>NW_027526233.1:38209680-38236021 GCF_048455015.1 Haemaphysalis longicornis | reverse complement strand
TATCATAGCGCCACACAAATTGAGAAATTAGAAATTGGTGCACATATATATATAAGAGAAGAAAAACTTCGAACAAGGTAAAAGCACGATTGTGGCCTACGTTTCAGCAAAGAGAACTTGCTTTCCTCAGGGCAAGTTCTCTTTGCTGAAACGTAGGCCACAATCGTGCTTTTACCTTGTTCGAAGTTTTTCTTCTCTTGTGTTCTCTACCATCTTCAAAGTTCTACTACTCCCTATATATATATATATATATATATATATATATATATATATATATATATATATATATATATATATATATATATATATATATATATATATATATATATACATATATATATATATATATATATATATTTATATATATATATATTGCCGCGAACCATACATTGGGTTTGTTTATTTGTGTTTTGCTTTTACCGAATAGTCAGCTCCCGTGTCTACGAGGGCGACTACGTCAAAGCCGTCGATGGACACCTTGACGTCAGATGCAGTCTTCCTCGAGTTCCGGGTTCGTCGGGGCGTCGTATCTCTGCTTGTATGTGTTGACGGTCGGGCACTATGCACCGTCGTTGTCGTCGTCTTCTCAACGGACGTCTCGGTCAGGTCGGGTACGCGTCGCGCCGTGTAGCTGTCGTCGTGTTCAGGAGTCTCGTTAGGGCTAGGTCGGGTCGTCGGGTTGAGGGCATGTCGTGAATGATGGTCTTCAGCGAGTCGCTGCGTCGTTGGAGGGTTTTCATTTTTCCGCCGTTGTGCAACTTCACCTCCAGAAGTTGCTGCCTTTAGTTTCCCCCGCGTGGGCTGGGAGACCTTCCACGTGCGAAGGCAGTACTGCTACGGCGGTCCGGCGACTTGTACGGGTAGGGCGACGGCGAACGGTTGAAACGGGCTGGTCCACGGCTGGTGTTCGACAGGTATTCTTCAATCTCAGATGGGCGCTGGCCGGGTCGGGGGCGTGGTGCGTCGACGGAGAAACCACGTAGTCCGAGTCTCTTGTATGGGCAGCGACGGTAGATGTGGTCGGCCTCTCCGCAGTGGTAGCACAGAGGACGATTATCCGGTGTTCGCCATACGTCAGTCTTCCTCGGTGTCTGGGTTTGTGCTACCGGGGGTCGGGCGGGCGACAGTGGGCGGCGGTAGGGCGGGGCCTCTTGACGACGTGTTGGAGCAGGGCGGGGTCGGTGAACAGCCGCGGAGTACGTCATAGCTTTGGGCTCGCAGTGTACTTCGGATGCCACAGAAGTTCCCAAAGCGTTTTGAACTTCTTCCCGGATCACGTCCGTTAGGCAAGCGACTTGGGGTTGCGGAGTCGTCGGGAAAAGTTTCCGCAGCTCCTCTCTTACTACTGCGCGGATGGTCTCGCGTAGGCTATCAGCCGGAATCCGCATGTTGTCGACGTAGTTCGCACTGGCCGCGCCAACAAAGTTCCGGTCATACTGCTTAGCACGCATTTCGAGAGCCTTCTCAATCGTGCTGGCTTCGGTCACGAATTCAGCGATGGTTTTGGGCGGGTTGCGGACAAGTCCAGCAAACAGCTCCTCTTTCACACCGCGCATCAAGAAGCGTAACTTCTTTTCTTCCGTCATTTCGGGGTCCGCGCGGCGAAATAGTTGCTTCATCTCCTCAACGAAGATCACGACCCCTTCGTTGGGGTGTTGTGTCCGAGTTTCAAGCAAAAGCGAAGCTCGCTCTTTTCTCACAACAGTAGTGAATGTCTTCAGGAACTCCCTTTTGAAGTGAGTCCAGTCGGTCAAAGAACTCTCATGGTTCTCGAACCAAGTTCGAGCAGCATCTTCTAAGTAAAAGAAGACATGCCGGAAAGTTTCTTCGTCGTCCCACCTGTTGAAGATGCGGACGCGCTCCAGCTTCTCCAACCATTCTTCGGGGTCTTCAGCGGGGGCTCCCCGGAACAATGGCGGTTCCCGGGGCTGCTGCAGGACGATTGGCGACGTTGTTTCTTGCACCATGGTGTTGGTTGCAGCGTTCCTTTTCTTGGGCCCTTCTGGCATCAAACCGAACTCGGGTGGTAAATCTTGCAGGCGGGGGCTGGCTCTTGTTGGACTGGCTTGGCGGCTTCTCGAGGTTGTAGTGGGCATGAAGGGTGCGTACCCCGCACCTCCACCAGATGTCACGCACAGCAGGAGGCCACCTCGTGACGCCAAGTGGAACGTGCACATCGCGCGTCACCATAGACGGCACAACGTACCCTGCGGCGTTCGTCATTCTGCCTAACTGCTCCCGCGACGTAATTCTTGGAATGGACTTTTTGATGGACAACGGTGCAATAATCGATCTGCAGACCAAGTCAATAACTTTTTCCCCCAATCACTCCATGACGCCGGAACCGAACCCCGAACGACGTGCTGCTGTAAGGATTGCCGATGATCATGTCACCCTGCCACCCCGCGCAAGCTTGATGGTCGCAGTCTACTGTGAAGATGCTGCTCCTGACGTCGACGCTATCGTAGACACCGATCAAAGGGTGCTTCTCAACCGTGGTGTGTCGGTCGCAAGAGGCATTGCGCGCTTCAAGGAACACCAATCCCACATTTTGGTTACGAATTTCACCGAGGAGTACCAGCATTTAAACAAGGGCGCGGCAATTGCATTCCTCGAAGAAGCGCAAGAAGCAAGTGACGTGATCGCGGTCGCCGACTTTGAACGCACACCCGTAGAAACCTTCAAGCTCCCGCAGCCTTTCGACGTGAATCCGGCGCTACCGCAAGAACAACGGAACAAGTTATTGGCTTTGCTGCGTCGCTATAGCGAATGTTTTTCGTCGAGCGCTAAACTACGTCAGACCCCTCTAGCGAAGCACCGAATAATAACCGAAGATGGAGCCCGACCCACCCGACAGTCACCGTACCGCGTCTCTTCACACGAACGGGAAGCCATCCGGACTCAAGTCGACGACATGCTCAGCGACGACATTATACAGCCCTCGAAAAGCCCCTGGGCTGCGCCCGTCGTACTCGTAAAGAAAAAAGACGGCACATTAAGGTTTTGTGTTGACTACCGGCGACTGAACAAAATCACGAAAAAGGACGTGTACCCCCTCCCCCGAATCGACGACGCCCTCGACCACCTCTGCCACGCGAAGTACTTCTCATCGATGGACCTGAAGACCGGCTACTGGCAAATTGAAGTGGACGAGAGAGACCGAGAGAAGACTGCATTTATAACCCCAGACGGCCTATACGAGTTCAAGGTGATGCCGTTTGGGCTGTGCACAGCACCAGCGACGTTTCAAAGAGTCATGGACACTGTGCTAGCTGGCCTTAAGTGGCACACCTGCCTCGTATACCTCGACGACGTAGTGGTATTCGCCCGGACTTTCGACGAACACCTTGCAAGGTTGGAGTCTGTACTCGAGGCCATTCGTACGTCGGGGTTGACGCTGAAGCCTGAAAAGTGCCGTTTCGCATACGGGGAACTCAAGTTCTTGGGCCACGTCGTCAACGCCGCGGGAGTCCTACCTGACCCGGCAAAAACTTCAGCCATTGCGAACTTCCCAAGGCCGAAAGACAAGAAAGGCGTGCGAAGATTTCTCGGGCTGTGCGCATACTACCGGCGCTTCGTCGCAAACTTCGCACGCATTGCAGAGCCACTCACGCGCTTGACGAAAGATAGCACCCCTTTCAGCTGGGAAACCGACCAAGAAGAAGCATTCTGCGAGCTGCAAAAACGCCTGCAAAGACCGCCCGTGCTCGCTCATTTCGACGAAAATGCCGAAACGGAAATGCACACGGACGCCAGTGATATAGGCTTGGGTGCCGTCCTTGTCCAAAAGCAAAGCGGCTGCAAAAAGGTAATCGCCTATGCCAGCCGTGGTCTGTCGAAGGAGGAGAAAAACTATTCTGCCTCTGAGAAAGAGTGCCTGGCTATTATATGGGCGATTTCAAAATTTCGCCCATACGTGTATGGAAGGCCATTCAAGGTTGTAACAGACCACCATGCGCTGTGTTGGCTAGCCAATTTGAAGGACCCCTCTGGCCGTCTTGGGCGGTGGAGCTTGCGCCTGCAGGAGTTCGACGTTACAGTCGTTTATAAATCCGGCAGGAAACACTCCGACGCCGACTGCCTGTCCCGCGCCCCCGTCGACCCACCACCACAAGACGCTGACGAAGACAGCGCGTTCTTCGGGATCGTGACGGAGAGCGACCTAGCCGCCCAGCAGCGTGCCGACCCCGACTTACGCGTCATAATCGAGTACCTCGAGGGATGCAACGTTGCCGTTCCTAGGACCTTCAAACGCAGCTTACCAGCATTCAGCCTGAGAAACTCCGTCCTCGTGAAAAAGAATTTCAGCCCCGGAACAAGAGCGAATTACCTTCTCGTCATCCCCACGGACCTTCGTGACGAAATTTTGGAAGCGTGCCACGACGACCCGTCTTCCGGACATCTCGGCACAGCGCGCACTATTGGAAAAATCAAGGCGAGGTACTACTGGCCCGGCCTCACCTCTGACGTCACCCACTACGTCCGGAGCTGCCGTGACTGCCAGCGACGAAAAACGCCGCCGACAAGACCCGCCGGACTTCTGCAACCGATCGCCGTCCCATCGAGACCATTTGAACAGATTGGAATGGACCTTTTAGGCCCGTTCCCTACGTCACGATCACAGAACAAGTGGATTGTCGTAGCGACAGACTACATGACGCGCTACGCAGAGACCGCCGCTCTTCCGAGGGGGACTGCACAAGAAGTGGCAAAGTTCTTTATAAGCCAAGTTGTGCTGCGACATGGAGCCCCGGAAGTCCTAATCACCGACCGCGGAACGGCATTTACTGCGGAGCTGATGCAAGGAGTATTACGCTACAGCAACACGGATCACCGAAGAACGACGGCGTACCACCCCCAAACGAACGGACTTACAGAACGTCTGAACAAGACAATCGCAGATATGCTGTCTATGTACGTTGACGTTGAACATAAGACTTGGGACGAAGTGCTCCCGTATGTCACGTTTGCGTACAACACGGCTATCCAGGAGACGACGCAGCTGACGCCGTTCGAGCTTGTCTACGGTAGAAGGCCAACTACGATGCTCGACGCCATGCTTCCGCACGTAGAAGACGACGACCTCAACGCCGACGTCCACGGATATCTTCAACGTGCGGAGGAGGCCCGCCAGCTTGCTCGAGTTCGTATAACGGACCAGCAGCTGGCGGATGCGGGCCGCTACAACCTCCGACGCCGAGACGCCGAGTACCAACCAGGGGATCGTGTGTGGGTCTGGACTCCCATCCGACGACGCGGACTCAGTGAGAAGCTCCTGCGACGGTATTTCGGACCCTACCAGATTCTACGACGTGTCGGCCAACTTACCTACGAGGTGATCCCCGATGGTGATTCCGGACCATCACGACGACGCACGCGGCCCGAAGTCGTTCACGTGGTTCGCTTAAAACCTTTCTACGGACGATAACGAATTTTATTTTTATTTTCGAACTGTCGCTTATGTTAGCATCGGGTCGATGCACTCTTAGAGGGGGGGTAATGCCGCGAACCATACATTGGGTTTGTTTATTTGTGTTTTGCTTTTACCGCCCGGCTGCGCCGGTCTGTGTTATCTCTGCGCCAAGGGAAGCGCGTGTTCCATTCTTTCTTTCTGTGCCGCATGTGTTATCTGTCGTGATAGGGAGAACATTCCGATCTAACGTGAACAGCCCAGAATAATCTTCTTGGATCTACTATGTTCTCGATGTGAATCGACGTTTCGAGAACCACGCGCGCCGAAAGATAAAAAGCCTGTAGTGCGGACACCGGGGCATTCGATTCGACGACACTCGCCTGTGCCAGTCACTTTGTTGACCGCTGCTTCGCCGCCTCTGTATTCTTTTGAGTTGTTAGGGGAGCACAAGTTCGCTCCAATAAACGTGTTTCTCATTCAAGACAACTGCATCCTCCTTGTCTTCGTGACAATATAGTAGTGGATAAGCAGCACAAGTACACCGAAGCCGCCAGAGCAGCCATCCGTCCATAGTTTTGTTCGTGGTAACATCGGTGAACAGTTGTATGTTAAGTATTTCTTGCCCTTTTAAGGAGATTGGCCATGTACAATAACGGGAAGATGACGAACCAGTGAACGTGGCAAAACAAATTAGCGTGGACCGCGACAAAAGCGCGAGAGAGAGAGCTAATCGCCCCATTTGCTTTGGACTACCTTTGCTGAGCATCTTGCGGCATTTTCTGCGGAAATAAACCCATCTTACAATAAAAAATAAATATATATATATATATATATATATACATAAAAATATATATATATATGAACTTTTGAACAAGGTAAAAGCATGATTGTGGCAACAATCGTTCTTTTACCTTGTTCAAAGTTTTCTTTTGTTACATATATATATATATGTGTATATATATATATATATATATATATATATATATATGTATATATATATAGATATATATATATATATATATACACATATATATATATATACTTATATAGAGATAAACATAGTGTGGAAATAAAAACTCACACAGTGCGCCAAAACATAAGGTAAGTAGAGGCAGAGCCAAACGAGAAAGACATTAATGATAAAAATTAAAGTTTACTGATGTTTCAGGAAGAGGAGTTCCTTTCTTCAGAGTACTCTGAAGAAGGGAAGTCCTCTTCCTGAAACATCCGTAAACTTTTATTTTTTATTGGCTTTCTCGTGTGTCTCGGTCTCTACCTGCCTTATGTGTATACATATATATATATATATATATATATATATATATATGTTGTTACGAAATGTTACTTGATGGCAGGACAATCATGAGGCGAACCTAGGGCGACGATGAAATGATGTATTTGCAAGATGTTGCCGCAGAGTGATGCGATCTATTTACAAGCGGCCATGATCGCTCAGGCCAGCTGCTTCCTCTTCGTCGTCAGTGACGGGTTATGGCGCTATGGGGCATTGATAGGTGTTCCGTGACATCACCCCCCCCCCCCCGGCGGAAGACGACCGTCCCGCTCGATGCCAGGGCAAAGACAGGGTGGCGACGTGGATGAGCAACGCGATGAGAACATGTACAATGAAGTCCTTGCCGCCACTGATGATGATAATGGTCGCAATTAGCACCGGCCCCAGAACACCTGTGACCACCGGCGACCCAACCAGGCAGCGTCCAAAGCCTTCGGAGAGGCGAAGGAGATCTGGGCGGAGGTCATAGTCGGCTATACGTCTGGTCGTGGCTGGTCAGTTCGTCTGGTCTCGGCGGGGCATGGGCAGGGGACATGGGGCTGGGGAATGTCGCGTCCGTGGCTAACCGGGGCTGGGCCGGGCCGACGGTTTCCCAGAGCCAGGATTAGACAACTTCATGAGGCGAGTAGTGCCAGGATGGGACTGTGGCCGGGATGGGAATGTATGTACCCCGCACGCTCCACCAAAGTGTTACGTGGCGGCAGGACAATAATAAGGTGAACCATGTGTGACGATGAAGTGATGTATTTACAAGATGTAGGCGCCAAGCGATGAGATCTTTTTACAAGCGGCCATGATCGCTCGGGCCAGCCGCGTCCTCTTCGCCGTCCTCGGTGACGGGTTATTGCGCTATGGGGCATTAATAGGTGTTCCCTGATTATATATATTGTCACGAAGCCAAGGACGACGCAGTTGTTTAGAAAAGAAACAAGTTTATTGGAGCGAACTTGTGCTCCCCTAACAACTGAAAAGAATACAGAGGCGGCGAAGCAGCGGCCAACAAAGTGACGTACGTGCGTCGGCGGGCGTCGCAGAATCGAATGCCCCGGCGTCCGCACAGCAGGCTTTTTATCTTTCGGCGCACGTGGTTCTCGAAACGTCGATTTACATCGAGAACATAGTAGATCCAAGAAGATTATTCTGGGCTGTTCACGTAAGATCGGAATGCTCTCCCTATCACGACAGATAACACATGCGGCACAGAAAGAAAGAATGGAACACGCGCTTCCCTTGGCGCAGAGATAACACAGACCCGCGCAGCCGGGCGGTAAAAGCAAAACACAAATAAACAAACCCAATGTATGGTTCGCGGCATTACCCCCCCCTCTAATAGTGCATCGACCCGATGCTAACATAAGCGACAGTGCGAAAATAAAAATAAAATTCGTTATCGTCCGTAGAAAGGTTTTAAGCGAACCACGTGGGCGACTTCGGGCCGCTTGCGTCGTCGTGATGTCCCGGAATCACCATCGGGGATCACCTCGTGGGTAAGTTGGCCGACACGTCGTAGAATCTGCTAGGGTCCGAAATACCGTCGCAGGAGCTTCTCACTGAGTCCGCGTCGTCGGATGGGAGTCCAAACCCACACACGATCCCCTGGTTGGTACTCGGCGTCTCGGCGTCAGAGGTTGTAGCGGCCCGCATCCACCAGCTGCTGGTCCGTTATACGAACTCGAGCGAGCTGGCGGGCCTCTTCCGCACGTTGAAGATATCCGTGGACGTCGGCGTTGAGGTCGTCGTCTTCTACGTGCGGAAGCATGGCGTCGAGCATCGTAGTAGGCCTTCTACCGTAGACAAGCTCGAACGGCGTCAGCTGCGTCGTCTCCTGGATAGCCGTGTTGTACGCAAACGTGACATACGGGAGCACTTCGTCCCAAGTGTTATGTTCAACGTCAACGTACATTGACAGCATATCTGCGACTGTCTTGTTCAGACGTTCTGTTAGTCCGTTCGTTTGGGGGTGGTACGCCGTCGTTCTTCGGTGATCCGTGTTGCTGTAGCGTAATACTCCTTGCATCAGCTCCGCAGTAAATGCCGTTCCGCGGTCGGTGATTAGGACTTCCGGGGCTCCATGTCGCAGCACAACTTGGCTTATAAAGAACTTTGCCACTTCTTGTGCAGTCCCCCTCGGAAGAGCGGCGGTCTCTGCGTAGCGCGTCATGTATTCTGTCGCTACGACAATCCACTTGTTCTGTGATCGTGACGTAGGGAACGGGCCTAAAAGGTCCATTCCAATCTGTTGAAATGGTCTCGATGGGACGGCGATCGGTTGCAGAAGTCCGGCGGGTCTTGTCGGCGGCGTTTTTCGTCGCTGGCAGTCACGGCAGCTCCGGACGTAGTGGGTGACGTCAGAGGTAAGGCCGGGCCAGTAGTACCTCGCCTTGATTTTTCCAATAGTGCGGGCTGTGCCGAGATGTCCGGAAGATGGGTCGTCGTGGCACGCTTCAAAAATTTCGTCAGGAAGCTCCGCGGGGATGACGAGAAGGTAATTCGCTCTTGTTCCGGGGCTGAAATTCTTCTTCACGAGGACGGAGTTTCTCAGGCTGAATGCTGGTAAGCTGCCTTTGAAGGTCCTAGGAACGGCAACGTTGCATCCCTCGAGGTAGTCGATTATGACGCGTAAGTCGGGGTCGGCACGCTGCTGGGCGGCTAGGTTCGGTCACGATCCCGAAGAACGCGCTGTCTTCATCAGAGTCTTGTGGTGGTGGGTCGACGGGGGCGCGGGACAGGCAGTCGGCGTCGGAGTGTTTCCTGCCGGATTTATAAACGACTGTAACGTCGAACTCCTGCAGGCGCAAGCTACACCGCCCAAGACGGCCAGAGGGGTCCTTCAAATTGGCGAGCCAAAATAGCGCATGGTGGTCTGTTACAACCTTGAATGGCCTTCCATACACGTATGGGCGAAATTTTGAAATCGCCCATATAATAGCCAGGCACTCTTTCTCAGAGGCAGAATAGTTTTTCTCCGCCTTCGACAGTCCACGGCTGGCATAGGCGATTACCCTTTCGCAGCCGCTTTGCTTTTGGACAAGGACGGCACCCAAGCCTATATCACTGGCGTCCGTGTGCATTAACCTTTCGGCATTTTCGTCGAAATGAGCGATCACGGGCGGGCTTTGCAGGCGTTTTTTCAGCTCGCAGAATGCTTTTTCTTGGTCGTTTTTCCAGCTGAAAGGGGTGTTATCTTTCGTCAGGCGCGTGAGTGGCTCTGCAATGCGGGCGAAGTTAGCGACGAAGCGCCGGTAGTATGCGCACAGCCCGAGAAATCTTCGCACGCCCTTCTTGTCTTTCGGCCTTGGGAAGTTCGCAATGGCTGAAGTTTTTGCCGGGTCAGGTAGGACTCCCGCGGCGTTGACGACGTGGCCCAAGAACTTGAGTTCCCCGTATGCGAAACGGCACTTTTCAGGCTTCAGCGTTAACCCCGACGTACGAATGGCCTCGAGTACAGACTCCAACCTTGCAAGGTGTTCGTCGAAAGTCCGGGCGAATACCACTACGTCGCCGAGGTATACGAGGCAGGTGTGCCACTTAAGGCCAGCTAGCACAGTGTCCATGACTCTTTGAAACGTCGCTGGTGCTGTGCACAGCCCAAACGGCATCACCTTGAACTCGTATATGCCGTCTGGGGTTATAAATGCAGTCTTCTCTCGGTCTCTCTCGTCTACTTCAATTTGCCAGTAGCCGGTCTTCAGATCCATCGATGAGAAGTACTTCGCGTGGCAGAGGTTGTCGAGGGCGTCGTCGATTCGGGGGAGGGGGTACACGTCTTTTTTTGTGATTTTGTTCAGTCGCCGGTAGTCAACACAAAACCTTAATGTGCCGTCTTTTTTCTTTACGAGTACGACGGGCGCAGCCCAGGGGCTTTTCGATGGCTGTATAATATCGTCGCTGAGCATGTCGTCGACTTGAGTCCGGATGGCTTCCCGTTCGTGTGAAGAGACGCGGTATGATGACCGTCGGGTAGGTCGGGCTCCATCTTCGGTTATTATTCGGTGCTTCGCTAGAGGGGTCTGACGTAGTTTTGCGCTCGACGAAAAACATTCGCTATAGCGGCGCAGAAAAGCCAATAATTTGTTCCGTTGTTCTTGCGGTAGCGCCGGATTCACGTCGAAGGGCTGCGGGAGCTTGCAGGTTTCTACGGGTGTGTGTTCAAAATCGGCGACCGCGATCACGTCACTTGCTTGTTGCGCTTCTTCGAGGAATGCAATTGCCGCGCCCTTGTTTAAATGCTGGTACTCCTCGGTGAAATTCGTAACCAAAATGAGGGATTGGTGTTCCTTGAAGCGCGCAATGCCTCTTGCGACCGACACACCACGGTCGAAAAGCACCCTTTGATGAGTGTCTACGATAGCGTCGACGTCAGGAGCAGCATCCTCACAGTAGACGGCGATCATCAAGCTTGCGCGGGGTGGCAGGGTGACATGATCATCTGCAATCCTTACAGCAGCACGTCGTTCGGGGTTCGGTTCCGGCGTCATGGAGTGATTGGGGGAAAAAGTTATTGACTTGGTCTGCAGATCGATTATTGCACCGTTGTCCATCAAAAAGTCCATTCGAAGAATTACGTCGCGGGAGCAGTTAGGCAGAATGACGAACGCCGCAGGGTACGTTGTGCCGTCTATGGTGACGCGCGATGTGCACGTTCCACTTGGCGTCACGAGGTGGCCTCCTGCTGTGCGTATGTGCGGACCGTCCCATCGGGTCATAACTTTCTTCAGTTTAGACGCAAATGGTCCGCTCATTACCGAATAGTCAGCTCCCGTGTCTACGAGGGCGACTACGTCAAAGCCGTCGATGGACACCTTGACGTCAGATGCAGTCTTCCTGGAGTTCCGGGTTCGTCGGGGCGTCGTATCTCTGCTTGTACGTGTTGACGGTCGGGCACTGTGCATCGTCGTTGTCGTCGTCTTCTCAACGGACGTCTCGGTCAGGTCGGGTACGCGTCGCGCCGTGTAGCTGTCGTCGTGTTCAGGAGTCTCGTTAGGGCTAGGTCGGGTCGTCGGGATGAGGGCATGTCGTGAATGATGGTCTTCAGCGAGTCGCTGCTTCGTTGGAGGGTTTTTATTTTTCCGCCGTTGTGCAACTTTACCTCCCGAAGTTGCTGCTTTTAGTTTCCCCCGCGTGGGCTGGGGGACCTTCCACGTGAGAAGTCAGCAGTGCTGCGGCGGTTCGGTGACTGATACGGGTAGGGCGACGGTGAACGGTTGAAGCGGGCTGGTCCTCGGTTGGTGTTGGAGAGGTATTCTTCGATCTCAGCAGGGCGCTGGCCGTATCGGGGCGTGGGGCGTCGACGGAGAACCCTCGCAAACCGAGCCTCTTGTAGGGACAGCGACGGTAGATGTGGTCGGCCTCTCCGCAGTGGTAGCACAGCGGGCGATTATCGGGCGTTCGCCACACGTCGGTCTTCCTTGGCGTCTGGTATTGGTCTACAGGGCGTCGGGCGGGCGGCATTGGACGGCGGTATGGCTCGGCCTCTTGACGACGGGATGGAGCAGGGCGGGGTTGACGAACAGCCGAGGAGTAAGTCATGGCTTGTGGTTCGCGGGGTGCTTCCGACGGCGTAGAAGTTCCCAGTGCGTTTTGGACTTCTTCTCGGATTACGTCGGATTACTTGAGGTTGCGGCGTCGTTGGAAAAAGCTTCCGAAGCTCCTGCCTGACCCCTGCTCGGATGGTCTCTCGCAATGTATCGGAGCTTCCATTTGCGGCACCGATGGTCTCCGAGAACAGCGCGTTGACAGGGCGGTCGTACTGCCTCGTTAGAATTTCTAGCGTCTTCTCCATCGCGGCCGCCTCAGACGCGAATTCCGCCACTGTCTCGGAGGGTTACGGACTAGACAAGCAAAAAGCTCTTGCTTCACTCCTCGCATTAGAAACCTGAGCATCTTTTCCTCGGTCATTTCAGGGTCCGCACGACGAAAAAGTCGCTTCATGTCCTCAACGAAAATCACTACTCCTTCGTTGGGGTGCTGCGTTCGAGTTTCAAGCAAAAGTGCAGCTCGTTCTTTTCTCACCACGGTAGTGAAGGTCTTAAGGAACTCCCTTTTGAATTGAGTCCAGTCGGTCAAAGAGCTCTCATGATTCTCGAACCAAATTCGAGCAGCATCTTCTAAGTAAAAGAAGACATGCCGGAAAGTTTCTTCGTCGTCCCACCTGTTGAAGATGCGGACGCGCTCCAGCTTCTCCAACCATTCTTCGGGGTCTTCAGCGGGGGCTCCCCGGAACGATGGCGGTTCTCGGGGCTGCTGCAGGATGATTGGCGACGTTGTTTCTTGCACCATGGTGTTGGTTGCAGCGTTCCTTCTCTTGGGCCCTTCTGGCAGAATACCGAACTCGGGTAGCAATCCTTGCAGTCGGGGGCTTTCTCTGGTTGGACTGGCTTGGCGGCTTCGAGATTTCGTAGAGAG
The DNA here is from genome assembly GCF_048455015.1 of Haemaphysalis longicornis. Taxonomy (NCBI): domain Eukaryota; kingdom Metazoa; phylum Arthropoda; class Arachnida; order Ixodida; family Ixodidae; genus Haemaphysalis; species Haemaphysalis longicornis. The sequence goes on along the minus strand of NW_027526233.1, from coordinate 38,222,909 downwards.
CATAAAGGCTTAGTTCCCAGCACCTCCACCTGATGTCACGAAGCCAAGGACGACGTAGTTGTTTAGAAAAGAAACAAGTTTATTGGAGCGAACTTGTGCTCCCCTAACAACTCAAAAGAATACAGAGGCGGCGAAGCAGCGGCCAACAAAGTGACGTACAGGCGGGGACTTAATTTTGCAGACCACGCGAGCGCGTGGCAAAAGCCACCGATGCGCGCTCTGTAGGCCCGGCGCCTGTTGTCGAGACCGGCGCGGCGCGCATGCGCGACCTGTTTTACTCGCAGGCACGCCGATTTACACGCTCCCTGCAGCGGTGCTGAGATGGTCACTGAAGCACCGCAGAGCGACGCGTTTGTAGCATTCCCTTCTTTCCGATGACATATTCGGGGCCTAATGTGACGATTGCGCGGGCGTTGGCGCAAGTGCTCATCGCGTCCTGATAAACACTTGCGTGGAATGTTTTATTTGTTTGTTTTGGGCTTTATCGTTTATAGACGATGAGACTGGCGGCTTGAGAACGGCGTAGCCAAATCAAGCGCGTACGAAGCACAGTCACACGGTACCGCGCTACGGACAACGAAACGTTAGCTATACGAAAAGCGAACCTTTATTCATGTTTTTTTTTTGTAAACTGTTTGTCCAATGAACATATATTTCAGCTCGCTTTCCGCTGCCGATTAAGTAGGCGATTTGCAAGTTTTGTAAAATAATTTTTTTTCGGTTTGCTTGCTGCCTACTTCCTTACTTAAAATGATTGAAAGACATACCCATATAAATATCGGTTTGTTCTGCGCGTCAGCATTCGTCAATATGGCACCTCGGGTTTCCATCGAAGAACGCCATAATATTATTGGCTACTTTTTAGAAGCCCTTTTTAAAAGGGATATTTGCCGGCTTACTAATAGGCCAAGGGATGCTGTTAGCCGAGCAATTCGTGCCTACGGGGATGAATTGCTCCAAGGCTGGAGCAAATCTGTAAGGTCGGCTTGCATTGATTCATTATGAGGTTTTAACGTGCCGACGCTACACAGGCGATGAGGCGAACCATAGTGGAAAGCTGCGGATTAATTTTCATTACCTGGGGATGTTCAACATGCACCGAAATCCCAACACACTCGAGCATTTTCCCTTTTCGCCGCTATTAGCAAAGGGCCGCCTTGCAGACGCCCAGCTGAGCAGCAGGACAAGGTCAACAACGAAACAAGAGGACAACAAGCTGATTGTTTGGCTGTGGCTGAACACCCGTTTATTAGTGACAAAAACATTCAGAAGGTCCTAAGTCGCGATTAATATTACGGCTACAAGTAGCCAATAATGTTATGGCCCTCTTCGATGGAAACCCGAAGTGCCATTTTGATTAATGCTGACGCGCAGAATGAACCGACATGTCTTTCAATCATTTTTAAGTAAGGAAGTAGGCAGCAAACAAACCGAAAAAAAAAAATTCTTTTACAAAACTTGCAAATCGCCTACTTTATCGGCAGCGGAAAGCGAGCTGAAATTTATGTTCAGTGGGCAAATAGTTTACAAAATAAACAACATGAATAAAGGTTCGCTTTTCGTATAGCTAACGTTTCGTTGTCCGTAGTGCGGTACCGTGTGACTGTGCTTCGTACGCGCTTGATTTGGCTACGCCGTTCTCAAGCCACCAGTCTCATCGTCTATAAACGATAAAGCCCAAAACAAACAAATCAAACATTCCGCGCAAGTGTTTATCAGGACGCGATGAGCACTTGCGCCAACGCCCGCGCAATCGTCACATTAGGCCCCGAATATGTCATCGGAAAGAAGGGAATGCTACAAACGCGTCGCTCTGCGGTGCTTCAGTGACCATCTCAGCACCACTGCAGGGAGCGTGTAAATCGGCGTGCCTGCGAGTAAAACAGGACGCGCATGCGCGCCGCGCCGGTCTCGACAACAGGCGCCGGGCCTACAGAGCGCGCATCGGTGGCTTTTGCCACGCGCTCGCGTGGTCTGCAAAATTAAGTCCCCGCCTGTACGTGCGTCGGCGGGCGTCGCAGAATCGAATGCCCGGCATCCGCACTGCAGGCTTTTTATCTTTCGGCGCGCGTGGTTCTCGAAACGTCGATTCACATCGAGAACATAGTAGATCCAAGAAGATTATTCTGGGCTGTTCACGTTAGATCGGAATGCTCTCCCTATCACGACAGATAACACATGCGGCACAGAAAGAAAGAATGGAACACGCGCTTCCCTTGGCGCAGAGATAACACAGACCGGCGCAGCCGGGCGGTAAAATCAAAACACAAATAAACAAACCCAATGTATGGTTCGCGGCAATATATATATATATAAATCTAGAGAAAGATAAACTCACAAAGCGCGCAGAAATAGTATAAGTAAAGAGTCGGATACACAGCAAGAACAATAACAAACAATGTTTACTTACGTAGCGGCAACGGGACTTTCCTTCATCAGAGTAAAGTTACATGATTTTGCTGTCGCAAACATTTTGAACACATTTCTTATATAGGTTTGCATAAAACTGTGAGAAAGAGCGGAAAATGTTTCGGAAATGGCGAGTGTGCATACAGTCAGGCTACGCCTATGTTACAACATCAACAAACAAACAAGAAAAATAAAAAGGGGGGGGGAGCGAGAGGGAGAAAAAGGGGTCGTGTTAACCATGCAGCGTTCAAGGTTGCACCATGACGGTTGCACCCGCCGCTTGGCATAGGGAAAGGTTCTCAGAACCGCCGGAAGCAGACCAGGCGGTGAGAGTGGGGACCTTATCAGAAACTATCTGCAAGCCTCAGGTCAAAACAAAGGATAGAGAAGGGGGAAAAAATAGGTCAAGAAAAAAAAAAGAGAAAAAGAGAAAAAACAGGGAGGGAAACCACACAAACCCACACACCCACACACACACCCGGCAAATGAAATGGCACGTGTCACCCAAGGCATCATTCCTGAAACAGGCCTGTCCTGAAACTCAAAAACGGAAAGATAAGATAAACGAAAAAGATAAAAGATAAAGGAACAAGACCACGTGGAGTAACAAATAGAGAAATAAATTAAATAAAATAGAATTCCAAAAGAACAGTTTGAGGTATGCGGGCGAGTATTAAGCTAGAAGCTAAGGAATGAAAAAAAAAGAAATTAGTCGACCAGGTAAAGATCAGAGGGAACGGTAATAGCCTTTGAATAAGGTATATGGAAGACAGAGCCTATTTCTGCATTCCCAGTGAATATCGCAAGGATTCCAAGTTGCCCCTAGACGCATTAATTTCAGTAGGTTCCATGGAGTTGAATTTGTGAATAAATAGGATTCTCGGTATTTCCTGTCCCTAGGAGACCTCAAGTTTGACTGAAGTATATACAACTTAAGGTCATCAAAATTGTGGCCTGGTTGGTTGAAATTCTGCGCTACAGGTATGGAGGATTTGCTAAGAGTATCTACCCGGTGACCATTAAGACGTAGGCTCATAGGTTGACTCGTTTCGCCTATATACTGTTTTGTGGCACATTGATCATTCCAACTTATACACAATGTTGGATTAGGTGCACGTAAAACTTGAAATAATCATGTGGACATAATTACTGGCTGTACTTTTTACAATGCAGTCCGTCTGCAGGTACCTGCAAGTCTTGCATCTAGGGCGGGAGCACGTGGCTTTGACCGGTTGCTTTGAAGGCCCTGGTTTAGCATGCACCAAAATATCTTTTAGATTCCTAATTCTCCGATAGGTAACCCTTGGGGCTTCTGGGAAAGTCTTTCTAAGTCGGTCGTTACTGGTTAAATTGGGGTAGTACTTGCGCAGTATTTTGTTTACGTTTGGGAGGGCTTTTGAAAATTTAATTATCAGGGCAGGCGGTCTGGGGCTTTCGTTTTGTCGCTGTTTGTTGAGCACGTCATCCCTTTGAGATTAGATGCACGTTGGTACGCCTGATCGAGCGAGTTTTGAGGTGGTTCCTGTTAATAAGGGTGGACTTGAGTTCATTTAGGTGCTCTACGTAGTCACTATCATCACTGCATACTCTTCTAAACCCGGTGGCTTGTCCTACAAAGATCCCTTGCTTGCAGTGTATCGGGTGATGGCTTCTATAGTCTATGTACTGGTGCCTGTCAATTGGTTTTCTAAAAAGCGTATTTTTAAGTTTACCGTTGTCTAAAATGACAATAGTATCGAGGAAGTTCACTTCTTTTTCAGAATACTGGCAGAATTTATTAGTCAGATGCGAATATTTGAGATGAGATATAAACGTTTCTAGAGTCGCGCAACCGTGTTCCCAAATCATGAAGATGTCTTCTATGTAGCGGAGGTAAACCTGAGGTTTATGAGGAAAAGAGCTTAATAGATAATAGAGTGGCTTCAAGTTCTCCCATGAAATGTTGGCATAGGTCGGCGAGAATGGAGTACCCATGCTGGTTTCAAAAACTTGCAAAAATTAAGAAGAGTCGAATTCAACATAACTGAGAGTTAAAACTAGTTTTACAATTTTTTGTACACTTCTGGCGCATGCTGGTGCGGGTCCTCTGATAGAGCTTTTGAAATAGCTTCAATTTCTTCGACGAAAGGAATGCTTGTATAAATGGGGCAACGTCAAGAGTAACAAGGAGGGTTCCACTGGGTAGGCACCCAACCTTATTTGTCTCTTTTATTATGCGGAGGAAGTAGGGGGTGTCCTGAACGAATGAAGGAAGAAGAGTCAGAAAGTCAGATAGGTAATAATTCAGAAACAGAGATAATGCTTCTGTTGGGTTATTGTTATTCGAAACCAGAGGTCGGCGAACTCACTCATGAGTCCACTAACTCAGACTCATTTGGACTCAAACTCACGCGTGAGTTTGAGTTTGAATGAGTGCGAGGCTAGTGTGGCATGGTGAGTTTCAGCTTGAGTGAGTTTGAGCCAAGTGATCCCGACTGAGTTTGAGTCCGGTTGAGTTTGAGTACGCCTGAGACCTAGTGAATTCTGAGTCCATTTCGAGTTCTGAGTACATTTTGAGTTTGAGTCCATTTTGAGTTCCGTGTACATTTTGAGTTTGAGTCCATTTTGAGTTCTCAGTACATTTTGAGTTTGAGTCCATTGTGAGTTCTGAGGGCATTTTGAGTTTGAATCCATTTTGAGTTCTGAGTACATCTTGAGTTTGAGTCCATTTTTAGTTCGAGTCCATTTTGAGTTCTGAGTACATTTTGAGTTTGAGTCCATTTTGAGTTCTGAGTATATTTTGAGTTTGATTACATATTGAGTTTTGAGTACATTTTGAGTTCTGAGTACATAGAAGTTTTGAGTCCATTTTGAGTTTGAGTACATATGAGTAGCCTAGCAGGCAGCTATGGTTGGCTGTTAAGTTTCATGCGTCACTGTGGGCTCGGAATTCAGGTTTCCTGCGGTTACGGCACCAATGGCGATCTGCATGATCGGTTGGGAGGGAGGGGGTGTCTGAGTTTTTTTAGTTTCTTGTTGAATTTTCATGGCCATAAGCACTTGCTGTATACCTAATTTTCGCGGTTGGGCGCGTGAGTAAAAATTCACTGGTGAGGTCATAAAAAAGGGTTGTCTTAACTTTTCCTCCTGACGGATCCACTAAGGGCGTGGGAAAGGGTGGTGGGAAAGCACACGGTGGCGCTGGCGTGCTGGTTGTTCGCCTGCTACTGTTAACGGTTTGATATACTAGCGGTCACAAAGGAAGAGGTGAGAGCCGGGGGGAAATGGGGGCGGGGGCTGTCCTTTCTGCTCTCTCAAATGAATTACCTGAATTGACTGGGCAGCGCCCCTTAAGACAGATTAATGACCACATTAGATTGGGTGAAATGTGAAACTGATAAGGCTAAGTAGTGTAAGGTATCAAATCAAAGGTCCAGATTAACGGAATCAAGCGGGGTAAATAAAAAAAATGCTTTCTGATTGCTCCAGTCATAAAAATGCTCTAGTCATAATGAGTCATAGATTGGGTTAAAATTCAAAATGACGCTGCGAGGGCATGTGGGGAATCAAATTCAAGGTCTCGATGTGGGGAATCATTCGGGACGAAAATGAGTTATGGATATATCTTGACGTAGTCATGGTAAGTCTTACATTCGGTTAAAATTCAAGTTCGAGATGCTAGGGCGTGTGGCGTATCAAATTAAAGGTCTCGATGAGGGTAATCACGTGCTTCCTGATTATTATCATAACATAGTCAAAATGGGTCATAAATTTGGTTAAAATTTACAATGATGCCACTGGGTGTCCAGGGCATCAAATTGAAGGTTCCACTAAGGGAAATCACGTGGAACAAAAACGTGGTAGGGCTATATCGTGAGATAGTCATGGTTAGTCATTGATTGGCTTAATTTCAAATTGATTCCGCTAGGTTGTGATGGGTATCAAATTATTGGTCTTGATGAGCGGAATCACGTGGGAGAAATACAAAACTGCTTCCTGGTTATAACCATTAGATTGTTATGGCGAGTATTATATTGGGGTAAAATTTGAAGTGACCCTGCTAGGGCGTGTAGGGTATCAAATTTACGGTCTTGACGAGGGGAATCACGTGGTACAAATAAAAAAAGGCTTCGTAGTTCGAATCATGATATAGTCATTATGAGTCTTAGATTGGGTTGAATTCAAGGTGAGCTCGCTGAAGCATGTGAGGCGTCAAATTGAAGGTTCCAGTTAGGGGAATCACATCGCACACCTAAATAATGCGTCCTGGTTACAGTCATGAGAGTCATGGTTATTTTGGCTGGTATGAATTTCATATGACCCTGCTAGGGTGTATGGGGTATCAAATTAAAGGTCTCGTCGAGGGGTATCACGTGGGACAAATATAAAAATGCCTTATGGTTGTAATTACGAGGATATAGCAAAAGGTATATAGCAAAAGTACACAATCACACTCACACGCTCACTCACTCACTCTCTCACACTCACTCACTCACTCACACTCACACTCACATTCTCACTGTCACTCACACTAACACTCACACTAACACTCTCACTCACACTCAAACTCACACTCTCACTCCCACTCCCACTCCCACTCCCACTCACACTCTCACACTCACTCTCACATTCTCACACTCTCAAACACTCACACTCTCACTCACACTCACACTCACACTCTCACTCTCACTCCACTCACAATCACACTCACACTCTCACTCTCACTCACACTCAACTCACACTCATACTCACACTCCCACTCACACCCACACTCACACTCTCACTCTCGCTCTCACTCTCACTCTCACTCAATCACTCACAGTCTCACTCTCACTCACACACTCACACTCTCACACTCTCACTCTCACTCACACTCACAATTTCACCCTCACTCACACTCTCACTCTCACTCTCACTCACACTCACACTCTCACTCACACTCTCACTCTCACTCACACTCACACTCACACTCACACTCTCACTCTCACTCACTCTCACTCACACTCTCACTCTCACTCAAACTCTCACTCACACTCTCACACTCACATTCACACTTTCACACTCTCACACTCACTCTCACTGTCACTCTCACACTCTCACACTCACTCTCACTCTCACACTCTCACACTCACTCTCACTCTCACTCTCACACACTCTCACTCACACTCACACTCACTGTCACTCACACTCACACTCTCACTCTCACTCACACTCTCACTCTCAGTCACACTCACACTCACACTCTTACTTACACTCACACTCACACTCTCATTCTTATACTTACTCTCACTCACTCTCACTCACACTCCCACTCCCACTCACACTCTCACTCACACTCCCACTCCCACTCACACTCACTCTCACTCTCTCTCTAACTCACACTCACACTCACACTCTCACTCTCACTCACACTCACACTCTCACTCACGCTCTCACTCTCACTCTCACACTCTCACTCTTACTCTTACTCTCACTCACACTCACACTCTCACTCTCACTATCACTCACAGGCACACTCATACTCTCACTCTCACTCACTCTCACTCCACTCACACTCACACTCACACTCTCACTCTCGCTCACACTCTCACTCTCGCTCACACTCTCACTCTCACTCTCACTCACACTCACACTCCCACTCAACTCACACTAACACTAACACTCTCACTCAAACCCACACTCACACTCACACTCTCGCTCTCACTCTCACTCTCACTCACTCACACTCTCACTCTCAGTCAAACACTCACACTCTCACTCTCACTCACACTCACACTCACACTCTCACTCTCACTCACACTCACAGTCTTACTCTCACTCTCACTCACACTCACACTATCACTCTCACTCACACTCTCACTCACACTCACACTCACACTCACACTCTCACTCACTCTCACTCTCACTCTCACTCACACTCTCACTCACACTCTCACACTCACACTCACACTCTCACACTCTCATACTCACTCTCACTCTCACACTCTCACACTCACTGTCACACTCACACTCACACTCTCACTCACACTCTCATTCTCACTCTCACTCCCACACTCACAGTCACACTCTCACACTCACTCTCACTCTCTCACTCGCTCACTGTCTCAATCTCAGTGAGGCCATTTGAGTTCTGAATTCATTTTGAGATCTCAGCCCATTTTGAGTTTTGAGTACATTTTGAGTTTGGAGTACATTTTGAGCTTTGAGTACATTTCGAGTTTGAGTACATTTTGAGTTTTGAGTACATTTGGAGTTTTAAGTTCAATTTCAGTTTGAGTACATTTTGAGTTTTGAGTCCATTTTGAGTTTTGAGTACATTTTGGGTTTTGAGTCCATATTGAGTTTGAGTACATTTTGAGTTTTGATTACATTTTGAGTTTGAGTACATTTTGAGTTCTGAGTAGATTTTGAGTTTTGAGTCCGAGTGAGTTCTGAGTTTTGCGCTTAATGTGAGTTGAGTTTGAGTGAGCGCAGATGTGCTGCTCAGCATTGAGTCTGACTTTGAGTGAGTGGTGATTCGAAAAAAAAAATTGTGAGTGAGTTTGATTGAGCCGCGCCAACTTTGCCGAGGTATGTTCGAAACTATGGGTCTGCCAGAAATGTGGGCAGTGAACAATAATTCTACGGGGACTTTGTGGACTTTTAGGAGCAGGTAAAAACGGCCTGAATGCTTATTATTTGGTTTCATGAAATTTCAGTCAGTGGTCGTTATTAATTGTCTAGATCGCAGATCTGTGAGGCTCTGAAAAATTTTTAGACTGTATTCCTGGCTCGGATCGTTATCTAAGGGCTTGTAGTGGCGAGGGTTATTGAGCTGCCTATAAGCTTCATCTTTGTATTTTCCCATAGGTAAAACAACTACGCTACCACCTTTGTCGGCTGGCTTTATGACTATGTTAGTTCTGGCTGATAGGCTATTCAGGGTAACTTCTTCAGACGGAGTTAGGTTCTTGCGGTTGTTTGATCACTTGGTTGTCGCAAATATTCCTCTTGATACTGATTTTAAGTACAGATCTAATTCTGGAGACTGATCTACATCTGGAGTCCAAGTGCTAAAAGGGTGGAGGGTGCATTCGTTAATGTCAGGTTGGTCCTGCTTTTCTACAAAAAACTGGCTTAGTGTCCTTCTCTGAGAAAATTCAGTGAGATGTTTTTGTAACTCCTATTCATTCACACGGTTTTTTGTGCTACAGAAAGTTAGACCTCGTTCTAGGATACCTTTTTCTTCGGCCGTTAGTGTTTTGGAAATGTCAATGACGTGGCTTGTGCCGGTTGTGAGGGAGCTCGTTTTTTCTAGAGGAATATTGGCTGGGGGATGAAGTTCTGCTAAAGCAATCTCTGTATCGAGAGGCAACATTGCTTGACCTAATACTCCATAGTCCGGGCTATTGAGAGGCTGATTCTCTACAGTGCAGGCTGTAATTCGCGAGGGAAGCTGGTCACATAGGAACTTAACCGCTTGCCTATTACTAAGATCATTTTCCTTACGATTTATAAAAATATTAAGATGTATTTTCTTCTGCTCAGTTAGCGAAAGAGATTCAATCCGGTCGTTGAACGTTGAAGAGGCTGAGTTGGCTAGTACAGTGGTCTCTAAGAATTTCTTGGAGGGAAGCGAACCATTATTTTGAATACCTTGCCACCTGGCAGCTAGTTCAGGAGGGAGCCCACCAAGTGAACAACTAACTTTTAGGTGGAGGCCTTATGAAATCTTTATGCTTTGGAGATACGAGGTGTACGTTTTCAGATGAAATCTGTAGGTGGTTTGTTTGCCGCCTAGTTTTCGAGCTTTGATGAAAGAGCGGGACTTAGGGAGGAGTTGGAGCATCCGGTCTACTCGTTGGTAGTCATTTGTGCTTGTTTCGAGCAGACCTCTGGGGTGACACTTTTTTGCTTGGAGTTAGTTGTTTAGGGGGGATGCTTGGGGTAAGGTATTTATATATATATATATATATATATATATATATATATATATATATATATATATATATATATGTGAAAGAAGTCGACTGACACGTTTCCCGTTTTTGTTGCCAACAGTTTCGGAGTTAGAAACTCCTTCTTCAGGGCTGTATTTTAATTTCTCACATTGCGCCTTTATACAAAAACTTCTGTGAGGGAGGGTTACTTCCCTCATCCCTACAGGAGAGGTCGCGGGTGAGGGGTGTTTCAAACAGTTTGAGCAAGTGAGGCATTCCGATTGGCTAGAAAGGTGGAAGGTGAGGGAAGGGGAAAGAACACGGACGAAAAGGCAGCACGAAAAACGTAACAAGAGGCACACAAGCAAATACAAGATCAAAAACAAGAGTGAGTCCTGCGCGCTCCGCAAATGGTGTAACAGTAGTCAGCAGGAAAGGAAGAAGAGCAGAAAGAAAAAAAAAAAAAAAAAAAAAGGGGGGGGGGAAAATGAAGGGAGACGGACATAAGATGGCGGCACAGGCATAGATCTTCGATTCGGTCAAACTGCAAGGTCGCATGCATGCACGGCCCGCCAAGTCAACACATGGTCCCCGCGCCATACTCGGAATTTCCTGTCTCATTTTCGGTTTTGTTTTATTACTGGTTAAACCTACAGCAGCTCTGGGCACCCACGACATTGCAAAGTTGGAATACCATACTCGCAGGCATACAGATACCGCCGAATCTGTTCTGATATCCAAGAATTTGACAGAAACTCACAAAATCTAAAGAACATCCTTCTGAATCAAAATTACCCAGAAAATATAATTGATGACGCAATCAACCGGGCCCGCCAAACAGACCGCCAGTCAGCATTGTCAAAAGCCAATTCACAAAAAAAGGAAACACCCCAGACCAACCTGATATTAACATACGGGGCGAACATGCCACGAGTAAACAACATACTGAGCAAGCATTTCAACATGATCAGACAAAGTGAGCACCTGTCAGCTATCTTCCCCGAACCACCCCGTGTAGTGTATCGTAAAGACAAGAACTTAAGAGATGTGCTTGTTAAGGCTAAAATTGGGATCCCGAAACAACACTCAGGCTGCCGCCCATGCGGGAAAACGCGCTGCAAAATCTGTCCCCTCATCACCCTAACCGACACGGCAAAATCTAACTTTTCCAAATTTTCCTTCCGAATAAAAGAAAGCCTCGACTGTGATTCAAGTAACGTCGTATACAGACTGCACTGCGAAATGTGTGGCAAGGACTATATTGGCCAGACCGAGAATGCATTCCGACTCAGATTCAACAACCACAAATCCCACGTCACCTCACAGCCGGATCTACCATTTTCCAAACATATGCGCCTGCCGGACCATTCCATTGAGCATATCAGAATCACTCTCCTGCAGTCCGGCTTCCGCTCTTCCCTCGAACGCGAGCAGAGGGAGTCCTACTTTATACATAAATTCCAGGCATTCACCCATGGCATCAATGAGGACCCGGGCCGCCTCTCATTCTTGCGACAAAAAGCTGCGCCTTAGACGGAAATATCTGGACCTTTCGGGCATTGGAGGGGGTGAACGCAGAACCAGGACCGTGCATACAACTTAAAAAGAAAGCAAGAAGAAAAAAAAAGGAAACCCCGCTTTAGGGACCAAGTCAAGCAAAACAAACAGGTAGAACGCCCTAACCCCCACCCCCCCCCCCTTCCCCGCCCGTTCGGCAACCACCACCGTCTCATCAGTGACCTTGAACATCTGTGAGCGCGCCCCTCGGGCCCGCCGACGCACGGCGCCCTGAATTATGACCGCCGCACCACTGATAGACAAACGGCCGAAGAATGCGCCGCAAACGAAACCAAATCCAAGTGTTACTTGTTCCGCGGCTCGCTGGCCGCGTAGCAAGGCTTTGCCGCACCACTCGGTTTCGTCGAAGTGGCGCCAGGACCAGAGCTGCTGTAGGTTTAACCAGTAATAAAACAAAACCGAAAATGAGACAGGAAATTCCGAGTATGGCGCGGGGACCATGTGTTGACTTGGCGGGCCGTGCATGCATGCGACCTTGCAGTTTGACCGAATCGAAGATCTATGCCTGTGCCGCCATCTTATGTCCGTCTCCCTTCATTTTCCCCCCCCCCCCCCCCTTTTTTTTTTTTTTTTTTTTTTTCTTTCTGCTCTTCTTCCTTTCCTGCTGACTACTGTTACACCATTTGCGGAGCGCGCAGGACTCACTCTTGTTTTTGATCTTGTATTTGCTTGTGTGCCTCTTGTTACGTTTTTCGTGCTGCCTTTTCGTCCGTGTTCTTTCCCCTTCCCTCACCTTCCACCTTTCTAGCCAATCGGAATGCCTCACTTGCTCAAACTGTTTGAAACACCCCTCACCCGCGACCTCTCCTGTAGGGATGAGGGAAGTAACCCTCCCTCACAGAAGTTTTTGTATAAAGGCGCAATGTGAGAAATTAAAATACAGCCCTGAAGAAGGAGTTTCTAACTCCGAAACTGTTGGCAACAAAAACGGGAAACGTGTCAGTCGACTTCTTTCACTATTTTTATACTGGCCCATCGAACCTCATGATCTCGGTATATATATATATATATATATATATATAAATATATATATATATATATATATATATATGTATATATATATAGAAATAAGGGTTGGCAGTCGAGAAAACCTCGGAAAGCAAAGGGGAGGATGTGGTAGATCATTGAAACAGATTAAGAATTTGGAAAGAAAGAAAGAAAGTGAAGAAAAAATGCCCGCCAGGTGGGATCCGAACCCACGACCTCCAGAATACCGGTCTGGTGCGATAACCACTACGCTACCGGCGGGGCGATTTTCCCATTCACTTTCTGGGGTATTTATGTTAGGTATGTTTGTTTCCTGTGCTTGGGGGGGCTGGCCAGCGCCATTCGGACTAATCGGGG
>NW_027526233.1:37819445-38209580 GCF_048455015.1 Haemaphysalis longicornis | reverse complement strand
AAAAAAGATAGGCGTTGCGCTGCTGAGAACATGGTCGCGGGTTCGTATCCCGGCCGCGGCGGCCGGTTCTCTGATGGAGGCGAAAAGCGAAAACGCCCGTGTGTGCGAGATTTCGGCGCACGCTAGAGATCCCCAGGCGGTCAAAATTAATCCGGAGCCCTCCACTACGGCGCGCCTCATCGCCTGCGTTGCGTCGGCGCGTTAAACCCTACAATCAATCAATCAATAGATCCAGCAGATTTACCCTACGCTGCAGTTCCAGGGGCCGGTGCTGCGAGATAGAGCAGATTCGTGAGCGGGGCGAAAAATGCTTTCGCGCTTGGATCGCTCGCTGCAATGTGAAACTTGTAGCTGAGGATGGCTTCATATGGTCCCGAGGGCGTGTCAGCGATGCTCCGCGCACGCGCTCTGCACTCCGATTCCCTGCAACGTGGCACCGGCAGTTCAGGATGCTTCGTCGACACGCGTCATGTCGCAGGCAGTAGATCCAGCAGATTTACCCTACGCTGCAGTTCCAGGGGCCGGTGCTGCGAGATAGAGCACATTCGTGAGCGGGGCGAAAAATGCTTTCGTGCCTAGATCGCTCGCTGCAATGTGAAGCTTGTAGCTGAGGATGGCTTTATATGGTCCCGAGGGCGTGTCAGCGATGCTCCGCGCACGCGCTCTGCAGTCCGATTCCCTGGAACGTGGCACCGGCAGTTCAGCAGGCTTCGTCGACACGTGTCATGTCGCAGGCAGTAGATCCAGCAGATTTACCCTACGCTGCAGTTCCAGGGGCCGGTGCCTCGAGATAGAGCAGATTCGTGAGCGGGGCGAAAAATGTTTTCGGGCCTGGATCGCTCGCTGCAATGTGAAGCTTGTGGCTTAGAATGGCTTTATATGGTCCCGAGGGCGTGTCAGCGATGCTCCGCGGAGGCGCTCTGCAGTCCGATTCCCTGGAACGTGGCACCGGCAGTTCAGCAGGCTTCGTCGACACGTGTCATGTTGCAGGCGGTTTATCCAGCAGATTACCCGCCACGGTGGTTCAGTGGCTAAGGCGTTGCGCTGCTGAGCACGTGGTCACGGGTTCGTTTCCCGGCCGTGGCGGCCGGTTCTCTGATGGAGGCGAAAAGCGAAAACGCCCGTGTGTGCGAGATTCCGGCGCAGGTTAAAGATCCCCAGGCGGTCAAAATTAATCCGGAGCCCTCCACTCCGGCGCGCCTCATCGCCTGCGTTGCGTCAGCGCGTTAAACCCTACAATCAATCAATCAATAGATCCAGCAGATTTACCCTACGCTGCAGTTCCAGGGGCCGGTGCTGCGAGATAGAGCAGATTCGTGAGCGGGGCGAAAAATGCTTTCGTGCTTGGATCGCTCGCTGCAATGTGAAGGTTGTAGCTGAGGATGGCTTTATATGGTCCCGAGGGCGTGTCAGCGATGCTCCGTGGAGGCGCTCTGCAGTCCGATTCCCTGGAACGTGGCACCGCCAGTTCAGCAGGCTTCGTCGACACGTGTAATGTCGCAGGCATTAGATCCAGCAGATTTACCATACGCTGCAGTTCCAGGGGCCGGTGCTGCGAGATAGAGCAGATTCGTGAGCGGGGCGAAAAATGCTTTCGTGCCTGGATCGCTCACTGCAATGTGAAGCGTGTACCTGAGGATGGCTTTATATGGTTCCGAGGGCTTGTCACCGATGCTCCGTGCAGGCGCTCTGCAGTCCGATTCCCTGGAACGTGGCACCGGCAGTTCAGCAGGCTTCGTCGACACGTGTCATGTCGCAGGCGGTACATCCAGCAGATTTACCCTACGCTGCAATTCCAGGGGCCGGTGCAGCGAGAGAGAGCAGATTCTTGAGCGGGGCGAAAATGCTTTCGGGCCTGGATCGCTCACTGCAATGTGAAGCTTGTAGCTGAGGATGGCTTTATAATGTCCCGAGGGCGGGTCAGCGATGCTCCGTGGAGGAGCTGTGCAGTCCGATTCCCTGGAACGTGGCACCGGCAGTTCAACAGGCTTCGTCGACCCATGTCATGTCGCAGGCGGTAGATCCAGCAGATTTACACTACGCGGCAGTTCTACAGGCTGGCGCTGCGAGATAGAGCAGATTCTTGAGCGGTGCGAAAAATGCTTTCGTGCCTGGATCGCTCACTGCAATGTGAAGCTTGTAGCTGAGGATGGCTTTATATGGTCCCGAGGGCGTGTCAGCGATGCTCCCCGCAGGCGCTCTGCAGTCCGATTCCCTGGAACGTGGCACCGGCAGTTCAGCAGGCTGTGTCGACACGTGTCATGTCGCAGGCGGTAGATCCAGCAGATTTACCCTACGCTGCAGTTCCAGGGGCCGGTGCTGCGAGATAGAGCAGATTCGTGAGCGGGGCGAAAAATGCTTTCGGGCCTAGATCGCTCCCTGCAATGTGAAGCTTGTAGCTGAGGATGGCTTTATAATGTCCCGAGGGCGTGTCAGCGATGCTCCGTGGAGGAGCTGTGCAGTCCGATTCCCTGGAACGTGGCACCGGCAGTTCAAAAGGCTTCGTCGACACATGTCATGTCGCAGGCGGTAGAT
The DNA here is from genome assembly GCF_048455015.1 of Haemaphysalis longicornis. Lineage (NCBI taxonomy): Eukaryota > Metazoa > Arthropoda > Arachnida > Ixodida > Ixodidae > Haemaphysalis > Haemaphysalis longicornis. Next base: position 38,207,045 of record NW_027526233.1, on the reverse strand, counting down.
CCAGCAGATTTACACTACGCTGCAGTTCTAGAGGCAGGCGCTGCGAGATAGAGCAGATTCTTGAGCGGTGCGAAAAATGCTTTCGTGCCTGGATCGCTCACTGCAATGTGAAGCTTCTAGCTGAGGATGGCTTTATATGGTCCCGAGGGCGTGTCAGCGATGCTCCGCGCAGGCGCTCTGCAGTCCGATTCCCTGGAACGTGGCACCGGCAGTTCAGCAGGCTTCGTCGACACGTGTCATGTCGCAGGCGGTAGATCCAGCAGATTTACCCTACGCTGCAGTTCCAGGGTCCGGTGCTGCGAGTTAGAGCAGATTCGTGAGCAGGGCGAAAAATGCTTTCGGGCCTAGATCACTCGCTGCAATGTGAAGCTTGTAGCTGAGGATGGCTTTATATGGTCCCGAGGGCGTGTCAGCGATGCTCCGAGCAGGCGCTCTGCAGTCCGATTCCCTGGAACGTGGCACCGGCAGTTCAGCAGGCTTCGTCGACACGTGTCATGTCACAGGCGGTACATCCAGAAGATTTACCCTACGCTGCAATTCCAGGGGCCGGTGCAGCGAGATAGAGCAGATTCGTGAGCGGGGCGAAAAATGCTTTCGGGCCTAGATCGCTCCCTGTAATGTGAAGCTTGTAGCTGAGGATGGCTTTATAATGTCCCGAGGGCGTGTCGGCGATGCTCCGTGGAGGAGCTGTGCAGTCCGATTCCCTGGAACGTGGCACCGGCAGTTCAACAGGCTTCGTCGACACATGTCATGTCGCAGGCGGTAGATGCAGCAGATTTACACTACGCTGCAGTTCTAGAGGCCGGCGCTGCGAGATAGAGCAGATTCTTGAGCGGTGCGAAAAATTCTTTCGTGCCTGGACCGCTCACTGCAATGTGAAGCTTGTAGCTGAGGATGGCTTTATATGGTCCCGAGGGCGTGTCAGCGATGCTCCGCGCAGGCGCTCTGCAGTCCGATTCCCTGGAACGTGGCAACGGCAGTTCAGGAGGCTGTGTCGACACGTGTCATGTCGCAGGCGGTAGATCCAGCAGATTTACCCTACGCTGCAGTTCCAAGGGCCGGTGCTGCGAGATAGAGCAGATTCGTGAGCAGGGCGAAAAATGCTTTCGGGCCTAGATCACTCGCTGCAATGTGAAGCTTGTAGCTGAGGATGGCTTTATATGGTCCCGAGGGCGTGTCAGCGATGCTCCGCGGAGGCGCACTGCCGTCCGATTCCCTGGGACGTGGCAACGGCAGTTCAGCAGGCTTCGTCGACACGTGTCATGTCGCAGGCGGTTTATCCAGCAGACTTACCATACGCTGCAGTTCCAGGGGCCGGTGCTGCGAGATAGAGCAGATTCGTCAGCGGGGCGAAAAATGCTTTCGTGCCTGGATCGCTCACTGCGATGTGAAGCTTGTAGCTGAGGATGGCTTTATATGGTTCCGAGGGCTTGTCACCCATGCTCCGCGCAGGCGCTCTGCCGTCCGATTCCCTGGAACGTGGCACCGGCAGTTCAGCAGGCTTCGTCGGCACGTGTCATGTCGCAGGCGGTACATCCAGCAGATTTACCCTACGCTGCAATTCCAGGGGCCGGTGCTGCGAGATAGAGCAGATTCTTGAGCGGGGCGAAAAATGCTTTCGGGCCTGGATCGCTCACTGCAATGTGAAGCTTGTAGCTGAGGATGGCTTTATAATGTCCCGAGGGCGTGTCAGCGATGCTCCGTGGAGGAGCTGTGCAGTCCGATTCCCTGGAACGTGGCACCGGCAGTTCAACAGGCTTCGTCGACACATGTCATGTCGCAGGCGGTAGATCCAGCAGATTTACACGACGCTGCAGTTCTAGAGGCCGGTGCTGCGAGATAGAGCAGATTCGTGAGCGGGGCGAAAAATGCTTTCGGGCCTAGATCGCTCCCTGCAATGTGAAGCTTGTAGCTGAGGATGGCTTTATATGTCCCGCGGGCGTGTCGGCGATGCTCCGCGCAGGATCTCTGCAGTCCGATTCCCTGGAACGTGGCACCGGCAGTTCAGGAGGCTGTGTCGACACGTGTCATGTCGCAGGCGGTAGATCCCGCAGATTTACACAACGCTGCAGTTCCAGGGTCCGGTGCTGCGAGATAGAGCAGATTCGTGAGCGGGCCGAAAAACGCTTTCGTGCCTTGATCGCTCACTGCATTGTGAAGCTTGTAGCTGAGGATGGCTTTATACTGTCCCTTGGGCGTGTCAGCAATGCTCCGCGCAGGCGCTCTGCAGTCAGATTCCCTTGAACGTGGCACCGGCAGTTCAGCAGGCTTCGTTGACACGTGTCATGTCGCAGGCAGTAGATCCAGCAGATTTACCCTACGCTGCAGTTCCTGGGGCCGGTGCTGCGAGATAGAGCAGATTCGTGAGCGGGGCGAAAAATGCTTTCGTGCCTAGATCGCTCCCTGCAATGTGAAGCTTGTAGCTGAGGATGGCTTTATAATGTCCCGAGGGCGTGTCAGCGATGCTCCGTGGAGGAGCTGTGCAGTTTAATTCCCTGGAACGTGGCACCGGCAGTTCAACAGGCTTCGTCGACACATGTCATGTCGCAGGCGGTAGATCCAGCAGATTTACACTACGCTGCAGTTCTAGAGGCCGGCGCTGCGAGATAGAGCAGATTCTTGAGCGGTGCGAAAAATGCTTTCGTGCCTGGATCGCTCACTGCAATGTGAAGCTTGTAGCTGAGGATGGCTTTATATGGTCCCGAGGGCGTGTCAGCGATGCTCCGCGCAGGCGCTCTGCAGTCCGATTCCGTGGAACGTGGCACCGGCAGTTCAGCAGGCTGTGTCGACACGTGTCATGTCGCAGGCGGTAGATCCAGCAGATTACCCGCCACGGTGGTTCAGTGGCTAAGCCGTTGCGCTGCTGAGCACGTGGTCACGGGTTCGTTTCCCGGCCGCGCCGGCCGGTTCTCTGATGGAGGCGAAAAGCGATAACGCCCGTGTGTGCGAGATTCCGGCGCAGGTTAAAGATCCCCAGGCGGTCAAAATGAATCCGGAGCCCTCCACTCCGGCGCGCCTCATCGCCTGCGTTGCGTCAGCGCGTTAAACCCTACAATCAATCAATCAATAGATCCAGCAGATTTACCCTACGCTGCAATTCCAGGGGCTGGTGCTGCGAGATAGAGCTGATTCGTGAGCGGGGCGAAAAATGCTTTCGTGCTTGGATCGCTCGCTGCAATGTGAAGGTTGTAGCTGAGGATGGCTTTATATGGTCCCGAGGGCGTGTCAGCGATGCTCCGTGGAGGCGCTCTGCAGTCCTATTCCCTGGAACGTGGCACCGCCAGTTCAGCAGGCTTCGTCGACACGTGTCATGTCGCAGGCATTAGATCCAGCAGAATTACCATACGCTGCAGTTCCAGAGGCCGGTGCTGCGAGATAGAGCAGATTCGTGAGCGGGGCGAAAAATGCTTTCGTGCCTGGATCGCTCGCTGCAATGTGAAGGTTGTAGCTGAGGATGGCTTTATATGGTCCCGAGGGCGTGTCAGCGATGCTCCGTGGAGGCGCTCTGCAGTCCGATTCCCTGGAACGTGGCACCGGCAGTTCAGCAGGCTTCGTCGATACATGTCATGTCGCAGGCGGTAGATCCAGCAGATTTACACTACGCTGCAGTTCTAGAGGCAGGCGCTGCGAGATAGAGCAGATTCTTGAGCGGTGCGAATAATGCTTTCGTGCCTGGATCGCTCACTGCAATGTGAAGCTTGTAGCTGAGGATGGCTTTATATGGTCCCGAGGGCGTGTCAGCGATGCTCCCCGCAGGCGCTCTGCAGTCCGATTCCCTGGAACGTGGCACCGGCAGTTCAGCAGGCTGTGTCGACACGTGTCAGGTCGCAGGCAGTAGATCCAGCAGATTTACCCTACGCTGCAGTTCCAGGGGCCGGTGCTGCGAGATAGAACAGATTCGTGAGCGGGGCGAAAAATGCTTTCGGGCCTAGATCGCTCCCTGCAATGTGAAGCTTGTAGCTGAGGATGGCTTTATAATGTCCCGAGGGCGTGTCAGCGATGCTCCGTGGAGGAGCTGTGCAGTCCGATTCCCTGGAACGTGGCACCGGCAGTTCAACAGGCTTCGTCGACACATGTCATGTCGGAGGCGGTAGATCCAGCAGATTTACACTACGCTGCAGTTCTAGAGGCCGGCGCTGCGAGATAGAGCAGATTCTTGAGCGGTGCGAAAAATGCTTTCGTGCCTGGATTGCTCACTGCAATGTGAAGCTTGTAGCTGAGGATGGCTTTATATGGTCCCGAGGGCGTGTCAGCGATGCTCCGCGCAGGCGCTCTGCAGTCCGATTCCGTGGAACGTGGCACCGGCAGTTCAGCAGGCTGTGTCGACACGTGTCATGTCGCAGGCGGTAGATCCAGCAGATTACCCGCCACGGTGGTTCAGTGGCTAAGCCGTTGCGCTGCTGAGCACGTGGTCACGGGTTCGTTTCCCGGCCGCGCCGGCCGGTTCTCTGATGGAGGCGAAAAGCGATAACGCCCGTGTGTGCGAGATTCCGGCGCAGGTTAAAGATCCCCAGGCGGTCAAAATGAATCCGGAGCCCTCCACTCCGGCGCGCCTCATCGCCTGCGTTGCGTCAGCGCGTTAAACCCTACAATCAATCAATCAATAGATCCAGCAGATTTACCCTACGCTGCAGTTCCAGGGGCTGGTGCTGCGAGATAGAGCTGATTCGTGAGCGGGGCGAAAAATGCTTTTGTGCTTGGATCGCTCGCTGCAATGTGAAGGTTCTAGCTGAGGATGGCTTTATATGGTCCCGAGGGCGTGTCAGCGATGCTCCGCGCAGGGGCTCTGCAGTCCGATTCCCTGGAACGTGGCACCGGCAGTTCAGCAGGCTGGGTCCACACGTGTCATGTCGCAGGCGGTAGATCCAGCAGATTTACCCTACGCTGCAGTTCCAGGGGCCGGTGCTGCGAGATAGAGCAGATTCGTGAGCGGGGCGAAAAATGCTTTCGGGCCTAGATCGCTCCCTGCAATGTGAAGCTTGTAGCTGAGGATGGCTTTATATGGTCCCGAGGGCGTGTCAGCGATGCTCCGCGCAGGCGTTGTGCAGTCCCATTCCCTGGAACGTGGCACCGGCAGTTCAGCAGGCTTCGTCGACACGTGTCATGTCGCAGGCGGTAGATCCAGCAGATTAACCCAACGCTGCAGTTCCAGGGTCCGGTGCTGCGAGATAGAGCAGATTCGTGAGCGGGCCGAAAAACGCTTTCGTGCCTTGATCGCTCACTGCAATGTGAAGCTTGTAGCTGAGGATGGCTTTATATTGTCCCTTGGGCGTGTCAGCAATGCTCCGCGCAGGCGCTCTGCAGTCCGATTCCCTGGAACGTGGCACTCGCAGTTCAGCATGCTTCGTCGACACGTGTCCTGTCGCAGTTAGTAGATCTAGCAGATTCACCCTACGCTGCAGTTCCAGGGGCCGGTGCTGCGATATAGAGCAGATTCGTGAGCGGGGCGAAAAATGCATTCGTGCCTGGATCGCTCGCTGCAATGTGAAGCTTGTAGCTGAGGATGGCTTTATATGGTCACGAGGGCGTGTCAGCGATGCTCCGCGCAGGCGCTCTGCAGTTCGATTCCCTGGAACGTGGCACTGGCAGTTCAGCATGCTTCGTCGACACGTGTCATGTCGCAGGCAGTAGATCCAGAAGATTTACCCTACGCTACAGTTCCAGGGGCCGGTGCTGCAAGATAGAGCAGATTCGTGAGCGGGGCGAAAAAATGCTTTCGTGCCTGGATCGCTCGCTGCAATGTGAACCTTGTAGCTGAGGATGGCTTTATATGGTCCCGAGGGCGTGTCAGCGATGCTCCGCGCAGGCGCTCTGCAGTCCGATTCCCTGGAACGTGGCACCGGCAGTTCAGCATGCTTCGTCGACACGTGTCATGTCGCAGTCAGTAGATCCAGCAGATTTATCCTACGCTGCAGTTCCAGGGTCCGGTGCTGCGAGATAGAGCAGATTCGTGAGCGGGCCGAAGAACGCTTTCGTGCCTTGATCGCTCACGCATTGTGAAGCTTGAAGCTGAGGATGGCTTTATATTGTCCCTTGGGCGTGTCAGCAATGCTCCGCGCAGGCGCTCTGCAGTCCGATTCCCTGGAACGTGGCACCGGCAGTTCAGCAGGCTTCGTCGACACGTGTCATGTCGAAGGCAGTAGATCCAGCAGATTTACCCTACGCTGCAGTTCCAGGGGCCGGTGCTGCGAGATAGAGCAGATTCGTGAGCGGGGCGAAAAATGCTTTCGTGCCCAGATCGGTCCCTGCAATGTGAAGCTTGTAGCTGAGGATGGCTTTATAATGTCCCGAGGGCGTGTCAGCGATGCTCCGTGGAGGAGCTGTGCAGTCCGATTCCCTGGAACGTGGCACCGGCAGTTCAACAGGCTTCGTCGACACATGTCATGTCGCAGACGGTAGATCCAGCAGATTTACACTACGCTGCAGTTCTAGAGGCCGGCGCTGCGAGATAGAGCAGATTCTTGAGCGGTGCGAAAAATGCTTTCGTGCCTGGATCGCTCACTGCAATGTGAAGCTTGTAGCTGAGGATGGCTTTATATGGTCCCGAGGGCGTGTCAGCGATGCTCCGGGCAGGCGCTCTGCAGTCCGATTCCCTGGAACGTGGCACCGGCAGTTCAGCAGGCTGTGTCGACACGTGTCATGTCGCAGGCGGTAGATCCAGCAGATTTACCCTACGCTGGAGTTCCAGGGGCCGGTGCTGCGAGGTAGAGCAGATTCGTGAGCGGGGCGAAAAATGCTTTCGGGCCTAGATCGCTCCCTGCAATGTGAAGCTTGTAGCTGAGGATGGCTTTATATGTCCCGAGGGCGTGTCGGCGATGCTCCGCGCAGGCGCTCTGCAGTCTGATTCCCTGGAACGTGGCACCGGCAGTTCAGGAGGCTGTGTCCTCACGTGTCATGTCGCAGGCGGTAGATCCAGCAGATTTACCCAACGCTGCAGTTCCAGGGTCCGGTGCTGCGAGATAAAGCAGATTCGTGAGCGGGCCGAAAAACGCTTTCGTGCCTTGATCGCTCACTGCATTGTGAAGCTTGTAGCTGACGATGGCTTTATATTGTCCCTTCGGCGTGTCAGCAATGCTCCGCGCTGGCGCTCTGCAGTCCGATTCCCTGGACCGTGGCACCGGCAGTTCAGCAGGCTGTGTCGACACGTGTCATGTCGCAGGCGGTAGATCCAGCAGATTTACCCTACGCTGCAGTTCCAGGGGCCGGTGCTGCGAGATAGAGCAGATTCGTGAGCGGGGCGAAAAATGCTTTCGGGCCTAGATCGCTCCCTGCAATGTGAAGCTTGTAGCTGAGGATGGCTTTATAATGTCCCGAGGGCGTGTCAGCGATGCTCCGTGGAGGAGCTGTGCAGTCCGATTCCCTGGAACGTGGCACCGGCAGTTCAACAGGCTTCGTCGACACATGTCATGTCGCAGGCGGTAGATCCAGCAGATTTACACTACGCTGCAGTTCTAGAGGCCGGCGCTGCGAGATAGAGCAGATTCTTGAGCGGTGCGAAAAATGCTTTCGTGCCTGGATCGCTCACTGCAATGTGAAGCTTGTAGCTGAGGATGGCTTTATATGGTCCCGAGGGCGTGTCAGCGATGCTCCGCGCAGGCGCTCTGCAGTCCGATTCCGTGGAACGTGGCACCGGCAGTTCAGCAGGCTGTGTCGACACGTGTCATGTCGTAGGGGGTAGATCCAGCAGATTACCCGCCACGGTGATTCAGTGGCTAAGGCGTTGCGCTGCTGAGCACGTGGTCACGGGTTCGTTTCCCGGCCGCGGCGGCCGGTTCTCTGATGGAGGCGAAAAGCGAAAACGCCCGTGTGTGCGAGATTACGGCGCAGGTTAAAGATTCCAGGCGGTCAAAATGAATCCGGAGCCCTCCACTCCGGCGCGCCTCATCGCCTGCGTTGCGTCAGCGCGTTAAACCCTACAATCAATCGATCAATAGATCCAGCAGATTTACCCTACGCTGCAGTTCCAGGGGCCGGTGCTGCGAGATAGAGCAGATTCGTGAGCGGGGCGAAAAATGCTTTCGTGCTTGGATCGCTCACTGCAATGTGAAGCTTGTAGCTGAGGATGGCTTTATATGGTCCCGAGGGCGTGTCAGCGATGCTCCGCGCAGGCGCTCTGCAGTCCGATTCCCTGAAACGTGGCACCGGCAGTTCAGCAGGCTGTGTCGACACGTGTCATAGCGCAGGCGGTAGATCCAGCAGATTTACCCTACGCTGCAGTTCCAGGGGCCGGCGCTGCGAGATAGAGCAGATTCTTGAGCGGGGCGAAAAATGCTTTCGGGCTTGGATCGCTCACTGCAATGTGAAGCTTGTTCTGAGGATGGCTTTATATGGTCCCGAGGGCGTGTCAGCGATGCTCCGCGCAGGCGTTGTGCAGTCTGATTCCCTGGAACGTGGCACCGGCAGTTCAGCAGGCTTCGTCGACACGTCTCATGTCGCAGGCATTAGATCCAGCAGATTTACACTACGCTGCAGTTCTAGAGGCCGGCGCTGCGAGATAGAGCAGATTCTTGAGCGGTGCGAAAAATGCTTTCGTGCCTGGATCGCTCACTGCAATGTGAAGCTTGTAGCTGAGGATGGCTTTATATGGTACCGAGGGCGTGTCAGCGATGCTCCGCGCAGGCGCTCTGCAGTCCGATTCCCTGGAACGTGGCACCGGCAGTTCAGCATGCTTCGTCGACACGTGTCATGTCGCAGGCAGTAGATCCAGCAGATTTACCCTACGCTGCAGTTCCAGGGGCCGGTGCCTCGAGATAGAGCAGATTCGTGAGCGAGGCGAAAAATGTTTTCGGGCCTAGATCGCTTCCTGCAATGTGAAGCTTGTGCTGAGGATGGCTTTATATGGTCCCGAGGGCGTGTCAGCGATGCTCCGCGCAGGCGTTCTGCAGTCCCGTTCCCTGGAACGTGGCACCGGCAGTTCAGCAGGCTGTGTCGACACGTGTCATGTCGCAGGCGGTAGATCCAGCAGATTTACCCTACGCTGGAGTTCCAGGGGCCGGTGCTGCGAGGTAGAGCAGATTCGTGAGCGGGGCGAAAAATGCTTTCGGGCCTAGATCGCTCCCTGCAATGTGAAGCTTGTAGCTGACGATGGCTTTATATTGTCCCTTCGGCGTGTCAGCAATGCTCCGCGCTGGCGCTCTGCAGTCCGATTCCCTGGAACGTGGCACCGGCAGTTCAGCAGGCTGTGTCGACACGTGTCATGTCGCAGGCGGTAGATCCAGCAGATTTACCCTACGCTGCAGTTCCAGGGGCCGGTGCTGCGAGATAGAGCAGATTCGTGAGCGGGGCGAAAAATGCTTTCGGGCCTAGATCGCTCCCTGCAATGTGAAGCTTGTAGCTGAGGATGGCTTTATAATGTCCCGAGGGCGTGTCAGCGATGCTCCGTGGAGGAGCTGTGCAGTCCGATTCCCTGGAACGTGGCACCGGCAGTTCAACAGGCTTCGTCGACACATGTCATGTCGCAGGCGGTAGATCCAGCAGATTTACACTACGCTGCAGTTCTAGAGGCCGGCGCTGCGAGATAGAGCAGATTCTTGAGCGGTGCGAAAAATGCTTTCGTGCCTGGATCGCTCACTGCAATGTGAAGCTTGTAGCTGAGGATGGCTTTATATGGTCCCGAGGGCGTGTCAGCGATGCTCCGCGCAGGCGCTCTGCAGTCCGATTCCGTGGAACGTGGCACCGGCAGTTCAGCAGGCTGTGTCGACACGTGTCATGTCGTAGGGGGTAGATCCAGCAGATTACCCGCCACGGTGATTCAGTGGCTAAGGCGTTGCGCTGCTGAGCACGTGGTCACGGGTTCGTTTCCCGGCCGCGGCGGCCGGTTCTCTGATGGAGGCGAAAAGCGAAAACGCCCGTGTGTGCGAGATTACGGCGCAGGGTAAAGATCCCCAGGGGGTCAAAATGAATCCGGAGCCCTCCACTCCGGCGCGCCTCATCGCCTGCGTTGCGTCAGCGCGTTAAACACTACAATCAATCGATCAATAGATCCAGCAGATTTACCCTACGCTGCAGTTCCAGGGGCCGGTGCTGCGAGATAGAGCAGATTCGTGAGCGGGGCGAAAAATGCTTTCGTGCTTGGATCGCTCACTGCAATGTGAAGCTTGTAGCTGAGGATGGCTTTATATGGTCCCGAGGGCGTGTCAGCGATGCTCCGCGCAGGCGCTCTGCAGTCCGATTCCCTGGAACGTGGCACCGGCAGTTCAGCAGGCTGGGTCGACACGTGTCATGTCGCAGGCGGTAGATCCAGCAGATTTACCCTACGCTGCAGTTCCAGGGGCCGGTGCTGCGAGATAGAGCAGATTCGTGAGCGGGGCGAAAAATGCTTTCGGGCCTAGATCGCTCCCTGCAATGTGAAGCTTGTAGCTGAGGATGGCTTTATATGGTCCCGAGGGCGTGTCAGCGATGCTCCGCGCAGGCGTTGTGCAGTCCCATTCCCTGGAACGTGGCACCGGCAGTTCAGCAGGCTTCGTCGACACGTGTCATGTCGCAGGCGGTAGATCCAGCAGATTAACCCAACGCTGCAGTTCCAGGGTCCGGTGCTGCGAGATAGAGCAGATTCGTGAGCGGGCCGAAAAACGCTTTCGTGCCTTGATCGCTCACTGCAATGTGAAGCTTGTAGCTGAGGATGGCTTTATATTGTCCCTTGGGCGTGTCAGCAATGCTCCGCGCAGGCGCTCTGCAGTCCGATTCCCTGGAACGTGGCACTCGCAGTTCAGCATGCTTCGTCGACACGTGTCCTGTCGCAGTTAGTAGATCTAGCAGATTCACCCTACGCTGCAGTTCCAGGGGCCGGTGCTGCGATATAGAGCAGATTCGTGAGCGGGGCGAAAAATGCATTCGTGCCTGGATCGCTCGCTGCAATGTGAAGCTTGTAGCTGAGGATGGCTTTATATGGTCACGAGGGCGTGTCAGCGATGCTCCGCGCAGGCGCTCTGCAGTTCGATTCCCTGGAACGTGGCACTGGCAGTTCAGCATGCTTCGTCGACACGTGTCATGTCGCAGGCAGTAGATCCAGAAGATTTACCCTACGCTACAGTTCCAGGGGCCGGTGCTGCAAGATAGAGCAGATTCGTGAGCGGGGCGAAAAAATGCTTTCGTGCCTGGATCGCTCGCTGCAATGTGAACCTTGTAGCTGAGGATGGCTTTATATGGTCCCGAGGGCGTGTCAGCGATGCTCCGCGCAGGCGCTCTGCAGTCCGATTCCCTGGAACGTGGCACCGGCAGTTCAGCATGCTTCGTCGACACGTGTCATGTCGCAGTCAGTAGATCCAGCAGATTTATCCTACGCTGCAGTTCCAGGGTCCGGTGCTGCGAGATAGAGCAGATTCGTGAGCGGGCCGAAAAACACTTTCGTGCCTTGATCGCTCACGCATTGTGAAGCTTGTAGCTGAGGATGGCTTTATATTGTCCCTTGGGCGTGTCAGCAATGCTCCGCGCAGGCGCTCTGCAGTCCGATTCCCTGGAACGTGGCACCGGCAGTTCAGCAGGCTTCGTCGACACGTGTCATGTCGAAGGCAGTAGATCCAGCAGATTTACCCTACGCTGCAGTTCCAGGGGCCGGTGCTGCGAGATAGAGCAGATTCGTGAGCGGGGCGAAAAATGCTTTCGTGCCCAGATCGGTCCCTGCAATGTGAAGCTTGTAGCTGAGGATGGCTTTATAATGTCCCGAGGGCGTGTCAGCGATGCTCCGTGGAGGAGCTGTGCAGTCCGATTCCCTGGAACGTGGCACCGGCAGTTCAACAGGCTTCGTCGACACATGTCATGTCGCAGGCGGTAGATCCAGCAGATTTACACTACGCTGCAGTTCTAGAGGCCGGCGCTGCGAGATAGAGCAGATTCTTGAGCGGTGCGAAAAATGCTTTCGTGCCTGGATCGCTCACTGCAGTGTGGAGCTTGTAGCTGAGGATGGCTTTATATGGTCCCGAGGGCGTGTCAGCGATGCTCCGCGCAGGCGCTCTGCAGTCCGATTCCCTGGAACGTGGCACCGGCAGTTCAGCAGGCTGTGTCGACACGTGTCATGTCGCAGGCGGTAGATCCAGCAGATTTACCCTACGCTGGAGTTCCAGGGGCCGGTGCTGCGAGGTAGAGCAGATTCGTGAGCGGGGCGAAAAATGCTTTCGGGCCTAGATCGCTCCCTGCAATGTGAAGCTTGTAGCTGAGGATGGCTTTATATGTCCCGAGGGCGTGTCGGCGATGCTCCGCGCAGGCGCTCTGCAGTCTGATTCCCTGGAACGTGGCACCGGCAGTTCAGGAGGCTGTGTCGTCACGTGTCATGTCGCAGGCGGTAGATCCAGCAGATTTACCCAACGCTGCAGTTCCAGGGTCCGGTGCTGCGAGATAAAGCAGATTCGTGAGCGGGCCGAAAAACGCTTTCGTGCCTTGATCGCTCACTGCATTGTGAAGCTTGTAGCTGACGATGGCTTTATATTGTCCCTTCGGCGTGTCAGCAATGCTCCGCGCTGGCGCTCTGCAGTCCGATTCCCTGGAACGTGGCACCGGCAGTTCAGCAGGCTGTGTCGACACGTGTCATGTCGCAGGCGGTAGATCCAGCAGATTTACCCTACGCTGCAGTTCCAGGGGCCGGTGCTGCGAGATAGAGCAGATTCTTGAGCGGTGCGAAAAATGCTTTCGTGCCTGGATCGCTCACTGCAATGTGAAGCTTGTAGCTGATGATGGCTTTATATGGTCCCGAGGGCGTGTCAGCGATGCTCCGCGCAGGCGCTCTGCAGTCCGATTCCGTGGAACGTGGCACCGGCAGTTCAGCAGGCTGTGTCGACACGTGTCATGTCGTAGGGGGTAGATCCAGCAGATTACCCGCCACGGTGATTCAGTGGCTAAGGCGTTGCGCTGCTGAGCACGTGGTCACGGGTTCGTTTCCCGGCCGCGGCGGCCGGTTCTCTGATGGAGGCGAAAAGCGAAAACGCCCGTGTGTGCGAGATTACGGCGCAGGTTAAAGATCCCCAGGGGGTCAAAATGAATCCGGAGCCCTCCACTCCGGCGCGCCTCATCGCCTGCGTTGCGTCAGCGCGTTAAACCCTACAATCAATCGATCAATAGATCCAGCAGATTTACCCTACGCTGCAGTTCCAGGGGCCGGTGCTGCGAGATAGAGCAGATTCGTGAGCGGGGCGAAAAATGCTTTCGTGCTTGGATCGCTCACTGCAATGTGAAGCTTGTAGCTGAGGATGGCTTTATATGGTCCCGAGGGCGTGTCAGCGATGCTCCGCGCAGGCGCTCTGCAGTCCGATTCCCTGAAACGTGGCACCGGCAGTTCAGCAGGCTGTGTCGACACGTGTCATAGCGCAGGCGGTAGATCCAGCAGATTTACCCTACGCTGCAGTTCCAGGGGCCGGCGCTGCGAGATAGAGCAGATTCTTGAGCGGGGCGAAAAATGCTTTCGGGCTTGGATCGCTCACTGCAATGTGAAGCTTGTTCTGAGGATGGCTTTATATGGTCCCGAGGGCGTGTCAGCGATGCTCCGCGCAGGCGTTGTGCAGTCTGATTCCCTGGAACGTGGCACCGGCAGTTCAGCAGGCTTCGTCGACACGTCTCATGTCGCAGGCATTAGATCCAGCAGATTTACACTACGCTGCAGTTCTAGAGGCCGGCGCTGCGAGATAGAGCAGATTCTTGAGCGGTGCGAAAAATGCTTTCGTGCCTGGATCGCTCACTGCAATGTGAAGCTTGTAGCTGAGGATGGCTTTATATGGTACCGAGGGCTTGTCAGCAATGCTCCGCGCAGGCGCTCTGCAGTCCGATTCCCTGGAACGTGGCACCGGCAGTTCAGCTTGCTTCGTCGACACGTGTCATGTCGCAGGCAGTAGATCCAGCAGATTTACCCTACGCTGCAGTTCCAGGGGCCGGTGCTGTAGATAGAGCAGATTCGTGAGCGGGGCGAAAAATGCTTTTGTGCCTGGATCGCTCGCTGTAATGTGAAGCTTGTAGCAGCGGATGGCTTTATATGGTCCCGAGGGCGTGTCAGCGATGCTCCGCGCAGACGTTCTGCAGTCCGATTCCCTGGAACGTGGCACCGGCAGTTCAGCATGCTTCGTCGACACGTGTCATGTCGCAGGCAGTAGATCCAGCAGATTTACCCTACGCTGCAGTTCCAGGGGCCGGTGCCTCGAGATAGAGCAGATTCGTGAGCGGGGCGAAAAATGTTTTCGGGCCTGGATCGCTCGCTGCAATGTGAAGCTTGTAGCTTAGAATGGCTTTATATGGTCCCGAGGGCGTGTCAGCGATGCTCCGCGCAGGCGCTCTGCAGTTCGATTCCCTGGAACGTGGCACCGGCAGTTCAGCTTGCTTCGTCGACACGTGTCATGTCGCAGGCAGTAGATCCAGCAGATTTACCCTACGCTGCAGTTCCAGGGGCCGGTGCTGTAGATAGAGCAGATTCGTGAGCGGGGCGAAAAATGCTTTTGTGCCTGGATCGCTCGCTGCAATGTGAAGCTTGTAGCAGCGGATGGCTTTATATGGTCCCGAGGGCGTGTCAGCGATGCTCCGCGCAGACGTTCTGCAGTCCGATTCCCTGGAACGTGGCACCGGCAGTTCAGCATGCTTCGTCGACACGTGTCATGTCGCAGGCAGTATATCCAGCAGATTTACCCTACGCTGCAGTTCCAGGGGCCGGTGCCTCGAGATAGAGCAGATTCGTGAGCGGGGCGAAAAATGTTTTCGGGCCTGGATCGCTCGCTGCAATGTGAAGCTTGTAGCTTAGAATGGCTTTATATGGTCCCGAGGGCGTGTCAGCGATGCTCCGCGCAGGCGCTCTGCAGTTCGATTCCCTGGAACGTGGCACCGGCAGTTCAGCTTGCTTCGTCGACACGTGTCATGTCGCAGGCAGTAGATCCAGCAGATTTACCCTACGCTGCAGTTCCAGGGGCCGGTGCTGCGAGATACAGCAGATTCGTGAGCGGGGCGAAAAATGCTTTTGTGCCTGGATCGCTCGCTGCAATGTGAAGCTTGTAGCAGCGGATGGCTTTATATGGTCCCGAGGGCGTGTCAGCGATGCTCCGCGCAGGCGCTCTGAAGTCCGATTCCCTGGAACGTGGCACCGGCAGTTCAGCATGCTTCGTCGACACGTGTCATGTCGCAGTCAGTAGATCCAGCAGATTTACCCTACGCTGCAGTTCCAGGGGCCGGTGCTGCGATAAAGAGCAGATTCGTGAGCGGGGCGAAAAATGCATTCGTGCCTGGACGGCTCGCTGCACTGTGAAGCTTGTAGCTGAGGATGGCTTTATATGGTCCCGAGGGCGTGTCAGCGATGCTCCGCGCAGGCGCTCTGCGGTCCGATTCCCTGGAACGTGGCACCGGCAGTTCAGCATGCTTCGTTGACACGTGTCATGTCGCAGTCAGTTGATCCGGCAGATTCAACCTACGCTGCAGTTCCAGGGGCCGGTGCTGCAACATAGAGCAGATTCGTGAGCGGGGCGAAAAAATGCTTTCGTGTCTGGATCGCTCGCTGCAATGTGAAGCTTGTAGCTGAGGATGGCTTTATATGGTCCCGAGGGCGTGTCAGCGATGCTCCACGCAGGCGCTCTGCAGTCCGATTCCCTGGAACGTGGCACCGGCAGTTCAGCATGCTTCGTTGACACGTGTCATGTCGCAGTCAGTAGATCCAGCAGATTTATCCTACGCTGCAGTTCCAGGGGCCGGTGCTGCAAGATAAAGCAGATTCGTGAGCGGGGCGAAAAAATGCTTTCGTGCCTGGATCGCTCGCTGCAATGTGAAGCTTGTAGCTGAGGATGGCTTTATATGGTCCCGAGGGCGTGTCAGCGATGCTCCGCGCAGGCGCTCTGCAGTCCGAATCCCTGGAACGTGGCACCGGCAGTTCAGCATGCTTCGTTGACACGTGTCATGTCGCAGTCTGTAGATCCAGCAGATTCAACCTACGCTGCAGTTCCAGGGGCCGGTGCTGCAAGATAGAGCAGATTCGTGAGCGGGGCGAAAAAATGCTTTCGTGCCTGGATCGCTCGCTGCAATGTGAAGCTTGTAGCTGAGGATGGCTTTATATGGTCCCGAGGGAGTGTCAGCGATGCTCCGCGCAGGCGCTCTGCAGTCCGATTCCCTGGAACGTGGCACCGGCAGTTCAGCATGCTTCGTGGATACGTGTCATGTCGCAGTCAGTTGATCCAGCAGAATCAACCTACGCTGCTTTTCCAGGGGCCGGTGCTGCAAGATAGAGCAGATTCGTGAGCGGGGCGAAAAAATGCTTTCGTGTCTGGATCGCTCGCTGCAATGTGAAGTTTGTAGCTGAGGATGGCTTTATATGGTCCCGAGGGCGTGTCAGCGATGCTCCACGCAGGCGCTCTGCAATCCGATTCCCTGGAACGTGGCACCGGCAGTTCAGCATGCTTCGTCGACACGTGTCATGTCGCAGTCAATAGATCCAGCAGATTTACCCTACGCTGCAGTTTCAGGGGCCGGTGCTGCGAGATAGAGCAGATTCGTGAGCGGGGCGAAAAATGCATTTGTGCCTGGATCGCTCGCTGCAATCTGAAGCTTGTAGCTGAGGATGGCTTTATATTGTCCCGAGGGCGTTTCAGCGATGCTCCGTGCAGGCGCTCTGCAGTCCGATTCCCTGGAACGTGGCACCGGCAGTTCAGCATGCCTCGTCGACACGTGTCATGTCGCAGTCAGTAGATCCAGCAGATTTATCATACGCTGCAATTCCAGGGGCCGGTGCCTCGAGATAGAGCAGATTCGTGAGCGGGGTGAAAAATGCTTTCGGGCCTGGATCGCTCACTGCAATGTGAAGCTTGTACTTGAGGATGGCTTTGCATGGTCCCGAGGGCGTGTCAGCAATGCTCCGCGCAGGCGCTCTGCCGTCCGATTCCCTGGAAGGTGGCACCGGCAGTTCAGCATGCTTCGTGGACACGTGTCATGTCGCAGTCAGTAGATCCAGCAGATTCACCCTACGCTGCCGTTCCAGGGGCCGGTGCTGCGAGATAGAGCAGATTTGTGAGCGGGGCGAAAAATGCTTGCGGGCCTGGATCGCTCCCTGCAATGTGTCATGTCGCAGGCAGTAGATCCAGCAGATTTACCCTACGCTACAGTTCCAGGGGCCGGTGCTGCAAGATAGAGCAGGTTCGTGAGCGGGGCGAAAAAATGCTTTCGTGCCTGGATCGCTCGCTGCAATGTGAATCTTGTAGCTGAGGGTGGCTTTATATGGTCCCGAGGGCGTGTCAGCGATGCTCCGCGCAGGCGCTCTGCAGTCCGATTCCCAGGAACGTGGCACCGGCAGTTCAGCAGGCTTCGTCGACACGTGTCATGTCGCAGGCGGTTGATCCAGCAGATTTACCCTACTCTGCAGTTCCAGGGGCCGGTGCTGCGAGATAGAGCAGATTCGTGAGCGGAGCAAAAAATGCTTTCGTGCCTGGATCGCTCACTGCAATGTGAAGCTTGTAGCTGAGGATGGCTTTATATGGTCCCGAGGGCATGTCAGCGATGCTCCGCGCAGGCGCTCTGCAGTCCGATTCTCTGGAACGTGGCACCGGCACTTCAGCAGGCTTCGTCGACACGTGTCATGTCGCAGGCGGTAGATCCAGCAGATTTACCCTACGCTGCAGTTCCAGGGGCCGGTGCTGCGAGATAGAGCAGATTCGTGAGCGGGGCGAAAAATGCTTTCGGGCCTGGATCGCTCGCTGCAATGTGAAGCTTGTAGGTTAGGATGGCTTTATTTGGTCGCGAGGGCGTGTCAGCGATGCTCCGCGCAGGCGCTCTGCAGTTCGATTCCTTAGAACGTGGCACCGGCAGTTCAGCATGCTTCGTCGACACGTGCCATGTCGCAGTCAGTAGATCCAGCAGATTTACCCTACGCTGCAGTTCCAGGGGCCGGTGCTGCGAGATAGAGCAGATTCGTGAGCGGGGCGAAAAATGCTTTCGTGCCTGGATCGCTCGCTGCAATGTGAAGCTTGTAGCTGATGATGGCTTTATATTGTCCCTTGGGCGTGTCAGCGATGCTCCGCGCAGGCGCTCTGCAGTCCGATTCCCTGGAACGTGGCACCAGCAGTTCAGCATGCTTCGGCGACACGTGTCATGTCGCAGGCGGTAGATCCAGCAGATTTACCCTACGCTGCAGTTCCAGGGGCCGGTGCTGCGATAAAGAGCAGATTCGTGAGCGGGGCGAAAAATGCATTCGTGCCTGGACGGCTCGCTGCACTGTGAAGCTTGTAGCTGAGGATGGCTTTATATGGTCCCGAGGGCGTGTCAGCGATGCTCCGCGCAGGCGCTCTGCGGTCCGATTCCCTGGAACGTGGCACTGGCAGTTCAGCATGCTTCGTCGACACGTGTCATGTCGCAGGCAGTAGATCCAGCAGATTTACCCTACGCTACAGTTCCAGGGGCCGGTGCTGCAAGATAGAGCAGATTCGTGAGCGGGGCGAAAAAATGCTTTCGTGCCTGGATCGCTCGCTGCAATGTGAAGCTTGTAGCTGAGGATGGCTTTATATGGTCCCGAGGGCGTGTCAGCGATGCTCCGCGCAGGCGCTCTGCAGTCCGATTCCCTGGAACGTGGCACCGGCAGTTCAGCATGCTTCGTTGACACGTGTCATGTCGCAGTCAGTAGATCCAGCAGATTTATCCTACGCTGCAGTTCCAGGGGCCGGTGCTGCAAGATAGAGCAGATTCGTGAGCGGGACGAAAAAATGCTTTCGTGCCTGGATCGCTCGCTGCAATGTGAAGCTTGTAGCTTAGGATAACTTTATATGGTCCCGAGGGCGTGTCAGCGATGCTCCGCGCAGGCGCTCTGCAGTCCGATTCCCTGGAACGTGGCACCGGCAGTTCAGCATGCTTCGTTGACACGTGTCATGTCGCAGTCAGTAGATCCAGCAGATTCAACCTACGCTGCAGTTCCAAGGGCCGGTGCTGCAAGATAGAGCAGATTCGTGAGCGGGGCGAAAAAATGCTTGCGTGCCTGGATCGCTCACTGCAATGTGAAGCTTCTAGCTGAGGATGGCTTTATATGGTCCCGAGGGCGTGTCAGCGATGCTCCGCGCAGGCGCTCTGTAGTCCGATTCCCTGGAACGTGGCACCGGCAGTTCAGCATGCTTCGTTGACACGTGTCATGTCGCAGTCAGTTGATCCAGCAGATTCAACCTACGCAGCAGTTCCAGGGGCCGGTGCTGCAAGATAGAGCAGATTCGTGAGCGGGGCGAAAAAATGCTTTCGTGTCTGGATCGCTCGCTGCAATGTGAAGCTTGTAGCTGAGGATGGCTTTATATGGTCCCGAGGGCGTGTCAGCGATGCTCCACGCAGGCGCTCTGCAGTCCGATTCCCTGGAACGTGGCAACGGCAGTTCAGCATGCTTCGCTGACACGTGTCATGTCGCAGTCAGTAGATCCAGCAGATTTATCTTACGCTGCAGTTCCAGGGGCCGGTGCTGCAAGATAGAGCAGATTCTTGAGCGGGGCGAAAAAATGCTTTCGGGCCTGGATCGCTCACTGCAATGTGAATCTTGTAGCTGAGGATGGCTTTGTATGGTCCCGAGGGCGTGTCAGCCATGCTCCGCGCAGGCGCTCTGCAGTTGGATTCCCTGGAACGTGGCACTGGCAGTTCAGCATGCTTCGTCGACACGTGTCATGTCGCAGACAGTAGATCCAGCAGATTTACCCTACGCTACAGTTCCAGGGGCCGGTGCTGCAAGATAGAGCAGATTCGTGAGCGGGGCGAAAAAATGCTTTCGTGCCTGGATCGCTCGCTGCAATGTGAAGCTTGTAGCTGAGGATGGCTTTATATGGTCCCGAGGGCGTGTCAGCGATGCTCCGCGCAGGCGCTCTTCAGTCCGATTCCCTGGAACGTGGCACCGGCAGTTCAGCATGCTTCGTTGACACGTGTCATGTCGCAGTCAGTAGATGCAGCAGATTTATCCTACGCTGCAGTTCCAGGGGCCGGTGCGGCGAGACAGAGCAGATTCGTGAGCGGGGCGAAAAATGCTTTTGTGCCTGGATCGCTCGCTGCAATGTGAAGCTTGTAGCAGCGGATGGCTTTATATGGTCCCGAGGGCGTGTCAGCGATGCTCCGCGCAGACGTTCTGCAGTCCGATTCCCTGGAACGTGGCACCGGCAGTTCAGCATGCTTCGTCGACACGTGTCATGTCGCAGGCAGTAGATCCAGCAGATTTACCCTACGTTGCAGTTCCAGGGGCCGGTGCCTCGAGATAGAGCAGATTCGTGAGCGGGGCGAAAAATGTTTTCGGGCCTGGATCGCCCGCTGCAATGTGAAGCTTGTAGCTTAGAATGGCTTTATATGGTCCCGAGGGCGTGTCAGCGATGCTCCGCGCAGGCGCTCTGCAGTTCGATTCCCTGGAACGTGGCACCGGCAGTTCAGCTTGCTTCGTCGACACGTGTCATGTCGCAGGCAGTAGATCCAGCAGATTTACCCTACGCTGCAGTTCCAGGGGCCGGTGCTGCGAGATAGAGCAGATTCGTGAGCGGGGCGAAAAATGCTTTTGTGCCTGGATCGCTCGCTGCAATGTGAAGCTTGTAGCAGCGGATGGCTTTATATGGTCCCGAGGGCGTGTCAGCGATGCTCCGCGCAGGCCCTCTGAAGTCCGATTCCCTGGAACGTGGCACCGGCAGTTCAGCATGCTTCGTCGACACGTGTCATGTCGCAGTCAGTAGATCCAGCAGATTTACCCTACGCTGCAGTTCCAGGGGCCGGTGCTGCGATAAAGAGCAGATTCGTGAGCGGGGCGAAAAATGCATTCGTGCCTGGACGGCTCGCTGCACTGTGAAGCTTGTAGCTGAGGATGGCTTTATATGGTCCCGAGGGCGTGTCAGCGATGCTCCGCGCAGGCGCTCTGCGGTCCGATTCCCTGGAACGTGGCACCGGCAGTTCAGCATGGTTCGTCGACACGTGTCATGTCGCAGTCAGTAGATCCAGCACATTTACCCTACGCTGCAGTTCCGGGGGCCGGTGCGGCGAGACAGAGCAGATTCGTGAGCGGGGTGAAAAATGCTTTCGGGCCTGGATCGCTCCCTGCAATGTCAAGCTTGTACCTGAGGATGGCTTTGCATGGTGCCGAGGGCGTGTCAGCGATGCTCCGCGCAGACGTTCTGCAGTCCGATTCCCTGGAACGTGGCACCGGCAGTTCAGCATGCTTCGTTGACACGTGTCATGTCGCAGTCAGTAGATCCAGCAGATTTATCCTACGCTGCAGTTCCAGGGGCCGGTGCTGCAAGATAGGCAGATTCGTGAGCGGGGCGAAAAAATGCTTTCGGGCCTGGATCGCTCACTGCAATGTGAATCTTGTAGCTGAGGCTGGCTTTGTATGGTGCCGAGGGCGTGTCAGCGATGCTCCGCGCAGGCGCTCTGCAGTACGATTCCCTGGAACCTGGCACTGGCAGTTCAGCATGCTTCGTCGACACGTGTCATGTCGCAGACAGTAGATCCAGCAGATTTACCCTACGCTACAGTTCCAGGGGCCGGTGCTGCAAGATAGTGCAGATTCGTGAGCGGGGCGAAAAAATGCTTTCGTGCCTGGATCGCTCGCTGCAATGTGAAGCTTGTAGCTGAGGATGGCTTTATATGGTCCCGAGGGCGTGTCAGCGATGCTCCGCGCAGGCGCTCTTCAGTCCGATTCCCCGGAACGTGGCACCGGCAGTTCAGCATGCTTCGTTGACACGTGTCATGTCGCAGTCAGTAGATCCAGCAGATTTATCCTACGCTGCAGTTCCAGGGGCCGGTGCGGCGAGACAGAGCAGATTCGTGAGCGGGGTGAAAAATGCTTTCGGGCCTGGATCGCTCACTGCAATGTCAAGCTTGTACCTGAGGATGGCTTTGCATGGTCCCGAGGGCGTGTCAGCGATGCTCCACGCAGACGTTCTGCAGTCCGATTCTCTGGAACGTGGCACCGGCAGTTCAGCATGCTTCGTCGACACGTGTCATGTCGCAGGCAGTAGATCCAGCAGATTTACCCTACGCTGCAGTTCCAGGGGCCGGTGCCTCGAGATAGAGCAGATTCGTGAGCGGGGCGAAAAATGTTTTCGGGCCTGGATCGCTCGCTGCAATGTGAAGCTTGTAGCTTAGAATGGCTTTATATGGTCCCGAGGGCGTGTCAGCGATGCTCCGCGCAGGCGCTCTGCAGTTCGATTCCCTGGAACGTGGCACCGGCAGTTCAGCATGCTTCGTTGACACGTGTCATGTCGCAGTCAGTAGATCCAGCAGATTCAACCTACGCTGCAGTTCCAAGGGCCGGTGCTGCAAGATAGAGCAGATTCGTGAGCGGGGCGAAAAAATGCTTTCGTGCCTGGATCGCTCGCTGCAATGTGAAGCTTGTAGCTGAGGATGGCCTTATATGGTCCCGAGGGCGTGTCAGCGATGCTCCGCGCAGGCGCTCTGCAGTCTGATTCCCTGGAACGTGGCACCGGCAGTTCAGCATGCTTCGTTGACACGTGTCATGTCGCAGTCAGTTGATCCCGCAGATTCAACCTACGCAGCAGTTCCAGGGGCCGGTGCTGCAAGATAGAGCAGATTCGTGAGCGGGGCGAAAAAATGCTTTCGTGTCTGGATCGCTCGCTGCAATGTGAAGCTTGTAGCTGAGGATGGCTTTATATGGTCCCGAGGGCGTGTCAGCGATGCTCCGCGCTGACGTTCTGCAGTCCGATTCCCTGGAACGTGGCACCGGCAGTTCAGCATGCTTCGTCGACACGTGTCATGTCGCAGGCAGTAGATCCAGCAGATTTACCCTACGCTGCAGTTCCAGGGGCCGGTGCCTCGAGATAGAGCAGATTCGTGAGCGGGGCGAAAAATGTTTTCGGGCCTGGATCGCTCGCTGCAATGTGAAGCTTGTAGCTTAGAATGGCTTTATATGGTCCCGAGGGCGTGTCAGCGATGCTCCGCGCAGGCGCTCTGCAGTTCGATTCCCTGGAACGTGGCACCAGCAGTTCAGCTTGCTTCGTCGACACGTGTCATGTCGCAGGCAGTAGATCCAGCAGATTTACCCTACGCTGCAGTTCCAGGGGCCGGTGCTGCGATAAAGAGCAGATTCGTGAGCGGGGCGAAAAATGCATTCGTGCCTGGACGGCTCGCTGCACTGTGAAGCTTGTAGCTGAGGATGGCTTTATATGGTCCCGAGGGCGTGTCAGCGATGCTCCGCGCAGGCGCTCTGCGGTCCAATTCCCTGGAACGTGGCACCGGCAGTTCAGCATGCTTCGTTGACACGTGTCATGTCGCAGTCAGTAGATCCAGCACATTTACCCTACGCTGCAGTTCCGGGGGCCGGTGCTGCGAGGTAGAGCAGATTCATGAGCGGGGCAAAAAATTCTTTCGTGCCTGGATCGCTCACTGCAATGTGACGCTTGTAGCTGAGGATGGCTTTTTATGGTCCCGAGGGCGTGTCAGCGATGCTCCGCGCACCCGTTCTGCAGTCCGATTCCCTGGAACGTAGCACCGGCAGTTCAGCATGGTTCGTCGACACGTGTCATGTCGCAGGCAGTAGATCCAGCACATTTACCCTACGCTGCAGTTCCGAGGGCCGGTGCTGCGAGGTAGAGCAGATTCGTGAGCGGGGCGAAAAATGTTTTCGGGCCTGTATCGCTCGCGGCAATGTGAAGCTCGTAGCTTGGAATGGCTTTATATGGTCCCGAGGGCGTGTCAGCGATGCTCCGCGCAGGCGCTCTGCAGTTCGATTCCCAGGAACGTGGCACCGGCAGTTCAGCTTGCTTCGTCGACACGTGTCATGTCGCAGGCAGTAGATCCAGCAGATTTACCCTACGCTCCAGTTCCACGGGCTGGTGCTGCGAGATAGAGCAGATTCGTGAGCGGGGCGAAAAATGCTTTTGTGCCTGGATCGCTCGCTGCAATGTGAAGCTTGTAGCAGATGGCTTTATATGGTCCCGAGGGCGTGTCAGCGATGCTCCGCGCAGGCCCTCTGAAGTCTGATTCCTTGGAACGTGGCACCGGCAGTTCAGCATGCTTCGTCGACACGTGTCATGTCGCAGTCAGTAGATCCAGCACATTTACCCTACGCTGCAGTTCCGGGGGCCGGTGCTGCGAGGTAGAGCAGATTCATGAGCGGGGCAAAAAATTCTTTCGTGCCTGGATCGCTCACTGCAATGTGACGCTTGTAGCTGAGGATGGCTTTTTATGGTCCCGAGGGCGTGTCAGCGATGCTCCGCGCACGCGTTCTGCAGTCCGATTCCCTTGAACGTGGCACCGGCAGTTCAGCATGGTTCGTCGACACGTGTCATGTCGCAGGCAGTAGATCCAGCAGATTTACCCTACGCTGCAGTTCCAGGTGCCGGTGCTGCGATATAAAGCAGACTCGTGAGCGGGGCGAAAAATCCTTTCGTGCCTGGATTGCTCGCTGCAATGTGAAGCTTGTAGCTGAGGATGGCTTTATATTATCCCGAGGGCGTGTCAGCGATGCTCAGCGCAGGCGCTCTGCAGTCGATTCCCTGGAACGTGGCACCGGCAGTTCAGCATGCTTCGTCGACACGTGTCATGTCGCAGTCAGTAGATCCAGCAGATGTATCCTACGCTGCAGTTCCAGGGGCCGGTGCTGCGAGATACAGCAGAT
Organism: Haemaphysalis longicornis; assembly: GCF_048455015.1. Classification (NCBI taxonomy): domain Eukaryota; kingdom Metazoa; phylum Arthropoda; class Arachnida; order Ixodida; family Ixodidae; genus Haemaphysalis; species Haemaphysalis longicornis. Next base: position 38,182,531 of record NW_027526233.1, on the reverse strand, counting down.
TCGTGAGCGGGGCGAAAAATGCTTTCGGGCCTGGATCGCTCCCTGCAATGTGAAGCTTGTAGCTGAGGATGGCTTTTTATGGTCCCGAGGGCGTGTCAGCGATGCTCAGCGCAGGCGCTCTGCAGTCGATTCCCTGGAACGTGGCACCGGCAGTTCAGCATGGTTCGTCGACACGTGTCATGTCGCAGTCAGTAGATCCAGCACATTTACCCTACGCTGCAGTTCCGGGGGCCGGTGCTGCGAGGTAGAGCAGATTCATGAGCGGGGCAAAAAATGCTTTCGTGCCTGGATCGCTGACTGCAATGTGAAGCTTGTAGCTGAGGATGGCTTTTTATGGTCCCGAGGGCGTGTCAGCGATGCTCCGCGCAGGCCCTCTGAAGTCCGATTCCTTGGAACGTGGCACCGGCAGTTCAGCATGCTTCGTCGACACGTGTCATGTCGCAGTCAGTAGATCCAGCACATTTACCCTACGCTGCAGTTCCGAGGGCCGGTGCTGCGAGGTAGAGCAGATTCATGAGCGGGGCAAAAAATGCTTTCGTGCCTGGATCGCTCGCTGCAATGTGAAGCTTGTAGCTGAGGATGGCTTTTTATGGTCCCGAGGGCGTGTCAGCGATGCTCCGCGCACGCGTTCTGCAGTCCGATTCCCTGGAACGTGGCACCGGCAGTTCAGCATGGTTCGTCGACACGTGTCATGTCGCAGGCAGTAGATCCGGCAGATTTACTATACGCTGCAGTTCCAGGTGCCGCTGCTGCGTTATAAAGCAGACTCGTGAGCGGGGCGAAAAATGCTTTCGTGCCTGGATCGCTCGCTGCAATGTGAAGCTTGTAGCTGAGGATGGCTTTATATTATCCCGAGGGCGTGTCAGCGATGCTCAGCGCAGGCGCTCTGCAGTCGATTCCCTGGAACGTGGCACCGGCAGTTCAGCATGCTTCGTCGACACGTGTCATGTCGCAGTCAGTAGATCCAGCAGATGTATCCTACGCTGCAGTTCCAGGGGCCGGTGCTGCGAGATACAGCAGATTCGTGAGCGGGGCGAAAAATGCTTTCGGGCCTGGTTCGCTCACTGCAATGTGAAGCTTGTAGCTGGTGATGGCTTTTTATGGTCCCGAGGGCGTGTCAGCGATGCTCAGCGCAGGCGCTCTGCAGTCGATTCCCTGGAACGTGGCACCGGCAGATCAGCATGGTTCGTCGACACGTGTCATGTCGCAGTCAGTAGATCCAGCACATTTACCCTACGCTGCAGTTCCGGGGGCCGGTGCTGCGAGGTAGAGCAGATTCATGAGCGGGGCAAAAAATGCTTTCGTGCCTGGATCGCTGACTGCAATGTGAAGCTTGTAGCTGAGGATGGCTTTATATTGTCCCGAGGGCGTGTCAGCGATGCTCCGCGCATGCGCTCTGCAGTCCGATTCCCTGGAACGTGGCACCGGCAGTTCAGCATGCTTCGTCGACACGTGTCGTGTCGCAGTCAGTAGATCCAGCAGATTCAACCTACGCTGCAGTTCCAGGGGCCGGTGCTGCGAGGTAGAGCAGATTCATGAGCGGGGCAAAAAATGCTTTCGTGCCTGGATCGCTCACTGCAATGTGAAGCTTGTAGCTGAGGATGGCTTTTTATGGTCCCGAGGGCGTGTCAGCGATGCTCCGCGCACGCGTTCTGCAGTCCAATTCCCTGGAACGTGGCACCGGCAGTTCAGCATGGTTCGTCGACACGTGTCATGTCGCAGGCAGTAGATCCAGCAGATTTACCCTACGCTGCAGTTCCAGGTGCCGGTGCTGCGATATAAAGCAGACTCGTGAGCGGGGCGAAAAATGCTTTCGTGCCTGGATCGCTCGCTGCAATGTGAAGCTTGTAGCTGAGGATGGATTTATATTATCCCGAGGGCGTGTCAGCGATGCTCAGCGCAGGCGCTCTGCAGTCGATTCCCTGGAACGTGGCACCGGCAGTTCAGCATGCTTCGTCGACACGTGTCATGTCGCAGTCAGTAGATCCAGCAGATGTATCCTACGCTGCAGTTCCAGGGGCCGGTGCTGCGAGATACAGCAGATTCGTGAGCGGGGCGAAAAATGCTTTCGGGCCTGGATCGCTCACTGCAATGTGAAGCTTGTAGCTGAGGATGGCTTTTTATGGTCCCGAGGGCGTGTCAGCGATGCTCAGCGCAGGCGCTCTGCAGTCGATTCCCTGGAACGTGGCACCGGCAGTTCAGCATGGTTCGTCGACACGTGTCATGTCGCAGTCAGTAGATCCAGCACACTTACCCTACGCTGCAGTTCCGGGGGCCGGTGCTGCGAGGTAGAGCAGATTCATCAGCGGGGCAAAAAATGCTTTCGTGCCTGGATCGCTGACTGCAATGTGAAGCTTGTAGCTGAGGATGGCTTTGCATGGTCCCGAGGGCGTGTCAGCGATGCTCCGCGCAGACGTTCTGCAGTCCGATTCTCTGGAACGTGGCACCGGCAGTTCAGCATGCTTCGTCGACACGTGTCATGTCGCAGGCAGTAGATCCAGCAGATTTACCCTACGCTGCAGTTCCAGGGGCCGGTGCCTCGAGATAGAGCAGATTCGTGAGCGGGGCGAAAAATGTTTTCGGGCCTGGATCGCTCGCTGCAATGTGAAGCTCGTAGCTTAGAATGGCTTTATATGGTCCCGAGGGCGTGTCAGCGATGCTCCGCGCAGGCGCTCTGCAGTTCGATTCCCAGGAACGTGGCACCGGCAGTTCAGCTTGCTTCGTCGACACGTGTCATGTCGCAGGCAGTAGATCCAGCAGATTTACCCTACGCTCCAGTTCCAGGGGCTGGTGCTGCGAGATAGAGCAGATTCGTGAGCGGGGCGAAAAATGCTTTTGTGCCTGGATCGCTCGCTGCAATGTGAAGCTTGTAGCAGATGGCTTTATATGGTCCCGAGGGCGTGTCAGCGATGCTCCGCGCAGGCCCTCTGAAGTCTGATTCCTTGGAACGTGGCACCGGCAGTTCAGCATGCTTCGTCGACACGTGTCATGTCGCAGTCAGTAGATCCAGCACATTTACCCTACGCTGCAGTTCCGGGGGCCGGTGCTGCGAGGTAGAGCAGATTCATGAGCGGGGCAAAAAATTCTTTCGTGCCTGGATAGCTCACTGCAATGTGCCGCTTGTAGCTGAGGATGGCTTTTTATGGTCCCGAGGGCGTGTCAGCGATGCTCCGCGCACGCGTTCTGCAGTCCGATTCCCTGGAACGTGGCACCGGCAGTTCAGCATGGTTCGTCGACACGTGTCATGTCGCAGGCAGTAGATCCAGCAGATTTACCCTACGCTGCAGTTCCAGGTGCCGGTGCTGCGATATAAAGCAGACTCGTGAGCGGGGCGAAAAATCCTTTCGTGCCTGGATCGCTCGCTGCAATGTGAAGCTTGTAGCTGAGGATGGCTTTATATTATCCCGAGGGCGTGTCAGCGATGCTCAGCGCAGGCGCTCTGCAGTCGATTCCCTGGAACGTGGCACCGGCAGTTCAGCATGCTTCGTCGACACGTGTCATGTCGCAGTCAGTAGATCCAGCAGATGTATCCTACGCTGCAGTTCCAGGGGCCGGTGCTGCGAGATACAGCAGATTCGTGAGCGGGGCGAAAAATGCTTTCGTGCCTGGATCGCTCACTGCAATGTGAAGCTTGTAGCTGAGGATGGCTTTTTATGGTTCCGAGGGCGTGTCAGCGATGCTCCGCGCACGCGTTCTGCAGTCCGATTCCCTGGAACGTGGCACCGGCAGTTCAGCATGGTTCGTCGACACGTGTCATGTCGCAGTCAGTAGATCCAGCAGATTCAACCTACGCTGCAGTTCCAGGGGCCGGTGCTGCGAGATACAGCAGATTCGTGAGCGGGGCGAAAAATGCTTTCGGGCCTGGATCGCTCACTGCAATGTGAAGCTTGTAGCTGAGGATGGCTTTTTATGGTCCCGAGGGCGTGTCAGCGATGCTCCGCGCACGCGTTCTGCAGTCCGATTCCCTGGAACGTGGCACCGGCAGTTCAGCATGGTTCGTCGACACGTGTCATGTCGCAGGCCGTAGATCCAGCAGATTTACTCTACGCTGCAGTTCCAGGTGCCGGTGCTGCGTTATAAAGCAGACTCGTGAGCGGGGCGAAAAATGCTTTCGTGCCTGGATCGCTCGCTGCAATGTGAAGCTTGTAGCTGAGATTGCTTTATATTATCCCGAGGGCGTGTCAGCGATGCTCAGCGCAGGCGCTCTGCAGTAGATTCCCTGGAACGTAGCACTGGCAGTTCAGCATGCTTCGTCGACACGTGTCATGTCGCAGTCAGTAGATCCAGCAGATGTATCCTACGCTGCAGTTCCAGGGGCCGGTGCTGCGAGATACAGCAGATTCGTGAGCGGGGCGAAAAATGCTTTCGGGCCTGGTTCGCTCACTGCAATGTGAAGCTTGTAGCTGAGGATGACTTTTTATGGTCCCGAGGGCGTGTCAGCGATGCTCAGCGCAGGCGCTCTGCAGTCGATTCCCTGGAACGTGGCACCGGCAGTTCAGCATGGTTCGTCGACACGTGTCATGTCACAGTCAGTAGATCCAGCACATTTACCCTACGCTGCAGTTCCGGGGGCCGGTGCTGCGAGGTAGAGCAGATTCATGAGCGGGGCAAAAAATGCTTTCGTGCCTGGATCGCTGACTGCAATGTGAAGCTTGTAGCTGAGGATGGCTTTATATTGTCCCGAGGGCGTGTCAGCGATGCTCCGCGCATGCGCTCTGCAGTCCGATTCCCTGGAACGTGGCACCGGCAGTTCAGCATGCTTCGTCGACACGTGTCGTGTCGCAGTCAGTAGATCCAGCAGATTCAACCTACGCTGCAGTTCCAGGGGCCGGTGCTGCGAGGTAGAGCAGATTCATGAGCGGGGCAAAAAATGCTTTCGTGCCTGGATCGCTCACTGCAATGTGAAGCTTGTAGCTGAGGATGGCTTTTTATGGTTCCGAGGGCGTGTCAGCGATGCTCCGCGCACGCGTTCTGCAGTCCGATTCCCTGGAACGTGGCACCGGCAGTTCAGCATGGTTCGTCGACACGTGTCATGTCGCAGTCAGTAGATCCAGCAGATTCAACCTACGCTGCAGTTCCAGGGGCCGGTGCTGCGAGATACAGCAGATTCGTGAGCGGGGCGAAAAATGCTTTCGGGCCTGGATCGCTCACTGCAATGTGAAGCTTGTAGCTGAGGATGGCTTTTTATGGTCCCGAGGGCGTGTCAGCGATGCTCCGCGCACGCGTTCTGCAGTCCGATTCCCTGGAACGTGGCACCGGCAGTTCAGCATGGTTCGTCGACACGTGTCATGTCGCCGGCAGTAGATCCAGCAGATTTACCCTACGCTCAAGTTCCAGGGGCCGGTGCTGCGAGATAGAGCAGATTCGTGAGCGGGGCGTAAAATGCTTTCGTGCCTGGATCGCTCGCTGCAATGTGAAGCTTGTAGCTGAGGATGGCTTTATATGGTCTCGAGGGCGTGGCAGCGATGCTCCACGCAGGCGCTCTGCAGTCCGATTCCCTGGAACGTGGCACCGGCAGTTCAGCAGGCTGTGTCGACACGTGTCATGTCGCAGGCGGTAGATCCAGCATATTTACCCTACGCTGCAGTTCGAGGGGCGATGCTGCGAGATAGAGCAGATTCGGGAGCGGGGCAAAAATGCTTTCGTGCATGGATCGCTCGCTGGCAAATATATATGGGGCTGCGAAAAAATGTCGAATAATGCCCATTAGCGTGTCGATGTCGCTGAATTAGCGAGATGACTGGATGAGCGAAATGAAATCCATCACAGTAGCATGCAGAATATTTTGGATGAGAAGAATTCGTGCGTTTGTTAAGGTGAAATAAAGGCTCCTACCAACCACAATAGGTTTGGCGTCCTCCGTAGTTGGAAAGTTTGCAGTGCTCTCCTGCTCGACCAGTAAGAATATTTTGCAGCGCCGAACAAAGCCGAAAAGGTATATGATGACCAACGGAATGCTCTAAAATTCCGCTTTTTCAACATTTTGCTCTGGTATTTGTTTCCTGCATAAGTTTGACATGTCGATCTGCAGTTAAAAATATTTGCCTAATGCATATTTTATATGCGTCAAATGGTTTTCAAAGAAAGTCTATACATTAAGTAAGAGTTAGGAAGCCTCTAAAGTTGGAGAAAAAAGGAGAGCGATCAACTGTCTTGATACGGAGGGAATCCGATAGAATTCTTCAATACCTTCCCGTCCTATGCACTACGGTTATGCAGCCTTCGATAGGTGCAGCATCTCAGTCTATGGACACTGTTCCTTCCAAGCTGAGGAAACGGCGATAGCACGTGCGCTTACCCAAAGCAGCGCCAATTTACCATGACTGATTCTAAGCAGGAGTGCTCCACCTTTTCGGAGGTTCGATTGCACGTCACAACAATTCGAATAGGCCATCAGAGACCAGCTGCGAGACAAGAAAGGATAGTATGAGCACCAGCTCATCGGAACGTAACTGGGAAGAAGATCGGCCACCTCGTGGCCCCACATTTCATCCACCGAGCCAGCTCTGATGAAACCGAGCCGAGTGCATGCATCCTTCCTTCACATTACGCTCAGCACTATTGGCCAGGAGATTGTTTAATAGGTGGCGCTACATAGGATAGGCCGTGCCACTGTTAAATGTGCATGGAGGCGAAGCAAACGACTGAAATCCGCGGGTTTGTTCAGGGCAGTAGTCGGGTAAACAAGTTTCAATATTTGCACGGGGCTACTATGCGCAATTGGGAATTAGAAATTTGTAGTATACACGTCAGACGCTGGACTGCCTCGCTTTCCGCAGCCCTAAACCAAACGTAAGCTCTCAATATCAAAGCTGAAACTTTCGAAGGTGTGTCGGACTCAGTCCGCAATAGATATTTCACTGCAGAGTGTTTCAGGTACATCTCAGACAGAATTGGTAATTGGCTCCATGTGCAGTTTATAAACAGTCCCCGTATGTGGTCTTTTGCATGTTTTTAGTTGAAGTTCTCCACGGCGCACAACTGCGCAATAGAGAAGGAAGCACAACATATTCGTGCATAATAGCTTCACGTGCGCGCGGGTGACCCGCAAATAGTGAATCGTACTTAGTATTGTGCGACATCCCTGCAATGATGTCCTGTTTTCCTCTAAATAGGGTGCTCCATTATGTTATTTGTTTCTTTTGAAAAATATGTATTTGTAATTCTAGCGAATAACGCTGAAAACGCTGCACTGCACCCCACCGAAGGAAGCAAGTTAATGTGTGTGGAAAGGTGACGTAATTGTACAAATACGTCCGCAGGTAACCTGCCTGCTTATTGAACAATCAACTTGAAATCCCAGAGGATATGTGTAATTAATATCTGCTTACCATGTGCGCAATCTCATACTAAAATATTCAATCGTTTTAACAGTAAAATTCCAGTCATCTGGCTTTTTTTAAGTGTAAGAAACATTTAAAAAAATGGGTTAGAGGTACAGAGCTGAAATATTTTCTTTATGTGTTAAATGTCTCAGGCCTTCTTCTGAGCTAGAACAATAATGGTGGCAGTGGTAATTGAGTTTTAAAATATATATGCATATAACAAACACAAATTGCAAATATTGCCGGCCGAATATACTGTAAATAAAAGTCTTGATGAGACCATCCGTTTTTTGTCTACACAATGTTGGTTCACAATTCTGATTTCTACCGATAAGAAAACACTAAAATGTGGTTTCGGAAACTGAAGTATTTGAATAGAAAATATTCTTTTTCTTTTGTGGAATGGTGTTCTGAGAAAGTTCGCACCAAAGACATCCTGTCATTTATTCTAGTTGCTTCTTGCGGGGATTCTGAGAAAATTAAGGCAATGCTATAGGGCGCTCTTCCTGTGGCTTTGTTTGTATGTTTTCAGCGATGCGCTTTTTGAGTTTGAAAAAAGTGGCATTGTTGCAGCCACCCCATTCTATCGGGGCCGTTTCCTGCACAAGCCGGGACAACTGCCCAACCGATATAAGTGGTTGGGCAGTTCAACCGATATAACCAACCACTTCAACCGATATAAGTGGTTGGTTTCCAGCAAAACAGAAGTTCTTCTGACATCCGCATACACCATTCTACAAACCTACGCGGTGTTACGGTTGCCAGTGCACTGCGTCCCCCGTACGGGAGGGCGGGGGAAGGCGCCTGAACCCATTTTTATTTCAGTAGGTGACCAGCGTTACCGGAGCAACGGACCACGTCTCCCACAGTGGTAGTGCCTGTCTGAGCCCATTACCTCTCCCGAGACTGGGGGCTCTTGCACCCTTTGAACTGGTGGGTGTACAGCGGTCCCAGACCCACCCTGAAGGTTTTCGTGCGACCTACCACAAGGCTTCCCGTGGATGCTTGGGGTTAAACTGAAATCGTTTGCTGTAACGTCGAGAGGCGCAACGATTTGGGACGCTTGTATGTTCTGAAGAAAACAGTTGCTATCCGGCGGCCCATCATTTGAACCTCGTGCCTTCCGCTTACGATACGAGTGGTTTAGCACACGACCATCACGAAAAGGTAAAAAGTTCCTGCAATTCTGTAGCCACCCCATTCTACAAGGGGTGATTTCCTGTAAAGCTATGTGAACTCCCGAAGTATTGTAGTACCACGCAGGGGTGGGGTCAGGGCAGGCAGTCGCTGCGACCAATTTAAAGGTAGGTTGCGGCCCCTTCAAGGCACATGAATGCACGTGGTGAATTGCACAGCCATTGTACATGATCAACTCGGTGACTGCCTCTGCTACGACATGCCGCCAGACTCTTTCACCCCTGGCAGCGCAACAACCTGGCATGAATGGCAGAGGGCCCTCCAGGTGGACATGGACCGGGGGCGCTCGCAAGGCTAAAGCCAGCTTTCCAAGCGTGACTTCCTCTTCAAGAGTTTGCTTTCGACCAGGGAAGGATGCCTGTACCCATTAAAGCAGGGTGCCCGGCACTACAACGATTCCGACCCGGTACCTTCCTCATACGCGACGATTGCTCTACCTCTGACCAAGGACTGCGGTTCAAAAGTAACTGCATTTTTGCATTGAACTTTGTTGCGCCTTCGACATGAAATGTTTCCAGCACAGTGGGCTTCTGCCTTGGCTTTGTCAAAAAAGAAGCGACTGACGGGCGTGCGATCCGAATGATAGTGTAATGACCTGACTGAAACCAATGTTTCGCAACTCACGCACAATACTTTTTAAGAAGCGGAGATCCTTTGCGAATGTATTTACCTACAGAAAATTTAAAAAAACGTGGGTTGTATTTGTAACTAATAAAACGAACATTATTACGCATTTTTAACAGCAAATAACAAGATGCACTGCGCGTGCACGGAGCTGGCAGTGACTAGCCGGGGCTTAGTGTGGCCGTGTTTAAAAACATTAAATGCGACGGATCTCTTTAACTCACCTTGTCCCTCCGGCGTCTTCCGTCGTCCGTAGTCCGCATCCCTCTCCCATTGTCCTCGCCGCGCCAGCTGCGCGCTAACGCCGCTCTCACCGCAGCGCCATCTGTGTGTTAGCGCTCGCTCCCGTCGCCGTGCCAGCTGTGGGTCAGCGCGCGTTAGCGCTCGGTTAAACATCTAAGACATGCGCATGCGCTGCTCTCTCTTATTCCCCTCAACGTTAACGGGCGGTACATATAAACGCGGTAAGAGCGCCGCTCCGCTCAGTCATTCCGCCGCTCCGATGACATCCGATGACCACCGATGATTTGAATGGAGACTAACAGGCCTGCTATCGCGATGGTCGGCGAAGCCGTACGTATTAAAATAGAAACAACAACAAATTGACACGCTAAATGGAAACAACATAACGGAAACGCAACGGAAACCCCACGATGCGTCGCATCTGCCCATGGTTCCCCTCGCGGGAAGATGGTGTAAACTTTAAATGACTTCTGCGTCGCAGCTGAGAATGCTACTTCATGGGGACTGTCTTCAAGAATGTTTCAATATTTTGGCCCTAGCATAAAACTGGCAAGTTTTAGCCGGTTTTGCCCTTCCTGTACCATTTTGTGCAGTGCACATTTCTGACAGAATTTATTCAATTTCGTTGTGTGCCCATATTATTCGTCAATTTGGGGCACGAATAAAATCCGAATACCCAATTCTTCCTTACGCACTGCTGAAAATAATAAATATTGTTGGTAGGAGCGGAACAATTTTCGAATACAAGGCCTATTTGGCATGGCGTGCGGAGTCACTTACCGGGAAGTTATAGTGATAGCCCCGGTTTTGAGAAAGCCGCGTGCGGAAATGGTTGAGGTCTGCAGGAAAGTCTTCACGAGGCTCATAAATCTCATCCGACATCTTCACACTACTTGTGCGCTCCCTCTCAAAACCACTACGGTACAGAAAGCTAAATTAAATTCGAGACTTCTACCTGTTCGATGCAGTGCGGCACCGAAGGAATTCCCTTCCGAGTTTCTTGCGCACTGACCGGATACTGGTTACGGGATCCCAACTGGTCGCTCTAACTTGTGCTAAAAGATTTGTGCCACTGCGAAAGCATCAGCACAATTCAGGATCGTTCTGCTTCACCTAACTTTATGTTAGGGGATGATACTAACTTTATTTGCAGGTGGGCTCATTTCTGAGGCGTAAGCAAACAGCTGTGGGATTCCGAGTACCGCAGGAAGCCCCATCGACCGCTAAAAGAACAATCGAATTCCTTCATTATTCCTTTCCAGTGCCCATTCTAAGCCGAACAAAGTCCGTTATACCACATGTTTTTATGGATTATGCAGGCCACACATCACAGTGCTCTTCTGAAGAAAGCCCTGGTAGAAATGTTGAAGAGGTCTAACAGATTATTTCGCAGCCGTATTTTGTTCTTTTTTATTTTGCGTAATCCTTCCTCCTGTAACCTTTAACTAAGAACATTAATGCGAAAAACAAACCTACGGAAGCTGGCTGTAACAGCCCGCGAATCTTTGGAGTTACGGAGTCAGTGTTGTCGTCCTCTGATGCCTATAAATCGTACCACTCTACCCTTCCTATGTAGTGTACTTTATGCTTGTCGCGAATGCTAATGCTCTTCGTTGCAATGACAGTAATAAGCTATGATAATTACCAGGTGCGGGAAGTGTTGGTGAATTCGCCATAGATGGAACTCCGATAAAGTTCGAAGGCAAAGTATTTCTTTTTTTTTTAATATACAGGTGGTGCAACGATAATTGGAACATTTAAAGGAATTTTCCTTAGAGAGCCACTGCCCTGCTCGCGCTCAAACTTCACACGAAGGTCGAATTTTGTGGTTTATTTTGTTTGACACAGGAAACAACGACAGTAGTTACGTGTATATTCTGAAAACAAATAAACTCTCTTTTTGCCTATGAGAAAATGGCGGCCGATTTGAACGTGCGGGTCAGCGCAAGCTTATCTTGGAACGACGGCGTCACCTGGGGTATGCAGAGCGAAAGGCACGGCTTGAGATTCCCTGTAAAAAGGAGCCAAATGGGGTAACATCTCTTTCGTCCCTAGTTTACGATGATCACAAATACTTGCGTAAGAGATTACACCAGCCGCGGCGGCCGCCACTTGTACGTCTTAAGAAAATCTTTTTTACGGTACTGTCTCGGCTAACTTCAGCTTCTTCTGCAAATGATGTGCCATGAATACAGCGCAACAAGGTCACTTGCTGGCAGAATGGTGAGTAGTGCTAGTTCGGAAGCGCTCGTTCCGTTGGTCGGCTTGTTTGTGTACAGTTTTCAGTGTTACGCTTTTCAAAGGTTTCGTCTCACACAAGACATACTAGCTGACCTTCTCCATCACTGTTCACAGGGCGGACTCTCTTCTTCGGCTCGCGTCCCACACACCCTGAATTAAGCTCAGACTAGTGATACCTGCGTTCCTTTTACACTCTTCGATCTTCACCATGACGCTCCGAGCATGACACCCTTCCTCATGCACAGCGCCTGCCCTACGGGTGGAGAATCGCCGGTACAGTGACCTAGGAAGCGTTACCAGAGCATCTGTAGGGGCTAGTTGGTGGTGCATGGCTTGAATGGAGAGCGCTTAAACTTTTACTGGCAAACAAGGACGAAGCGCAAACTAACAACTGATTTATTAAAGTAGAATAACATATATATATATATATATATATATATATAAATATATATATATATATATATATATATATATATATATATATATATATATATATATATATATATATATATATAGGTATATATATATACGTGCTTGCATAAAAAAAGTACAAAACAAGATACAAAAAGATACAAAAACTTTGAGCGTGTGTGATTACAACTGCACACGGATAACTAGGAGCGCATGCTCAGTTCTTAGCGCGACAAGAAGTCTATTTCTCTTTTTGATAATGTGATAGATGGTGCGCTGAGATATTCCCCGTCGTTTCGAGACATCACGCTGTAGGTTTCCCATATCTCGCGCGGCATCTTGATTCCAGACCTCAGGAGCACTGCCGTTATATGGTACTGAGGCGTGCATCTAGAGCTTGCACAATGCTGTGCCAAGTTTCTCGGCGCAATTATCAACGAGCACGCGTACTTGTGCTCCCACAGCCATTCATTGAGGCAGCGACCAGTCTGGCCGATGTATGATTTGCCACCAGGAAGGGGAATTTCGTAAACAACACCTTTTTCACATTTCACAAATTTGTGCAGGCACTTTACACCACAAAAAGCTTGCTGAGTTGAATGTGGCACAACAAGAGCCATAGGTCACCCAAAATGATGGGTACATCAAAATATTAGTGCCCCAGCAAACCACTGACATCTCCTAGACGTCCCACAAAAATCTAAATGTCTATGTGCCAGCAAAATATCTAGTGGACATCCCAGGCACGTACAAGTTTTGATCAAAAATTTGGGATGTTAGGAATACGTTGCTGGTGCTTCCATTTTGGATGATCTTTAGATTTATTTTACCAACGTACCTAAGATGTTTCTCGTACAGCACGAACGTAGCGATCAATAACCTATTTTAGACGTCTAATTAATTGTGACAACGCATACATTTCTAATACTAACTACATGTCGCTTACCTGTCCTAACATTAAATAAGTGAGTTCACTTAGCCATGAGCACAACCTCTGCATGGAAGCATATAAGTGCAGGCAGTTTCGAATCAAACTCAAATCCCCTTCAATTTCTGGAAAAGTTTTGAGGACTATACATGTACTTTCAACAAAAGCACGTAAGCGTAATGTAATACCTGGCTGCTGCCCCAGCATAATTAGGCACAAGATACTTGCCTTACTCCAAAAGTGTGGATGGCACAAACCTTTGCAAATACAAAAATGAGTAAAAATGAACCAAAGTTGCATGGAAAATATCAGAAGGCATTACTTATAGTCCACAAATATGGTTTTTATTTCATAAACCCTATGCCACATCTCAAGAAGTTAACGGAGCGCATGGTCTCAAAGAAAAAACCCTCCAATGCAAAATCACGTTGTCGCCTATTAAAGCAGTGATGAAAAATTACTTAGGTCAAGTATATTACAATATTTTCATGCATTAACTGTGTGCACTATAGGCTACAACACCACTTTGTATTGTATCTACACCGCAGCTGTAGAAAAAAAGTATGTTCAAAACAATTTTGGTTAATTGTGAGAGGGAGCAAAGCGAAACTGCTTAGAATTTTATGTGCCATTAAAATGCTTATTACAAGAGTCCGAAATCAACAATATTCAACAGTGGGAGCTGTGCTGTGCTTCTACATATTGGTGCATTGGCATGTCACAGTGCTAGGAAATCACCGCAGACTCAAGTTGTTGGCTTACATTAACTGCACTTCGTGAATTAGGCGTTTACTATATGATGATCAGGTTAGAGTTGCTAATAAGACTCAAATCAAGCTAATGTCTATGAGAATTAAAGCACTTTCTTGCTGAGATAATGCATTTTACATTCTGGGCTTAAAGGGTCAAACAAAGTTGGTAACTGCTCCTTCGACCTGCGGTAACGTCACCCACAACAGCAGGAGTGCTACCAAAAGAAATCACATGAGCACTGATATATTTGTTAAATCTCTCGTAGTGTATTTCACTCTCAATTTCTTGGAGTGCCTAAGTGTAATATTGATGGGGCATTCAGGTGGTCACTTCTGAGAGCTCCGGAAAGTTGAAGCCCATTCCCATTATGAAAGTTTCGTGCATATCCCTCTGATTATGAGCACTTTACGCAGAGTACACATGACCAATGAGTTTGAAGTGAGAGCACACCAAGATATATTGCTGCAGTGTGCTGAAATAAGCTGAGCTATTACAGTGGCCGCGCTGACTGTGCCACACCACCATAGTTACCTTCTGCTCTAAGATTGGCTCTAAGATATATGGTTGGGTGCAATGACCCCCCACTTGGATTGCGGGAACTTGCACGTTGACTGCTTCTGAACCTAAGAACTGGAGCAACTAACCAAATGCCCGTAAGTGGTTTTAGGTTTGTGATGAGTCTTCTGCAGACTTCAGGGCGTTTTTCTTTCTTGGTACTCGCCGAGTTCCACCTTTTTTCCTGAAAATGACGAGAAAAACAAGCATAATTTTTATGGAAGCACACTCTCAGGTTCCTTTTGATGCATGTTTTTTTTCACCGTGTTCATATGACTTGGCTTCTCGAAGATTTAAATTAAGGTTTGGCTTCTCCAAGGATCTTAATTAGGGTCTGATATGTCCTGGCAACATCACATTGAATCATTGACCAAATCTCTGTCATCAACTGTGGGTGCTTTACCACGGTGTTGTCATTTTATACCTGAGAAAGCAAAGCTAGAGATTTATCGCACATTATTTGTGTCACACTTGAATTATTGCAGTCTGGTCTGGGTACAAGTACACTAGAAAATATGCATACAATTTATCGCCCACAGAAAAGAGCAGATCGTTGCATCGCAAACCTACCGAACTTGCACACAACACAAGGTATCTTTCTTAAATATAGAATTATAGTAATTAATAGTGCGACAAACTTGTGCGATTGTTGACTGTGTCATTCTTGGTTATTTATTCACAAACTACAGCATTTTATCAGAACATTTTCGCAACTAACAGTACAACACACTGACTCTCAGACCCGCAGCTCTGACAAGTGGCTTATTCCTCACCACCGGGCTAACTACATTTTTTAATTACTAACATACCGTTTGCCTTTTCCACTCAACATGTTGGAAGACGGGAAAAGAAACATCAATGCACTCTCTCCGCGTCAAGTGCACGAATACTTTTTAAACCATTGACAGAAATGTTCCGGAATGCTCAGTGTGGTTTATGTTTGTTTTTATGCGTGAGTTTGCCAAAATGTCGTTTTCTTGTTTGTCAAAAAGAGTTGCTATATAAACTTCGAATATCACTATTACAAGGTCATATACTGTTGTATGAAGAAGACTTTTAAAGAAACAATAGTGTGCCTATTTCTGTTGCATACGCTTTAGAATCTCCAGTCTGTATTTAAGGAATTTACCCCTTTGCTGTGTATTTCTGAAGCCCTGCTGCTTTGTACGGGCCCCCAGGTCCCCTCAAGTGGTTACTGAGCCGCTTTTTGTCTGGGTGGCCCCCAACACACCCGCTGGAAATTTAATTCTGATTCTGAAAGATGTGAACAGTATATGCGACATTTAAAACTTTTGTGGAAAAAATTAGGTGCATGGGACTCAAATGAGCCTTCTTTGATATGCAATTCTTTTGAAGCAAGAACCATTTTGAGACACAAGTGGAGCCTTATTTCTCACGAAATAAATGATGACAACGCAATTTTTTTATGCCTTTTTGGCCTTTCTGTTTCTTTGTACCTGTTTTATGCAATTTGACACATCATTTATGTATCTTTTTCTTTTAAAGGAGCCATGAAGAGAAAATGCAAGTTGGTTTTATTCGAAAGATTTCATGTTTTATAGTGCCCCCAGCGCTTGTCCGGATACAAACGATGCTTTATTCACTGAAAAATTAAACAATTTAGGTTAAAATTTTGATTTTTCCGCTACATCGTTTGTCTTCGGGGTCTGCAATGACATCACAGGAACCGACCGCTCTGCAGCCTACAGTCCCTTCATTCACGCATTCGCGTTACAGGGTAGAGACACGTATACGCTGGCGCCGCCATTTTGGGTTGCTCGTTCCCTGCCAAAGCAAGTCATTGTGTCAAAAACGCGCTAAAAGTATCGCCGCAACGCGGTTTACTCAAGGCGTTTAAATCATATTGTCTGTTTCGCGTTGCTAGGTCTCGTGGGAAACAAAAAGAATAACGCGTTGAGCCCGTTGGCCCAATTGTGGCGGCACCGGACCGTTCAAAGGTTGTCTCCACCCTGTACAGCGGTGTTGGTTTGTTCCCGCGTGTCTTTACGTTACCCGAACCTAGATGGCGCCACCATACCGTGGCAAGCGTTTGGTTTGTTTTTGCCCGCATTTAAACTTGGCTTTTTTAGTTCTGGGAGAAAATAGTCGTTCCCTGAAACAGTGCTCGTTTGACAAATGGGGTCACGTAAGACACCGTTGCTTGCGTCAATCAGCCAGTGTCGTCTGAGACAACCGCAAGCCCCATAGTGCTGTGCAGCTAAACCAAGCATGCTGTGCGCAGTACGAACAGCAGAACGCATCAGTTCTTCTATGTTTACATGTGCTTTCGTAACTTCCACGGTTTGTCCTATCATTCTTATTGCTTTGTAAAGAATGAGCCCTAAATTTAAGCGCAAATCGCTCGTTTGTCTAGTTTGTAAGCTCTACCTAATTTGCGTCTGCTTCTGCCAGTCTCCGCCAATCGCAGAGCTTAGCTCATGTGACATCATAGGTTCTGTTGCGGGAAATGAGCTGGTGGGTCGCATGACCATTCCAGTTTTTCCCAATTATGTAGCTTATTTGAGCGAAGTTTACGTTAAAAGTGGTGTCAGTACGATTCTAACAAGACGATCTTTTGAATGAAGCAAACTTGTGTTTTCTCTTCATGGCTTCTTTAACCCAGTTAAGTAAATAACATTTCCTCCAGTGGACAGAAGCCAAAATCTATCTTTTGTGCTACCATTCAGTAACGTGCAGCCTTTGGCAATTGCACGTGCAATGAAAACTTTTCAGTGTAGTCTATGCTGGCAATACCAGTCACTAAATTTGTCGAAATACTCAAAGCACAGCACCCAAACTCCTCATCAACTTTTCCACTTGAAAAAATATACAATAGCAAGGTTCCATGCAGGAAAAACCGTTCATCTGAAGAGAGGTTACACAGGTACCACTGAAATACCACAGTCTGCTTATAATGCCCTAAGTGATCTGACTGGCAGTGAGGAGCCTGTTTTGTGACTGCCAGGAACTGACTGAAGTTTGAGAGCAGTCTGCCGTTTTTAAAGATTCTCCCATTAGGTAATGATGACCAGCCGGCTCCCAAAGATTGCATCGTTGCCTCTATGACAGACATTATAGAAAATGTATTGTCGCGACTGCGAAGGAATGAGGAGGGATACATCGAAACGCTACAGCACCATAAACCAAAACTGGGGTCCCCGTTTATTTTTCGCTTGTGGCCTGACATGCAGTAGAAGCGGGGGGCCAGCACTCATCAGTGGCGGCTCAGCCCAACAGTATCACCACAGTATTGTCTGTGGATTACGTCAATGTGGATGCGAGTGCAGTAGAGAGTGGTGCACTAACGATTAAGGCCATCATTCCTCAAGTCAGAAGTGCGAAGCAAGTCACTCTCAGTGATGACAAGGAAGTGCAGAATGAAGTGCCAGTGCGGCTGCCCGCTGGGAAGTAAGGACCGAATTGAATATTGCTTGTTTCTTTATAACCTTTTAACGAGGTGAACAGAATGTCTTCTAACGCTCCTGCTTTTTAAAGCAAAAGGACCTACAGGAGCAACAATCAGAGAATAGTGCATCAGCTGTCACTGCACAGCCAACCATTTACTGCTAGCTTGTTCCAGAACAACAGCTGTCATAAGATGGCATTTTGACGTCCAGATATATGAAGTTTTACATTTTAATTCACGATCAGGAAAGAAAACATATAGCTTGTATGGAGACCAGACAAAAGATGAAAGCAAATACAACGTGGGAAAGGCACTTTCAAGTTTATTCTGCAACTGCCATGCTCACCTGAAATCAATGTACCAAATGTGTGTACTACAGCCTGCGCATTCGGTGTAACGACAGCTGTTAATGCACCCAGTTGACACTATTAACCAAAATACATGGCAGCATCACAGCTCCTCAAAAGGTAATTTTCCAGGTAGCAAAGTAAAATAGAGGCACAGCAATCTGCGCGGTCCACAATTTTAAATTGGCAGAGAAGGGTTCACTGTTTATATATCACTGCACTGTTAACAGCTTCCTGACATGAATATTTTGCCCATTCATTTGAAATACAAAAATCGACAAATCACCGAACACCAACTGCATCCACAGGAGGCATATAACTACAGAGTACACCTTGCAACACTTTTTAAAACCGCACAACCGTCAGCACTCATTTTCTTACTGGCCGTTGTCACTGTAAGTCCACCGATTTAAAATGAGGACCACACAGCACAACGCTGAGTGTACCGCAACAGTGCACGCCGCAGTAAAAATTATGCACATTCCCGCTGTAACTGCTGAGATGCAATTTGGCCGCCAAAGTGGCGGAGCATGATTACGAGGCTCTAGGCACACCCCTACAATTATATTCACGTCGTGCTAGTTGTGATAAACATGTGGCGGCATTCTGGATGAATTAAAACGATACTGGTATTACTGCAGACGGAAACCTTCCTTGTCACTCGATCTTCCTGGCAGAAAATGCTGCTTGCTGAGTCAGTTTGTTTTCAACAGGTGTAACTGAAGCTAAGCAGTTAAATGTAGTACCTGGTAAGTGCCAGAGTAGAGGACGCAAGACGAAAAAAAAACAGGGAAACCCGCAGTGGTGGCCTTTCGTTCTGTCGCCTACTCAATCAGCAACACAAACGTTTTATTTTTGGTAGTGCCTAGCGCATTCCTCCCAGACAGAACGCTAAACACTGCCACCAGAAAATACAGCACGGGCGGAACCTATACACCAAGTCCCAGAACTGCAGATGACGTCTAATCAGCTGGTCTCCCTCTCGCCTGGACGGCCCTTTACACACTTCACGTCGATTTCATGTTTAATTTTTGATGTATATTTCCTCACAGTTGTGCGAGTGAAGCAATACACGCCGCAAAATGTTGCCTGTAAACGACGCCCAAATAAACTTACCCACCTGGAAAATGATGACCGCCCATTGCAGCGACTCGGTGGCAGATTGCTCGACTACTTCAGAGGACTTTTTCAAGCGCACACTTCTGCTACAACTTGGCCGGACCACTGGTAAAGCATCACACCGCCAGCACGCACCACAAAATCCGCATTTTTAACACCACATAACAGCGTCTTCGGGCGTCATTTTTGTGCATTTTGACGTCAACTTAGGCAAACATGAACTATTGGGCGGCCCCAGTAACGAGGCGCACGCACGCAAATATAATAAGGATTAGCTGCAGTAGTTAGCAGCAAATATTCACTCTTAATGAACTGTCACACTAGAGGCACTACCACAAAGAAAGAAATCCTACTGCTATCGACGACCATTCTTCCCATTCTTCCGCGTCCACCAAGGAGGAAAGAAAAGTTTTTTCTTCCTCCATGGCGTCCAAGGCCAGCATGGCCGGCTACGCGGCTACGGCTCCTCAAGAAGAAGCCACCAGCTGCCATTGTAACAAAACTAATAAAATAAATGTATGGCTTTGATTTTGTCAAAATTTATTATTGCGGTTTATTTCAAGCAATTATACAGTTGAAATAACTATAGTTATGTATTAAGAACTTATAATTTTAGTTACAGCTGGTACTAGCCCTCGTTGCTATGCAACTCTGGTTGCTATGCAGCTTAGTGTTATGACACGTTGAAAACAATGTGGAAAATTGTGTCCAGAAAGGCAAAAATTTATCATTTTACAATTTGTCGAAACAAAAACGCGTAATATAAAGCTAACAACAGTTCTACACTTTGCTGTAACCAGTTGGAAACATTGGCTTGCTTTTTTTGTTCGTTGTTGTACTGGTTGTACCATTCCGTTATCCCAAGATTTCGAAACTATCATATTATCTTAATAACCCAGTCCCGTGGGCCGTGAGGGCTGAGAAAGTTCGGAGAAGGAAACGTACGGCTTTCATTCTGTTCCCGTGCTCTGTGGGATGGACGCCGCCACCCGTGAGCCCTGGGAAGGACTACCGTTCAAGAAAGTACGTGCGTATTGTGTCGTTGTGTGGTATTAGTTCTTTGTTGATCTGTGTCTGGCTTAGAAACGAGTGTGCACATTTCTTGGTATTTTGAAGTCCACAGCAGTGCCTTTTTGTCAGTGTCAGTTGTGCCGTTATTTTTGAAATACGTTTTTGAATTTTCTCAGAGTGCATTTTTCTGTGTAATTGGTTTTCGTTCTCTGAAGGAGGCATCCCGTCATATGACAGCAATTTTGCGCTCACGTTCGACTTAGCATCGTAGACGTCACAAGTTTTCAGCTCGAAAGACCAGTACGCGAAAAATTTCGTGCTCTGACATAAACGCACTTTTTAATAATTTCGTTGTCAGGCGTAGAGCGATCGGAAGAGCACGCATGCTGCCCTACTGGTGTCCTTAATAACCGCGTTGTATTTTTGTCTAAATGTAGCCTTTCTACATCTGCCATTGCATGGCGTTTTGAAGACTAGTGTGTGCGTGGCATGGATTAGAAGTAGGCAGTTGCCTGTGCTCGTTTCTGAAATGCCCTTCAGTGTTCTCATTCTGTAATTTCTGCAATTTGTTTAGCCATTTAGCTGGCATGTCAGCGGTGCCGCGCACGTTTGCGGTAGATTTCAAAACATGCCGAAGGTTACTTCAAAGCCACGTTCGCAAAAAGGCACTCCGTGAAGTTCACGACCATATTCATAATCATGTAATTGCCCCTGTGGTCCCCTGGTATTTCTTAGGGGGCCATTAAAACAGTTTCCTACTAGTTATGTGCCAGAGATCATTGCCACCAAAGACCTAGCCTGTGCAGTACAGTGTCTGGATCCTTTGTGCAGACTACAGTACTGGCTGACACCTTTCTGTGCCAATGGAAAGGTGGCTACAGGGGAGAACAATTTTCTTTGTGTTACTGCGCCAAAGTATTGACTGATAAATTGGTTTTGAGTTCAGTTCTGGCGTGACAGATATGCATTTGCTACAGATCATTTCCTTGTGTGAGATCTGTAGTTGAATGCACTGAACCACGCTCACTGATGCAGGCATATTGGCATCTCCTTCCCTACACCCCATTTGTTTCTCAACACAAGCCAATGCTTTTTCTGGAGAACTTGGAGCAACTTAATCATTTACTGTACGGATGGTAGCGTCCAGCTCTGTACCATCAATGAATTAACTTGAATTATATGTAGTTTCGAAGGCATCCTCTGATATGTTAACTCTTCTGGGGCTGAAACTGGGCAGTACCACAGACATGCAACGTGCTTGAATAGTACAGGCATGGTATGACGAAAGAGCAGCACGCACCCACTATGGCACGAAGTAAAATCTCATTTGAATTGTGTTGAGTGTGTTGAAGGTGAAACTGTCATACCGCTGCACTCTTGTCATTACACAACTTCAAGTGATCTTCCAGTTGCCAAACGAAGCCATTTTACCATTTCAAGACCTTCGTCTTGAGACATGCGACCGTTGGCTCACTTACGCCAGCTTACGCCAGGCTCATTCGGCTAACCGAATGAAATGCGGAAATGATGGAGAGTCCCAGTTGCGTCAGTGTCACTTGGGCCCACATTTTGCAGGCCACTCGCTTCGTTTGTTTTGACAGCTTTTTGTTCTCAAGTAAATTCATTGGGGTGAAGAAAGTTTCGACCTGCTGTATGGGAAGAAAGCTGCTGTCAAAAAGACCACCGTGTTTTTTTTCTCCTGACCAGAACCTATGCGATGCCAATAGCAAACACGGCAAACAAGAAGCCCAAAAATATACATTTAATGCTCTGTTTTACAAACTCTGACTATCACTTTATTGGCAATATTTTTGAAGGCTAAAAAATAAGCACTTTTTAAATTGCTTAGATTATGCCCACCAAAATATTTTTGTTGGACTGCGTCCAGCTGCGCAGCAAAACAGTGTCGTTCGGCTCTGTAGTTGTTACTGCGATGCACAGAAATTTGTCCACGAGTTGAGGGTTATAAAGCCCTGCTCCCCTCAGGCAGGAGCAGTTGAGCTAGTTCTGTGCAGCTTGCTTCGTTTCTGCCTGTGAAAAGGTGAATATTTTGCTTTGCTGCATTTAATGAGAATGTAGCTTTTAGTTTGAAATTGGTGTGCAGGGCAGAAAAAAGGAAAGGAGAGAAACCGTAAACCTTGTAAAAAGCCATTAATACAATATTAAGAACCTAAATCAAGACCAGGACATGTAATGCTGTCAAATAAAGGTAGCATACTGAAGCAAAATGGAGAGGCGAGCTAGTTGGTTTTGCAATTTCCATGAGTGAAACTTAAGCGCAAAAACTTTTTTCACAGGGACGAGAAAGGGAACGACACAGGCGCTTACTATCAACTGAAAGTTTTAATGAAAACGAATACACATATATACCACCCCCAGACCGAACAACCCAGCACGTGTGCCCTTCGCACATGCGTACGGCCGTACAAGAGAACCGCCCCATTCCCTTCTCGTTTCTCTTCTCCTTGCCCTCATGCTCTACCCCCTCTCCTTCAGAAGTTGCACTTCTCTGTCTAAAATACTCAGCGACGGGTGACTGATGCAATCGGGACCCTTAATCCGGATATGGAAGGCTTCTGCAAGTTGCCTGGTGACACGGTCTCTGTGCTTTAAATTTACTACCGTGTCCGTGAAGTGTGGCTGACAACGGGGCTGACAACCGCATTTAGAACAGTGCTGCGCCAGGTGTGTGTAGGGCTTTCCCTTCAAAGAGGAATGATGCTCTCTCAGGCGTACACTAAGACAGCGGCCGGTCTGGCCGACGTACACCCGGCCACAGGACATGGGAATGCAGTACACAACATTGGCCATGCAACGAACAAACTGGAGCCCGAACAACGAACAACTGTGATTTGCAGCTCGCTTTACAGGGCGTTGCCACTAAGGTTTTCCGCTATGTGGACGATTTTTTGGTTCTGGGCTGCAACGTAGAAATGGAGTCCTTCCAATGTGCTGTTCTTGATGCCTTCAAGGCGAAAGGTAAAGCTTTGAAGTTCACGACCGAGGTTTCAGTTGAAGGCACCTTGAAATTTCTTGACCTTGAGCTTCGTTTCTCACGGCACCATACATGCTGGATGTAGGCGCCCCGTTTTAATAAGCCACTCTTGAACTTCGCCTTTTTTCATTCCAAGCTGGTTAAGAACGGGATAGTCCACACGTGTCCCAAATCCGCAGTCAGCAAGTCCTGTTATCATTTGGCGCAACAAAACTTTAATGCACAAGTAGTTCGACTGGAGAACGCAGGGTTTCCCCTCTCCGTCCTCCAGGCAATCTGTCAGCGTCTTGTAAAACAGTTGAAAGGGTTAGCGCATCACATAACAGATACCGACCAGAGCAAAAAAGTGGCAGTCATTCCCTATGTACATGCGCTGTCGCATCGCCTCAAGAAGACAGCTGACAGATTCGGCGTCAAGGTGGTGTTCTCGGCCAGGAACAAGCTGGGCGGTTTATGCGCCATGGTTAGCAACAGGCTCGATTACCGGGGCGATTCCCCCCCACGAGGTTGTTTGATAAAACACGGGGTCCAGTTTGTTCGTTGCATGGCCAATGTTGTGTACTGCATTCCCATGTCCTGTGGCCGGGTGTACGTCAGCCAGACCGGCCGCTGTTTTAGTGTACGCCTGAGAGAGCATCATTCCTCTTTGAAGGGAAAGCCCTACACACACCTGGCGCAGCACTGTTCTAAATGCGGTTATCAGCCTCGTTGTCAGCCACACTTCACGGACACGGTAGTAGTTTTTAAGCACAAAGACCGTGCCAGCAGGGAACTTGCAGAAGCCTTCCATGTCCGGAATAAGGGTCCCGATTGCATAAGTCACCCGTCGCTGAGTATTTTAGATAAAGGAGTGCAACTTCTCAAGGAGAGGGGGTAGAGTATGAGGGAAAGGAGAAGAGAAACGAGAAGGGAATGGGGCGGTTCTCCTGTACGGCCGTACGCATGTGCGAAGGGCACACGTGCTGGGTTGTTCGGTCTGGGGGTGGTATATATGTGTATTCATTTTCATAGAAACTTTCAGTTGATAGTAAGCGCCTGTGTCGTTCCCTTTCTCGTCCCTGTGAAAAAAGTTTTTGCGCTTAAGTTTCACTCATGGAAAAAGGTAGCATGATGGAACGATGCAGTGAGAGTGAAGGGTGATGGAAAAGGTATTATGTCAAGGGTAAATATGTATTAGGTGTACTGAGCAACAACGTATGGGTACGAGCTAGTTGGTACTCCATCTAAACACCGTATAGCGCAGTAGGCAAGACACAGGACGAAGGGGACACGGACGAGCGCAAACTTACAACTGAATTTTATAAACAACACGAAAACATATAAATAGAAAAGAATATCACAGACATGTGATCACGAAAGGTTGCGAAGCCACCTCGTCATGCAGGCATAATCAGCAGCGTCCATCCAAGAAAGCCAGCTCCTTCGAAGTCAAAGATATGGAGGTCAAACATATGGACTGGCACCTTGCATTGTGTGTAAGTTGATGTCTTCATGTTATTACAGACATCAAATTCTTTCACCAGACAATGTATAGTGCCCCGATTTCTATTGTCAGTCACATCCTGTGCAAATGTCAGCTGTGTTGACAACCGGCAGCTTATTATTTTTTTTTGCTAGAAGAGGTAATAAATTTGTCTGAGCCTTTGTAGCACAGAATTTTTACCCCCTTTCCGACTGTTATGGCCTGCAACCATTCTGGCAGTTTCGGGAACCACAAAAAAGAACGCAAACTGTGCAAGAACCCCTGTAATCACTAACTGATGGAGGCATGCAGTTCTCTTCATCACTGAAGTCACCATTGATTTATGTCAGTACGCCGCCATAGAACGCACGTGATGAGGAAACAGTAAGGCTTCTGAGAAAACAGCGTTCAAGTGAAAACACTCTAGAATCCAGATGGCCTGTTCTGAACATTGTGCTGCACGTTAGTGCAGAGTGAGAAAACTTTAAGAAATTTCCCTTATTCCTCTAGAGGTGGTGCATCATGTATACAAAGAATATGGGCACATTGCAGTGAGGAAGCCCACGAAGTTTAACCTTAGACTCCGAAGCCGGGCAAGCCCGACAGGGGACCACTGTGGCCATGTTGAGTTGTCGTTTATCGGGCAGGGCCAGGCAATGAACCGCAAAGGGTTAACCTCTTGTTTACATAATGTTCTGTAGTTAAAGAGAGAATAGCTTTAATGAAAACCAGCGATGTTAGCCGAGCCGTCGGGCTGGCTTGCTACGCTAGATGAGAGAACAAAAACAAAACGAAAAAAAAGAGAGAAAGAAAAATTGTGAAAACGAAATTATGTCATTTGATGCGGCCAAAATTTTCAATCACAAAACTCTGTCCAGTTCTGTGCTCCGAAGGAACTCCAAAGGAGCTTTGGTTGCGCGCGCAGCCTGATTGGGACCCGACCATGAACCCAAAACAGCCCTCAGCTCAAGTCCCGCACCAAGCTGCCTGCACAAAGATAATATGAGTTTCTGTCTGTGCACGGTGTACTTTGGACACACGCATATAAGATGATGGATGTCTTCTCGTGAGTCACATTTGGAGCAAAGAGGTGAGGATGCCAGCTGGATTTTGTACAGGTAATGTCCCGTGTAGACCACATTCAAGCGCAGCCTATGCAGAATGGCTTCCTCGTGCTTGCTAAGTCTAGGTGGCATTCTGAAGGTGCACTTGGGATCAATCTCATGAAGAGGTGCGTATTGCTGCCTTGCATCAGTCCAGATAGACATCTGCGCAGTCCATGCGGTTGATGAGGCGAGTATAGCCGCATCCTTTCTCGTGAATGGGATCGGCACAGCTTCAGTGCAGAGACTGTGGGCAGATGAGGCGGCTTTGTCAGCTGCGTCGTTGCCGGCACCTCCGCAGTGGGCACTGCAGATCTACGCTGATCTACGCTGTGTCCCCTTTGTATGGCTTGTAAGTGCAAGAGATTGATTTCCCAAGCCAGCTGTTCTTTTGGAAGTGACTTCAGGCTTTCGAGTGCTGACCTGGAGTCTGTAAATACAGCCCATTGATTGGCCGGCTGCATTAGAATATACTGAAAAGGAGCGCGCAGCCCAGCCAGCTCAGTAGCTGTCGTCCAGGACTTGTGGCTCAATAGGGCGCAGATGGTAGTGAGCGACGAAGGAATCGAGATCCCTATCGCCCACGATGTAGCCGTCACTGAGCCATCAGTGTACACATGAGTGTGGCCTTTGTATTGGTTGTTAATATGCTCCAAGGCAAAAACTTTAGAGCCGGGGCTGGTATATCCGCGTTCCGCTTATATCCAGGTACCGTGGTGACAATTTTCATAGGAGGGAATAGCCACGGAGGGTGAGGAGAAGAGGCTGAAGGCTGACACTGGGAGGGCATAGCGTGCTGCACTTTAGAGGCCCAGGCGGCAGCAAGAGGATGCCCATGTTGCCTTGCCACAACGCGCAGGCGCGTGCGAAGTTGCTCCATTGCCTGCAAAGCAGTGGGCGGAAGCCGTCTGCTCTCTGTCATGGTTCCCATTGTGGAGGTGGTCTTCGGGACACCAAGACATATCCTCAGTATTCGAGCCTGCAACCCTTCTAGTATTTTATAATTCCCTTTGGAAAGAGAAGTCAGAGCTGGGAGGCTATAGCGAAGTAAGCCTTCGCAGAGGGCGTCGTATAGCCGTAAAAGAGAGCTGACGCTACATCCATCAGTGCTGTTGGAAAGCATGCCGAAGATGTGCGCGAATGACGTTAACTTCTCTTTTAGGCTTCGGATGTGAGCCGTCCATGTCAGATGGCGGTCGAAGGTAACACCCAAAAATCTGTGATGGGTGACATACGGTATCGGTACGCCTGCGGCCGTTAACTGGTAGCTTGAGACGTCCCGCTTTGTAAAGGCCATGGCAGCGCACTTTACCGGTGATATCGCGAGGGCACGTGTCGCGGGAAAGTTCTCAATTGAACTTACTGCACGCTGAAGTCTCGATTGGAGCACACGTCTGTTGCGGCCCGAGCACCGCATCCGTGGGGTCTTTCGCAGGTTTCAGAACTGGCACGATACGAGCTCGCTTCCACCCAGGCTCAAGACGGCCGGTCTCCCAGGAGCGGTTGAATATTGACAAAAGCCACCGCTTCGCATTGCCGCCTAGATGACTTAAAACCGCATAGTTTATCCCGTCTGGGCCCGGAGAAGAGGCTTTGTTGACTGAGCACAGAGCAGCTTCAAGTTCTGCCATAGAGAACGGTTCGTCCGTGTAGGGTGTGTTCGGTGATGGGTTCGCAGCCCTGGAAATAGTCGTTGGGGAAGATCCCGGTGCGGTAGTAATTTTAGTGCAGAAGGCTTCAGCGACATCTAAGTCGCTTACCTTCATTCACAGAGAAATTGAGTTAAAATGGTGCAACTGAGTTCGCGGTACACGAAGACCCCGCACTAAACTCCATATCCTTGGCAGCGGCTTCCGAGGGTCTAGCTTCGAACAAAAGGACGCCCATTCACGTTTGGCAAGCTTCTTGACATATCTCTGAATGAGCTCTTGCGTGCGTCAGGCGGCTCGTATATCTTCTACCGCGAAAGTCTTCTGTGCGCGCCTTTCTGCCCTTCTACGAATTGCCCTGAGATTTTCATACTCGACGTCAGCCACTGTATACTCCTTTGGCAGGCTGGCGGTTTTGCTGCACAACCTCCGCGTATATCCGATGCTGTTAATAGCGTCGTCGTATGACGAGAAATCACCAGCGCTTGTCTCGACGTCTCTGGTGAATTTACCCCAGTTGACAAGATGAACGGCACATTTACGACGACCAGAAGGCAAACGGTCCTTACGAAACTGCCTTGGGATGTGATGATGTCAGTGAATTTTACTAGTTTGGGTTTTTGGCAAAGTTTTAAGGCATACAAATCACGATGGTTGATATTACCACACAGTTTGCTTCCTTTATTCAGTGGGATACCCTGATTGAACTTTGAACAGGTCTGCATTGTGTTGAATGCAGTATTGTACATTGAGTAAACATTGCGTGAAAAAAATAGCTCAGTATGCAGCACTCTGCTTTATCAATGAGGAAAGGTGACATTGCCAAGCATCTCCAACTTGCAGCAGAAAATAGCGATGTTGCTTAGCTTGCAAAGCTCACCAACAGACTACTGGCAGCAATGACAAGCTGATGCTGGTCGTTGCAGCTTATTACCACTTGCTAGATGGGAACTCTAGGTGAAAACGGTTAAAAAAACACGCAAAAAAACGGGACTATAATATGATCGCTCTATAGGTTGGCAAGCATGATTAGTGAAAATAGCCATGAAATGTATTTCCCATTGGTAACCCTACAGCTCATCAGACAGCCCATCTAGGGAGACCTTGGCTGCTAACAATTAAAGGAATCATGAAGACAGAATACAAGTTTTGTTCTTTTGTTCTTTGGGCCGATAACAATAATGCCAATTTTATCACAGGCCTAAAACAAATACTCTGCATACTAAGGAAAAGCATGTGACGCAGTGCTGACAGCTGAGCCACTTCCTGGAGATGTCTGTGTGATATCACAGAAGCATGTTTATGCACCTCTAACCAAAGCCACCTCCAAGAAAAATGATTGGGCAATTACCTTATGTATGCACTTATAAGAGGAGGGTGCTGTTTGGAGGGTCAAAAAAGAAAAAAAAGTATATTTCTGCCGATATAAAACGAAGGAAGGAAGACAATTAAATTCCTTACCTTTCAGCAAAGCAGACACCAAGTTTTCACAAATTATCTGCGCATGAAGATATTTATTCAGCGGGAGACGACATGCACGCTCAGAAACTGCTGTGCTCAGAGGTGGTATCCGAGTTCTCCAACTTATGCACTTGAAGAGGGCAGCGTTCTCAGTGCCATCAAGAGCAATAGAAATGCAGTGTTTGCGGGAAGCTGCTGCCAGCATGGCTTCGGGGATAGCTGCCCAAGTGTCCACCACACACTGGGCAGCGAGCCCCAGCATACACAGGGAATCCCACTTTAGAAACACTATAAAAATCTGGCAGGGGGGGACTTCGAGAACTCCAACAAAAAATGCAAGATGGCGTCCTGACTTGTTTGCAAGCATTGTGGCTTTTACTGGCTTGAAGCAGCTACTGCTGGCTTAGATCGATCACATGGTCGGATACATCTGCTGCCATGGCCTCTGCTGTATCACAAGCTTTTCAGCACACTTGCAGTTGCCAAAACTCTGTAATTACTATCTGCAGCCTGCATTTGTGTAAAGTGTTGTTTTGAAATCTCTATGTTGCATTTCTAACAGTGTTTTTGAACTCTTTGAAATGGTCATAATGTGGAAACCAAAACTTTCACACCAACATCACATATATACTGAGCTTGGAATATAAGACGAGGTATCACTTTGAGACTACGAATTTTGAGAAAAACCCTCGCCTTATATTTGATTAAATACGGTAATTCCTTTAACTGTACTACTTCAATGCTAACAGGCAGTAAACATACTGATCACTATGTTGATAGTGGCAGCCCATAATACATCACTCCTGCCCAAATTACGTCAGTGCCTTGCAAAGCTTTTCAATATTTGTTGCATTGTTTTGGTTAAAGAAAACGTCTTTTTTGGGCTGGAATGGACTGGTGTGAGCTACCGAAGGCTAGTTCTTTCAAAGTCAGAAAAGTTGTATTTTGTCTGCATGGCCTGTTTACATATTAATTTTTGCTGCTTATTTGCTGAAGAGTTTGGAATTGCAATGTGGCATGGTAAGTTGCATGCTGCAGCAGATGCTGTAGCTGTAACATCCATCAGTGGTAAAGCTGCCTAAAGAAGGTGACGCTGCCCAAGCCTCACCTTATTTACGCCTTCTCACCTTCCTTCTTTGACGCCGCTCCACTGATCTTGAGAATACCCAATGCAAATGGCTCAGTGGTTATAAGGTGCAGCGCTGCTAAGCACGAGGACGCGGGTTCGATTCCTGGCCGCCGCGGCGCCTTTTTTCGATGGAGGCAAAAAGCAAAACGCCCGTGTGCACGAGATTTCGGCGTACGTTAAAGATCCCCAGGTGCTCAAAATTAGTCTGGAGCTCTACACTACGGCGGGCCTCATTGCCTGTGTTGCATAGGCACATTAAAGCCTGCAGTCAAATCAATCAATCAATCAATCTGATCTTGAGAATGGATTCAAGCAACTACCTAAATATCGTGAATTTCTGTAGTCATTTTTTAGACGTTGGCTCAATTTTTTAGGTGGGTGTTATTGCCTTGGTAGACTTCTAGAATTTGGAGGTTCATCTAGTTTAAACACTTTAGGCTTTAGAAGCACGCAATTTATTGCAACCTAGATGCAGTCATTGTGAGTACAGCAACTGACGTATTTTGCACTGAGCGCTACTGAATGCAAAAGAACTTTTTTAGAGGGGCCATAAAGACAAAATACAAGTTTTGTTCAACAGAAAAACTGGCATCAACAAGTTGGATACCAATTTATATCAAACGTCGAGGAAATTGCGATGTTAATGGGAACAGAAGAGCTGGTGGGAACTCCCCAGCCACTCTCCAGCGATTTCGTTGTGACGTCAGGGAATTGTGTTTGTGCAATAGGGGCCAGCCAAAGCCAGCACCAAGGCACATTACTGCGCATTGGACTGGGGCGTGTTTGAGCTAGTCAACTAAATGATAATGGGCAGTTAACACACTGATATATTCTTAATGTATCCCCCCCTTCCGCCTTATGCTAACTTCGTGTAGCCCAAAATTTAAAAGTTCTTCTATGTTTCTTGCATTTTGTCTTTTCAAAAAGGTGTATTGTGGCTGAAATAGAACTGAATGGGTCACTGGAGACTAGTTCTTGTAAATAGAACGAATCTTAGGGTTCATGGCCCTTTTAAAAGTGTGGCGACACTGTAGCCATGTGGTCAATTTGTGGTTTTGATCTGAGAAATTTCCAGGGCTATGTTTCAACTGTAAGTGAAGATTTTGATGTTGCTGTGGCACTAATGAGCACTAATGTATCTTTTTGCACAGCTGCTGTGAAGTCTTCGGATGGTGCAACTGATTTTGAAGTTGAAGCAGCTATACGGGAATGGCTGCGTCATGCTCCTGCCAGGCACAGGCTTGCGTCAGAAAAGGTAACAATTTTAGCTCTACTAGCCAAGGGTTTTTTTGCGGCTTGCAGGACAATAAATTCCCAACGCAGCAAAGGGAAAGGGCGTGCGGAGGGTTTCACCCACGGAGCACACTGTAGATGAGGCGGCGAATTTACCCAGCATTCCTGTGCAGTGGTGGCTGGCATGGCTTTGTATGGTTTTTGTCATCTGCTTAACTGACCGTTATTTTGGGCCTGTTTTGGTGCAGCTTTGCGTCCATTGCACACTTCCTTTGCACGGCTTGAATAACTTGTTCGACAGCACCTCCTGGGTAACTTTCACCCGACTGAATTAAGTGGTCGTACGGCAAAGATGCATTAGGATTGGTTTGCAGGGTGAAAAACGAAATGTAGAGGCCACATACAGTCATCTGGCGCTATAAAAACACCACCTTTTGCGCACTGCTTGCCACGAATGGGAGAATAGGACTGTGTATTCTCTATTGCTGAGTACCAATTTGGTTGTGTTCTAAGAGGTAGTACGAAAGGCAAAAGGAGCAACTGGTTCGGGTAAATAGAGGATATAAAAGTTTCCTCAGCTTTCTCGCTATTCACAAACTTACTAAACTAACTGTTGTTTACATCGGTATAAATGGGAATCACTAAGCCCACATGCCGAATTGTTTCGATGTGTGTGCTTGTTGTGTGCAGTGGTGTAGCCTCTAGCTAGCGCTTCAGGATGGCTAGGTTCCGCTGTCTCACCCTTCGAAAGACGCTCCTATCCGTCTTCTTTCTCCCGACTCACGGCCAGGCGACAGCGGTGGTGTCCGCTGCTGTAGCCCGCCCTTGGCCGATGCTGCTGCTGAGTTCGGGACGCCACCTTGAAAAATTTCGAGTAATGGCTGGCAGAATCTCTGGTTTCACTCTTTGTAGAGCCACGTGTGTGAATTCAAGTGACGTGAGATGGGCAATTGTTTTGGGTGTCGTTTAAAGCTTTGCTTTACAACCACCTTCACACCGTGGACTTGAGCCATTTTTTTCTCCCAGCACATTTCCACCATCGACCAGGTTTAGGGAGATTCCCGAAGGTGGAGTAAGTTTCTGCAAAGGAAAGTTTGACATCCACCTCAATGCAGTGTACAGCTACAAGGGAAAGCTATACAGATTCCTCAGAAACATCGCAGCTGAAGAAAAATTCGTCCTGTTCCAGGATGTGAATTTGAACCACCGCTTGACCGGAGCAGTTGCTCTACCAACTAAGCTAACCAGGAGGCTAGTTGTTTGTAGCATAGAGTTTCTCAATATCACCTAGAGCGGAAAGTGTCACTGCGATCGCACTCCGCCATGGGAATTGTGAGTAGTGTGCGAATCGGATTGGCACCAAGTGGCTAGTACAAAGGACTATGGATAAGCTTCTCGGCTCTGAAGTGCTTGTTAGTTCTGTTTTGCGGTGTGCTTTTCCGTTTTTGGGATGCCAATTTCTGGCATTCAATGGCTATCAC
The DNA here is from genome assembly GCF_048455015.1 of Haemaphysalis longicornis. Lineage (NCBI taxonomy): Eukaryota > Metazoa > Arthropoda > Arachnida > Ixodida > Ixodidae > Haemaphysalis > Haemaphysalis longicornis. Next base: position 38,149,858 of record NW_027526233.1, on the reverse strand, counting down.
AGATATGTCTAAATAACAGCGTGATTGGCACTTAACGCATGCTCGCGTTAGCGGCGAGCTTCTTAAGATGAAGGGGTGACCACATGCTGTGACGGCGATAAGCGATGCCAAAAATGTAACTCAAAAGGTACAACAGCAGTATGTACTGGGTGACAGCGGCAAGCGAAAATAAATTAATAGACTGCCGCCAATGTCCTTTGTCATCGTTGCTCGTCGCTACAGTTCACTGTATCACCGCTGCCGTTCGCTTGTGGGCTGCTTCTGGACGGCAAAAAGCGAACGAAGGTACCAGCGGCCTGTTATATGCCGCTTAATACTGCTTGCCGACGCCGCCGCCCACACTACAGCCACTAAATAGGCTACTCTAGCCCACACTATCCGTTTTCTGCACACATTCAGTTACGATTTTAGCATCGCTCGTCGCCGCCGCTGCGTTTACTTACCCCTGGAAGCATGCGCTGCCTTGGCCAGGTTCAATGAGGCAACATACATATATAGTTTCTCGAGAAGCCAGTATTTATTTGCCATTTAAAGCGTTCATTCAATTTCATAATGCTTTGCGCGCGTGATTGAAGACTCACTTGTGGTAATAGGCTCCGCCTATGAGTTTGTTTACATCTGCTTGGACAAAACAAATACGACGCGATTACATAATTCTTGCATCTCTATGTTGCATCTGCTTCACCTGCCAAAACGCATAGCATACGATAATAATACTGTATTGAGAGGAAGCAAGAACACAGTTTAAAACAATCTAAACAATTTTTTTAGCTAAATCTTTGATATTACAAAAAAATCATAGCAAACCTTACCTAGTTCGAAGTATGTAATATTTAAAAATAAATCCGGGACGGCCCGCTGTATCTGGTGGCGTGAGCCGAAGGCAGCACTTCTGCTTTTTTTTTCTTCATAACCCCCAAATTTGTTTTGAAACATAAGCCCTCCAACACAGTGTCTAATACAAAATAAAATTTGTTAACAGCGGCACTTTTGGCAGCAATGTTTTAAACAAAAACTCAATTGGAGTAGCCCCAAAGTCTTTGGCGGCCATGCCACACCGAACTTCCGGCCGAACTACAGACTGTGGCGGCACTAGAGTGAACTAGAATAGGGGAGTGGCCCGAGAGGGCAGAGACAGCGTTGCTTTCGGCGTGCCGCGCGCCGTCGACCACCGCTAGGATGGCTAGGGGCGCTGGTGCGTGATCTCGCAGCTAGTCAGCCGTGCCCGCGCTGTCGCCGCGGCCTTCAGACTGGACGAAACGTGCAAGGCAGTGGGTGCACATGCGTTCGGTGAAATCGGGTGCGTTTTGACGTGTTTTTTTTTTCAAAACAGTGAGACAGTGTATTTCGTCAAGGACGGGCATGTGAGTTTATGATAGCTTCCTTGACATTTTGAGTGTGGTGTTGGCTAAGCAGCAGTGCGAACTTGGGTGCACTGATCATTGTAAGGCTCGTTGCGGCAGAGGTGAGCGCGTTTTACCTCACTACCCGCATTCCCTTTTAGATCAAAAGCATCAACAGAAGCAATTCAAAAAGACGGCAATCTGCAAAGTATGCTAAACTATAGGCAAATGCTCGTACAACAGGACAAAAGTGCGAAATAAACTGTGCCCCCACACTAAAATGTAATCTGTTCTATCTCGTTCACGTAATGTATAATATTTATATTGCAACCGTGTTTGAAAAAAAGTGAAGCTGTGCCATTAGCTATACACAACTTTGCTTAAAATGTAACATGGCATAGTTGATAGATTTGTTAGTTAACATTAGTTACTATTCTTTTTTGATAGTAATTATAACAAGAAAAAACCACAAAATAATTTGTCTTTTGCCATGATAGCCCCTCTGATCTCTGAAAAATGGACTCCTTACCATATTGGTAAGCAGCAGTTAGTTCCGTTTTTGTGCTATGTGGTGGGTCTAAACTTCCTTTTAAGAGATGGGGGTGGGTGTCAACGTGCTTATTTGCGCACATGCGCTGAATAATACATCTGAATTGACTGCGACACCTAGGCTAAAAAATTTGACACTCTTAAATGCTGCTATGCAAGCAATCATGTGTTTTTAGAACTGCGATGCTCTTCCCTGTGTAGGGACTGAACACCTGCCAGTTCGGGAAAACTAAGTAATTATCTTTCGTCAGGCGTGTTGCCTAACAGCGTGTTGCGGAGAACACAGGTGACAGTTCATTGACATTCAGGAGCGCCCGCGCCAGATATAAAGCTCGAGGTGAATCAAAATCGCGGATAGCGGATCGAACTAAGGTGCCTGCAACCAGAATGGCTCACCACATCGAGGCCGCAGTTCTCGTGAACGACCTGGAGCAGCAGTAGGTACAACAAAAGTTGCGTTTGGCCGCTTAGAATCTTGCTTAGCTTCTGAATGTCTTTGAAAGCAAAAAGAGAACGCCAGAAGATTACAGTGCATGGCCAGACGCGTAGTCTCACTGCGCCAGACCAGCTGCGAAAGGGCGCAGTCGCGCCACGTGGCAATGTCGACGCCAACTGGAGTGGCTGGGCGCTGCCGCTCGGGACACTCCCTTATTCTAGTACACTCTAGGCGGCACTCTTGTAGGCGTGAGCGCCTTCGCCGAATCACGTTGACGCTAGCGCCAGATTCCACTCTAGGTGAGTTAGTGAGAAACTATGGTTTGTAGCGCGAGAACGAATTAATCAACAGCTTGAAGTGACATCACTTCGAGCTGTTGATCAATTCGTTCTCTGTCTACAAACGACTAGCCGTTTCGTTAGCTCAGTTGGTAGAGCAACTGCTCCATTCAAGCAGTGGTCCCAAGTTCACATCCTGGACCAGCATGAATTTTTCTTCAACTGCGAAGTTTCTGAGGAATCTGTATAGCTTTTCCTTGCAGCCGTACGTTGCATATAGGTGGATGTCAAACTTTCTTGCTGTGTGATCGTAGCTCTAGCTATCACGGGCACAACTAAAATTACATGTTTATAGTGTATCCCCGATTATGTGCCTTTTCGGTGCTACTAGGGCCACCTTTAGTGAGGTAAAGACCTGAATCATTCAGTTTGTTGGGGATACATGCGCTTGCCTTGGATTCGGAGGGGCCCATGTCCAATGAATGCCTGCAGCCATTTGTAACCAATTATTTTAAAATCAATTGCTTTACTTTCTTTTGTGGCATTCCTTGTGCCTGCCATCTCTTGGCCATGGTGACGCCAGATTTTCTGCCTGTTTTATTGCTTCTGTCACATAAAAAAGAGGCAATGGCAACAGAGGTGCACTGCGAGGAATGACAGTGAGAACCGATGAAAGAAAAGGGAAAGAAAAAACGTGATGTGGCCTGAAGAAGAGCATGAAGGGCACTGATATCATGGGGTGAGATGTCAAATGTTTATTTATTTATTTATAAGATATCTTATACGGACAGCAGTGTACGGACAGCAGCAGTATCTTATACGGACAGCAGTATAAACTGCTGTCCGTAGACCAAGCAGGTTGGCAAGTACAAACTGTGTTACATTCAAAACAAAGCCCTGAATGAAGGATACAAATTTACAAACGGTAATTAAACAAACCTGAGAAAAAAAAAGAGAAAAAAAAACACAACAACAAGAGAAGATGCCTTGACAGAAAAAAACATGGTCTGGCCATGGCTAATTGGCTTAGCCCAGCAACCTTCCCCTCTGACAAAAGCATTCGGGTATTTTGTTGCATACATGGTATTTTCTGCAGCTCTCTCACAAGCAAGTGTGTTGTGAAATACACATCCTTCAAATTTCTTTCGTCTTTTTTTTTTGCTGAGGGATTTTGCGCAGTCGCATAGTACGTAGGTAAAGGAAGTACCTTTGATTAGAAGTATTGAGAAACATCTAGGGATGTTCCAGCATATCTGAATAAAGAGGTACTTAGAGCTATTATGGGATCTATTGAGATCCAGTACAATTACAAAAAAAAACAGGCATATGCTTTTTTTTTAAGTGATTTTAAGACCTCATTATTAGGCCGTATTGGAAATTTCTGTGCTCATATGCTTAAATTAGGTGGGAGCAGGAAACATTGCCTCCACTGTGAGGTGATGCCTCGTGTTCACTTAAAAATAGCACTACACTAACCTTGCAAAATTTTACTAGCTTTGTAAAGCTAGCTAGTAAAGCTGTAGCTCAAGCTTTACAAAGGGCCCAGTGAAGCGCATATATAAACTATGTTTAGCTTTGTATCTCTACCCCCCCGAGGTTTATTTCATGCCCATTTGTTTCAACAGAAAACTGCCACGAACAAATAAAAGAAGTTATTGGCACCACCAGGAAAACAACCTGGGATGAATAGAAAAATGTAGAGAGAGCCCGTTGTCTTACCGATTGAGCTTCGAACCCATGCGGAGATGAGGGTGACAGACGGGGCACCCACCGAGCACATCTGTGGCTTCCCCTCCCTTCTTGCTTAATGCCATGTGAGAGCATCATGCGACATCTCATGCCGCTGTACGCTGCCCATGGCACATGTACAGCTGTGTGCGGGCCTTCTGCATACGCCAAGTCAGTAAAAATTGGAGGAAGCTCACGTGAGCTGTGATTAAGTGCATGTCACTTGTCTCTGGTTTCACTTGTAGAGCCACGTGTGTGAATTCAAGTGACGTCGCATGGGTAATCATGTGGGTGTCATTTGCAGCTTCGCTTCACCTTCAGAGGTTGGATTGGCACGCACTTTTTTTCTGGAAGGTTACAATTGTCAGGAACTCCTTGTAAACATTTGATGGGGAGGGACCCTGGTGTACTAGGATTTTGGGGGTACACCTGAGTGCTTCCCCTCATGATAAGAGCTTTGCGTAGTGTGATTACACTTTCTGTGGGTTGGTAAGACGTCTGCTATTGTAATTCTGCAAGGGAAAATTATTGCTAATGCTGCAAAGAAATGAGTGCTCTTAAATATGTTGCATTCATTTTAGAAAGGGGCCATTTGTTTTACTTCCACACTTCAGACACAAGCTGCAGTGTGACAGCCCAAGCCAAGACAGCCCAAGCAAAGACTGCCCAAGCAAAGACTGCCCAAGCAAAGACAGCCCAAGCAAAGACAGCCCAAGACAACCCACCTTTGTATACATTTGTTTTCATGGTGCCCTAAACAATTCACTTGAGTGGAATTATTTAGTCACGTAAATTTGTGCTCTTTTTGTAATCACCGTTCACTCATTTCTATATATCACCTTTTTCTACTCTTCCCCGTCATAAACAAGGAGGAATTTTGTTGTATAAATTTGGAGTGTACTCGTAACCACCATTCAATCATTTGTGTTTCTCAGCTTTTTTGTGTTATAGTTCCCCGGCCCAATCATTTCTGTTATTTATGGTCACAGCTGTTCTTCTAACCATCATTCAATCACTCTGTGCTTCGAAGCTTTTTTTTGTTTTCTTGTTTTCAAACATTTCACTAGGTGTGAATTTTTAGTCGTGTAAATTTCTCTGGTATCTACCATTCGATCATTTCTGTGTGCGTTTTTTTTCTTGCATTGTTTTTGCAGCATTCTACTTTGTGTGAAATATTGAAGTCGTGTAACTTTTTACTGTACTCCCAACGACGATTCAATCATTTGTGTGTTTATAAGCTTTTTTAAATTGTTTTATTGGTCTCCTACCATTTTACAAGGTGTAAATTATTTAAAGCATAAATTTCTGCTGTTCCAATAGTAACCACCATTTAATCATTTCTGTGCTTCCAAGCATTTTTATTGTTTTATTGTTCCTCAATCATATTGTTATGTTCATGTCGTAACTGAGTTGCCACATTTTTTCTTTGTTCCCAAAGTATATCGCTTTGTGTAAAGTATTGAAGTAGTGTAACTTTGTGCTGAATTCCTAACCACTACTCAATAATTTCTTTGTTGTCCTGCTAGTTCACTAGGTGTAAATTATTTAGTTACGTAAATTTATACTGCTCTTGTAACGACCGTACAATCATTTCTGTATATACAAGTTTTTTCTAGTGTTCATTACCATTTCCCTAGATGTGAGTTTATTTAAAGTCACTTATATTATCTGGCACTCACAATTACCACTCAGTCACTTTGTTTCCTACCTGCTATTGCTTTATTGCTTCTCAGTTTTTTTCCTTAGCTGTGAATTATTTAGGGTTACATTAATTTGTCTTGCTCTTGTGACCATGTACCATTCAATCATTTGTGTCGTTCCACATACTTTTTTTGCTTTGTTTTCTAACCATTTCACTTAGTGTGAGATATTTTAAAGGAGTACTGACACGAAATTTTTATGTTACGTTTTTTTCGTTGCTATGCGTGCCTACCAGCCCACTAATCATAGAATGACAGATTAGACGGTCGAGCGCGGCGTAAACATTCATTTACGGTGTCGTTTATTCGTGCCAGTTCAGGTTACGACAAAAAAACGCCGAGCGGCCGCCATGACAGCATGTATCACATGGCGTCACCATTCTTGCCGTATCGCTGCCTCTCTGGAAGCGCGCGCGAGCGAGCGCACGCGCGCGCCCAGACCGGTCGAGGTCTTCACCGTCCCCACAGGCCCGGGCAGCATGACGTCAGTCCCAAAACTATGACGTGTACACATGCCCGAGCAGCGCGCGCCAACCACAGCCAGCACGTCGGCTTAGTCACGGGAGCCCCGACGTCGGCAGTTTGGGGCACGTAGCAGATGATGTCACATCGGCCCGCTCTGGGCTTTCTCGTGCGGGCGAAGATTAAAATGGATTTTAAATATGTTTCGCTGAACGGTTTCTGTTGAAACTTGCTGGGAGATATCTCCTAATAAAAAGGAAGCGTTTTACATAGTTATCTCAGCTTTGAAATTTCGTGTCAGTACTCCTTTAAGTTACATAACTGTTTTGTTTTTGTAACCTGGGTTGATGTTTGCTTTCTTTCCTATTTTTGGCAATCTGTGTGACTTATTAAATGTCGTGCAAATTTGTGTTATTCTTCTTATAAAATCTGTACCCTTTAAGTCAAGGCAGATATATATATATAGCATCAAAACTGGTTGTGTTGCAAAACCATATTGCATAATTTTGAAGTAAATATAAACTGTTTTACCTGAACTGTTTTCTTTTATGTGTACTTTGAAAGCTTTCTTTTGGCCGAGCTTTACAGCTAGCTTGGCAAGACCATCATTTTAATTAGTTTCTAATTGTTTCTCTGACAGTTTATTACAGAAGGCCAGTGCAGCCGTGCTGTGTGGTCTGTACCCTTAATGCGATGACACTAGGTTCCCTTAGTGTCAAGAGCACTTGTGCTGATCAGGGCTTGTTTGCTGTTACTTGGTGCCACTTGTTTTCGATGCAACATTTCTTGTTTGGAGCTGCGATTTGTGTGCTTCTTCAAGGAGTTTATGTCAGCTTAGCTCTTCACATGAGACTTCAAGTAGTATGCAACACTTCGAAAGTGTAATCACATTACTCTAGTAACCAGGCACCAAGTAACAATACACCGTGCTGAATGAAGGCATGTATTTGAAGCACAAGTGCCCACGACACGTAGGCAACCTCGCAAAGAGGGCTGGCCAAGCTTCTAAATAATGTATAAAGAATGTAAATTTAATGCATAGAGGTTCATCTCGACAATGTCGTACTAACGTACACAGATGGGGATTTAACAAAGCAATGTCTGTGCCAAAGACAGCAAAACAATGTAGAGTAGACATATCAATACGTCTTGCATATGTACCACTACAATATCCACAAGACTTACCACTAAGGTAACGTCCCGTAAACAGCGTATAAAAGTACCATGAGACGTCTATAGTACGTCATCCTTCGTGCGATTTCGTAGTTGTAGGAACGTTGAGTATATGTAAGTCCGACCCGAACGGTACGTCTCCTGGACATCTGCAACTTCGATTGCTGACATCTCCAGGATATCTACAGAACGTAACGCGGTTTGCTGGGGCCCTTCCAGTCTGTGAAATTGCACGAGCTGTGAAGCCGGCCGCCCGCGAGAGCAGTGCACTATATAAAAGTTGTCGGTTTGTATTTTAAGACGGCATACATTCTAGCCAATTGAAGGGAGGAAATTTGAAAGGCTCCAGCTTTCTCCTTGTGAACAAAAATAAATGTGTCTCTTTCCCGCCCGCGTCGTAGACATCTTTCTTTTTGTTCAACCCACGAACCAATACACTCTACCACTGATCCCACCAGACCAGTCGGATCGGGCTGTTTCACAGCCACGTTTAGGCCTCACACCAACACAACCCACAATGACATCGGTAAGAGTCTGAAACATTTACGTACGCGTGCCTGCCCACCTTCCTCCACTTGCAAACTGTGCACAAAAAAAACGAACGCCGGTCATGAGTGGATGCTTAGTCCTGGAAGCCACTGTCAAAAATGTCACTTTTAAAGTCGGCGAATTACAACAAGGACTGTTCGGCAACGTGGGCGTTCCAAGCGGGCCAATTGCTGTTCAATAAGAATGGATTCTCAGCTACTCGAAATACTACAATTTGAGGCAGCAGCACTGGTTTTTTATTGTTGTCGTGTGAACTCACGCTGCTGCACAAGAAGGCGCTTCACTGTCCGCTCTTTTTCCTCCAAGCGATCACCATACGTCCCTGCCATAGCGAGTTAACATGTCGAAGGCCTCGGCATTTTTACTCTAGCGGACCCGTACGGTAGTGTCTCGCTGCTTAGTCGCAGGCATCTTATTTCTATCCAACACACCAACACGACCCAAATCGCCCTATTGCCCAGGACAGGTGATAGGGTGCCATAAATCATGAGACTACCACTTTTTATCTCCCACCATCACAATAGTAAATCATTGGTTTGTTCTAGGCTGGAATATGCAGCAACCTTTTGGTACCCGAGCCATGACTATCTGGTAACATCACTTCATTCCATGCTGAATAACGCAGCACAATTTATTCTCAGCAATTTCGCCCATGCGGCAAGTGTCCCATCCATGAAAAACTTTCTTCAATTATTCTCTCTATTTTCACGCACAAACAGTTTCGCCTCTCTCTCTTTCGCTGAACTTTACAACCATAATTCTAACCTATGCGATGAGTTATTCACCTTCAATCGGCGTGCGCAGTGATAACCATATTTTTTTGAAGCAGCCATTCTGTTTGCGGCCACTGCCTTTAGGCCTCACGCTTGTTGGCTGGATTGGTCTATCACTCCGAAGATAAATGACTCAGAGTATACAGGTTGCAGTGCGTCGCACGTTTGTGCGTACTGGTTCAACAGTGTTTAGATTAAGTTTCGGTTGTCCGCAAGCACCTCAGATTAATTTTTGCGGCCGCAAGTTCTCATCCCCCAAAAAATTACGAGCATGCTAAAGCTCAGATGACACACTGCAGCAACTGCAGTCATTTGTCAAAAAAGGGTAGCGAATGGAGGTGTGGAAAGGAAGCAGAAGGAGGGGCGGGGAGTTGTTTTTTACTCTACTATGCACCAGCGCGGTATTCACAGCCAGATACACCGTTTTGGGGTAGGCACATTCTTGGTTAATGCGAATGCTAATGAACAGGAGTAAAGTGGTATTTTTTGCCATCGTACTGGCGAACGTTGTGGCAAGCCGCGTACATGAAAAGTTTCAAAGATATATTTCAGGTAAAAAACTCCCATTCAGGCTAATTGTTGTTTTGTGTGTGCAGTAGTTTCTGTGTTAGTACGAAATGACTACTCAATAGCTTCACATAATATGCGACTGCATTGTTGGTTTGTAGACAATTTGGAACATAGCTTTTGCTTTAGCAGACCTGCAAGAGTCCGTTTCCTTCAAAGCTGGAAGGAAACGGTCAGTAGGATTGGGATGTTAGGTGGCATAAGCTGATCAACTCCTTCTGTAAACTAGTTTCCGCTTTTTCTTCATAAAGAAAATGAATGAAAAAGCTTAACCTGTAAAGAAGAAGACAAAAACAAACCTTGAGTACAGTAACCCATTTCTTACCTCAGGGTACTTTTTCGACTTTACTTTCCAGTGGAGAAACTATGGAGAAAGAGAGAAAGAGAGAGCCATTTTTCTTAGTAATTGGTCAACGACAGTTCGGGGGCTGAAGGTCCGCCTGTACAAGACATCTTTTTCTTTAGCTGGGTGGGCGAGCTCGTAGGGACCATAAGTCGGCGATTTTTGGCGACCTTTCCACCCTCTCAACAAGGCGCACCTGTAAGTCTGGGTCGGGGCTGCGAAGCGAGGCCTTCCACGTCTCCTAAATTGAGTTTTCGGGAAATGGGTCCCGAGGCATGACCAGATGATGTGGACCAGATTAGCATGGGCGCTACATGAGACCACACTAAGGTTAGGTAAAGATTGTGTTGATTACGGCTCATAAGGGCCAAACATGGGAAGTTTCTCCAATGGAGTAGGCGCCAGACGTAATCTCGCTCTTTTGTGAGGGATTTATCTGCATGCGTGGTAGATCTAGGGGAGAGAAGGTAGTAGGTACCAACGTCCTGGTAATCGACAAGACGGTCTCGCGCTGATCGGGCTCTGTTATAGGAATGCAGGCTCGGCCCAGCCTGGATAGTTGGTAGAAGGGTGAGATCATGGCCTGCCTCGTTTCCCTCGATCCCGCAATAAACGGGGGCCAGATCAGTTTTACAAAAATATTGAACCCTATGAGCACCGCTATGTGTATTCATCAAGCAGCAAAATTTTAGAGAGGTATTTTAAAATCTGTAGTGGTTGTTCCAGGCATAGGTTGAGTGAAAGTGCCAGCGCTATCCCCACCTCTACCGCCGGTTCTGGGAAAGGCGCCCACACTGCGGTAGATTGAAGAGAGTTTTTTGTTGAGTTAATTGTAAACAGCGATAGCGATGACGGCCTCGTGCTGACTGGATCCCGCTGCGTCTATGTACACGATTTGTGGGTAGCTTTTGTATTTCTTGTGCAGGGCGGGGGGATGTTGTTTCCTGCGTCCCGTGTGGTACGTGGAATTCGTCTTGCGAGGAGTTGGTTGGCTTTGATATGTGCGTGGGTATAATGGGGAGTAGTTGTTGAATCCTGAGATGGGGGTGGTCAACCACCATGAGGTTATAGAGAAAGAGCCTCCCTGTGGGGCTGCGTACAAGGCGTTCCCATTGTCCCGATTACGTGGGCTTCCACAAATATTCCCGCCTTGCTGCGGACGCCTAAATAAGTATATCGTTCAAAAAAGCCACAGTAGAAAAAGCAGCTGCGAAGTTCTGCAATTTTCGTTGTGAAGAAAAACAATGGATATAAAATGCCGCTGGATAAACTTCAATATTCTGGTCTTAAACATGCTAGCGCCAGTGGTTATAACAACAAAACTCTAAATACCAATGAGGCCAGTGGATGTTGCAGCCGACTTAAGGCTTCAACTGTTATCATTCTGCCTGAATACTGACAACTTGGGAGCTCTTTGTGTGGATCCGTAGGTAACAGGACTGTTGGCCTGAGTTCTTAATTCGCTAAACCAATCACGGCCATACACGTGGCCTACTGGTCTTGGGCCCCGTCTCGGCTCGGAAAGTGGCTGGGTCCAAACTCCACCACAGGACCTCCACCGTTTTATTCACTTCCACAGAGAGAGTCCGCGCTCTCTGTGAAGATGAATTACAGGGAAAGTATACGTGGGCTTTTTGAACATAAACTCTCGCTCATATGGCTCTGTCACACCGGGGAAGCGCTCAGGCGGGTAATAAACGCGCCGGCATCTTGCGAGTTTGACAAGTTGAGAATTTTTATCGATTTGTCGAAAGTACTTGAAAGAATAAACAATGAAATTATGTTGTTGGTCATGATGACGATGTTAATTGAGGGAAGGAGCTAGCCTTGCTTGTTATGCCGTCAATTGTTCCGTCATAGCAGCCGGGATCGCAAACAACCACGGGTGCAAACGCGAGACGGCTCCAGCGGCGCGGAATACTTCAACCGCCAGGAGGCGCGGGCGGCCTCCGTCGCGCCCTCAAGGGAGGGGTGCGCTCGCCCAGTAACAGAGGCGGCAGTTCTAGTGTCGACACCAGTTCGAGCAGGCCGCAATCCAGGGTACGATCCCCTTCTGGTGCCAGGAGGAGCCATTCAAGCTGTTGGTCGCACTCCCGGAGCCAACGCGTTTCGGGCAGGTCGCAGTCCAGGAGACGGTTCAGAACCAGACGTGACCCTTCCAGTCAGCACTTGCGTCTGCAGTCTCCCTCCTGGGCTTATTGAGACCAGGGCGGGCGGAAAACACTGCCAACATCGCCGACAAACGACGAGGTAACGCCTACGGCACTCTAAGAACATATCAATAGCCGGATAGACGAAGTATTGAGGCGAAAAAAAGAAATTAAGGAGCAGCTCGATCAGCTCACACATGCTTTCGCCAATACGGCCGAGGAAAACATTAGACTTACAGCCGAAAACGCCTCTCTTGATACACAGAAAGATTCGCTACAGTCGCAGAGGGAACGACCCCATCGCGCACGATAACTTCTTGCTGGGCTATTTGATGAATAGATTCCATGATTTGAATTGGAACAAAAACACACGAACGAAGAACAGAGCCTGTCTCGTCTACTCTGTTCTTCGTCCGTGTGTTTTCGTTGCGCTTCCAATCATGGTACCCATCGCGCAGCACCAAGCGCAGCACGCGCGGTAATGTGGTTGTGAAAATTTTAAATTGAAGCTATCACAAATGCAGGGATAGGGGTGCATCCGCACGAAGTGCCTCACACACCACTTCCTGCGAATCGCGCACCAACTCAAGTCCTTATATGGTAAGCGGTTGCTGTTTCTGCGACAGCAAGAAGAAAAGACTTGAAAATTGTGGTTAGTCTGGAGCCTTGAGTTTGTATTAACACAACGTTTCGAAGTTTCTGCACAAAAAGCTTTTCTTTGATTCAGCGCACCACACGCGTGCGCGCACTGCAGTGACACCACCGTGAAGGCCCAGCGTGCCGCCCGCCAGGGACAGGCCAACTGCAACTTGCAAAGCGCTGTTCACAAGTCCGGTTGGTGAGACTCCAGCGCGTTTTAGTACATTTACGTCATTCCCCCGCGTGTGACGCTGCTTAACAGCGGGGCTGAATTGCCTCTAGGTGGCAACATTTCAATGTGTAATAAGGCGTTTTCAATAAAACGTAAATACTGCAACGTTGTGACTGTACTTGTTGTGACTGTGACTGTTGTGACTGTGACTGTAGGGAATAGTAGTAAATCAGGTGCCATTTTTGTGTCACTCTAGCATCTAATACAACAGCTCCTGCAGTAATGCCATCACGGGGGATCATTGTAGAACTGCCACAATGTGGCCACATTCAGAAATATCTAAACTGTGGGGATCATCAAACCGTCATATTGATATATTTAAAAGCAACAACACCATCATGCCGCAGCAAAATGCAGGGCGCAGCAGGTGGGGCGGTAATATTTTTTTATTGATCATGGGCATGATGGTATGGGTCTTCAACATGCGCAATTTCACTACAAAGTCTACTTTGGACATAGGCACAGTGCACTCTGTTTATTCAAGGATGACCACCGAAACAACCTGTAAGATGGAAACAATCAATCTCCTTGACACACTTTTTCTCAGTAATATTCTGGGGGAAAAGCAGGACCGTAAAACGCCGTCATTTCGCGTACCACAGCATACAGGAGCTCAAAGCGTTTGAACGTGATATTCCTTGTGCGGGTATGGATAGTGCCTCCTTCGCTGTCATCGCCTAGGTCGTCGAACACCAAACACTTGCCTTGCGGGTATGCATTCAAAAGGTCCTTCACCTGCGAAACCAAAAAGTGTCGCAAATCCGTATTAATGTTATTCCACAAATGGTTTGTCGTGATGGTACTGAAATAGCAAAAAGCAAAACAAAATATCACAGAATAAACAATTATGTGGTAATGAGCAGAATCCCTACCCCGCTTGTCTTCATTTAATTTTTAGCAGATTTTGTGAGTAGTCACTTACGAAGGTTTGTTATGTGGTTTCATAGTTTATTTTTTCTAATCACCCTCAAGTATGTACCTTAGCTCAGAAGTCAAAACTCCTGCTGGTGAAGAAAAGACTACGACCTTAGAACGGTTGTCAATGCAGAAATATTTAGAACCAGAAAGGGTAACCATAAAACCCCCACTACAAATTAGAGAACTCGGCACGATCTTTTAAAATGACTCTTCTAGGTCACAGTTGAGCCGCCGACTCATCGATCAGTAAAATCGCCAAAATGTTATGCCGAATCCCACAAAAAGAGGCTCAATCAAGGATCTAGACACGAGTCTCCCCGCAAACTTTTTCGTTGCACCCAATATTGGCTAAAAGATTTTAAGGCCACAATAACATCTCCAGTTATAAATAACCTGGATGCACTGATAGGAAGGAATAGCAGGGTTTAGCCAGCCAGAGGGCGCTTTCACTCGGACTCCACAATACCCTGACTAGCCTATTGTGGCCTTTCTTATCACTCAACAGTTACACTGCACCACCCCCACGGGCCATCTTCTTGACGCCGCCTAGGGTATTCGATAGTACATTCTGATCACCCTATACAACAAATTCCCAAATAAATTCGACAGCATCAGAAATTCCCTTTTACTTCGAAATACGCACCCTGTGTGTCAAGAGGGAAAAATAGCGGTAAGACCGAAATACTTAGCTAATATGGACGGCAAAAATGTTCCAAGGACATTTATGTTTGTATCCTAAGCTGTAAGGCCCGGTAGCGATAGTTTAAGATCCACAGAACGTGTTCGTACACAGTGGCGGCATTTCTGATCTAGGCTTCAAGAGCACGAAATGTAATTAAAAAGATAAAGACTAAGAAAGAGGATTTTTATTCGCCGTGTCCCAGCAGACACAAAAGCTCTCTGTGCTTCTGTGTGAGCGGTAAAGGTTGCGGATGCGAGGTGCTGGTCAGTTTAAGTGAGGAGGAGTAATATGAGTGGATTTAAATTTTTGTTCTATGACGTCTAGGCCGGACTGAACAATTCTGCCTTTTTGAAAGAGAGGGACATATATATATATATATATATATATATATATATATATATATAAAAAGTGGCATGCTGGCGATGGGGCCGAAGGCGTGGTGAACACAAAGTAAGAAACCTCGGTAACAGCAACAGCGGAGGGTTTATTTCGGCGTTTCGACTTCGAGACAAGTCTTCTACAGGAATATATATATATATATATATATAGATATATACATATATATATATATATATATATATATATATATATATATATATATATATATATATATATATATATATCTATCTATACATATATATATATATATATATATATATATATATATATATATATATATATATATATATATATATATATAAAGAAAGATCTTTGCTCACGAAGACATAGTTGTGGTTTAGGAAACTGTGGAGAAGAAATTGCAGGGAGCTCAAAGATAGAACCTGGGTCTACGGCATGAAATGCAGCAGCGCCTTCTCTGGCCCTCTCATTCAGCTCGCGCAGGTATTGAGGACACGAAATTGTCAAATCTGCGTTTCATTCCTCGAAGAAGTGAAATATGTCATGTTTTATTTGTTCTCCCCTTTCCAAACCTATGGACATGGCTAGGTTGCTTGCAAGAGGGTGGATGTTTCCCCTATTTTGGCAGCTCTGAGTTAATGTGTCATGTTCCCAATGAACACCTTGATACACTGACATTTCCTGATAATAGTTTTAGTTTTTCGCCCACAAACTTTGTGATTATTATGCAATGCGATCTCGTCGTAGCCAGGGGAAAGATTGTGTTCCTAGGCATAGGATGAGAATTTGTTGTTAACGTTTTTTTAAGAGGGCAGAGTAGTAGCCGTGATCACAAGGAACACGATATTTGAGTTCGTTTCTCTTGCATAGTGCGTCATTGTCTTCCACACCATCGAATCCCGCTGTCTATCTGACGTTAATTTCCCGCGTTATGGAAGGTAATGTCTTACCGAAGAGCTTGGGTATTCTACCTCAAGAAAACTGCATCAACTGAGTCTCTATTGAATATACGCTTCTATTTCATAGTTCCGACATTCGGATTGCCAGGAAGACGGCTCCAACTTCCACTTATTTGTTCCTGCATGTAGAAGGGTGATGCAATGACAAGCATTACCAGAGTTGGTAACTACGGCAATTGGTGCCTTGTGCTTTCCTACATACACGAGTCGGTGTACTGTGCTGTCTCATGGCATGGAAACATTCCCATATCGAGAAAGTGCCATATCGCCAGCTCTTGTGTAAGATTGGAACGATGTTTTTGGTATAGAAGAGGTTTAGCGCGGAGTCACTGGATCCGTGCTATGTCCAACATAGCATGATGAAATGTCTTTTAAGGGGGCTCGGTGTGCGTGTTGTCTTTTTTGTTTGTGGTGCGTGTTCGCGGGTGCCTGTTGCCTTTAAAAGATTGTTGTAATGGCCCTTCTTGATTTTGCTTTTACATCCACTTTCTTGTTGCTAGGAGAGTTATTTCCCTGGTTTCTTGGAATGGCTTAGGAAGAGACCAGCTGAGGCAATATGAATCGTCATTATCAGAAACATCCTATTTATGACGACTGCAGCTTCAACGCCTATCCAATTGACCTTCACGCGCTGTGGTCTGGCGCTACCCCATTACATTTTTTGCTCCGAAAATTGTACCTTCTGTGTATGAAATATCGGAAATTTTTATTCGTTATCTTTTTGTGTAAACACGCTTTGGTGTGACGGCGTAAGTTGCAGACACGGCTGGGTACGGTGTCTGCTGCTCATGCTACCACCTACTGGGCATAGAACAAACTTCATGGCGCAGGCGCGGCAGCTGGTGAAAACTGGTGTCCTATCTAACGTATCCGACGTTGTCCTTTCCTTTCCTTTCCAAATTTCTGTTGCCGTAGTGCGGCATTGCAGATTCAGCGAAGCCACCAAATCTTAGTGCCTCAGTGACAGCTTGCGGGGGCAAGGTTATAGTCTATTTCTTCTACTTGGATTGTACTGGCGCGGTGGGGTTTGAAGCTCATGATTTTCTGGGCTATACCAGTGGCCACTTCCGTCATTGCGTGCTCTCTAACCTAGTCTGGCGCGACTGTATACACCCTCTTCGTATTAACGCGATGACATTATTAGGCTTATTTTTCTGTTACCCCGTGGCTCCCAGCCGTCAGCTATTAGAAGTGCTCATCAGGCGTCCACAGAAATGCGTCACCTCTGGCACCCGGAAGCTGCGATTGAGTCAGCATTTCCGTAGACGCCTGGTGAGCACGGCTGATAGCGGACGGATGGGAGCTACAGCAGAATCGAACGTAAGCCCAATAACGCTATCGCGTTAATAGCAAGAGGATGTATACAGACGCGACAGACTAGTTCAGTGAGTATGCAATGACTTGAGTGGCCACCAGTATAGCGCAGGTGCTCACGAGCTTCACACCCCCATGCACCAGTACAATTCAAGTAGAAAAAATAGGCGTTGTTGTTGCCACCGCTCAAATTAAAGCAACGACCGTCATCCTACACTACCAAGGAGCCCGGAGCAGTTACATCGAAGAAATAAGTTAACCAATCAATCTGAAACACCTGCATCAAACCTTCCCAGAAAAAGGACAAGTATCATCTAGGCACCTGCCTATTTCATTATTTGTGATAGACGCGTCGCGTACACGAGCGACCGAGAAATATCCGGCGGACTCCGAAGAAACACCGGCAGAAGGTTGAGACCATGTGGAGAAACAGCACGGGTTCCTTGTTATTAGGTCTTGACTGAGACTTCCCACAGTGCCAATAAGCATATCGCTTGAAAACAGCGCGGAAGGCGGGACTAAGGAAGTAACAGACGGCACAGGCGCTGACGAACAACTGTGCGATTTTACTTTGCAAGTAAATATACATGAATAACTAAGGTAGAGAAGGAAAGAGAGATGAGGAAACCGAACAAAAATTTTGGCATAACTGTTATAGCAACAGATTAGTTTGTATGCAACCACAACTTTATCCACCAAGTGACGATTTAACGACGACTAGTCACGATGGTAAGCGATTTTTTTATCCACCACAATTCCTCATTCGCTGATCCCATTGATCTCTTTCCTGTTCATTTGGAATGCTTTGAAGATCTCCCTCTCCCTCCGCCCACCGTAAGAGGTGAGTATGACGCATTCTGTGAACCTGGTGGTGCAGTCACACGAGGCGCAGTGCGCTGACAGCACGCCGCTATTGAAGACCTGACTTTCATGGCTTGCTCCCTCCAACAATCATTCAGGCTGCGGCTCGTTTGTCCTTTACTAACAAATTTGTTGCTATCACCTTTTACGGGAAAATTTTATTTCCTTTTTTTTGTGTCTCTTTTCTTGTCTTCCCTTAGTTTTTTATGTATATTTTTTCCAAATTAACAACGCACAGTTGTTCCTCAGCGCTTGCATCCTCTGTTACTTGGTCAGTGCCGTCTTCCTCTGTGTTTTCAAACAATATTGTCGCGAAGACAAGGACGATGCAGTTGTCTTGAATGAGAAACACGTTTATTGGAGCGAACTTGTGCTCCCCTAACAACTCAAAAGAATACAGAGGCGGCGAAGCAGCGTCAACAAAGTGACTTGCACAGGCGAGTGTCGTCGAATCGAATGCTCCGGCGTCCGCACTGCAGGCTTTTTATCTTTCGGCGCGCGTGGTTCTCGAAACGTCGATTCACATTTAGAACATAGTAGATCCAAGAAGATTATTCTGGGCTGTTCACGTTAGATCGGAATGCTCTCGCTATCACAACAGATAACACATGCGGCACAGAAAGAAAGAATGGAACACGCGCTTCCCTTGGCGAGAGATAACACAGACCGGCGCAGCCAAGCGGTAAAAGCAAAACACAAATAAACAAACACAATGTATTGTTCGCGGCATTACCCCCGTCTAAGAGTGCATCGACCCGATGCTAACATAAGCGACAGTCTGAAAATAAAATTAAAATTCGTTATCGTCCGTAGAAAGGTTCTAAGCGAACCACATGCACGACTTCAGGCCGCGTGCGTTGTCGTGATGTGCCGGAGTCACCATCGGGGATCACTTCGTAGGCAAGTTGGCCAACACGTAGAATCTGGTAGGGTCCGAAATACCGTCGCAGGAGCTTCTCACTGAGTCCGCGTCGTCGGATGGGAGTCCAAACCCACACACGATCCCCTGGTTGGTACTCGGCGTCTCGGCGTCGGAGGTTGTAGCGGCCCGCATCCACCAGCTGGTGGTCCGTTATACGAACTCGAGCAAGCTGGCGGGCCTCCTCTGCACGTTGAAGATATCCGTGGACGTCGGCGTTGAGGTCGTCGTCTTCTGCGTGCGGAAGCATGGCGTCGAGCATCGTACTCGGCCTTCTACCGTAGACAAGCTCGAACGGCGTCAGCTGCGTCGTCTCCTGGATAGCCGTGTTGTACGCAAACGTGATATAAGGGAGCACTTCGTCCCAAGTCTTATGTTCAACGTCAACGTACATTGACAGCATATCTGCGATTGTCTTGTCCAGACGTTCTGTTAGTCCGTTGGTTTGGGGGTGGTACGCCGTCGTTCTTCGGTGATCCGTGTTGCTGTAGCGTAATACTCCTTGCATCAGCTCCGCAGTAAATGCCGTTCCGCGGTCAGTGATTAGGGCTTCCGGGGCTCCATGTCGCAGCACAACTTGGCTTATAAAGAACTTTGCCACTTCTTGTGCAGTCCCCCTCGGAAGAGCGGCGGTCTCTGCGTAGCGCGTCATGTAGTCTGTCGCTACGACAATCCACTTGTTCTGTGATTGTGACGTAGGGAACGGGCCTAAAAGGTCCATTCTAATCTGTTGAAATGGTCTCGAAGGGACGGCGATCGGTTGCAGAAGTCCGGCGGGTCTTGTCCGCGGCGTTTTTCGTCGCTGGCAGTCACGGCAGCTCCGGACGTAGTGGGTGACGTTAGAGGTAAGGCCGGGCCAGTAGTACCTCGCCTTGATTTTTCCAATAGTGCGGGTTGTGCCGACATGTTCGGAAGATGGGTCGTCGTGGCACGCTTTCAAAATTTCGTCACGAAGGTCCGCGGGGATGACGAGAAGGTAATTCGCTCTTGTTCCGGGGCTGAAATTCTTCTTCACGAGGACGGAGTTTCTGAGGATGAATGCTGGGAAGCTGCGTTTGAAGGTCCTAGGAACGGCAACGTTGCATCCCTCCAGGTACTCGATTATGACGCGTAAGTCGGGGTCGGCACGCTGCTGGGCGGCTAGGTCGCTCTCCGTCACGATCCCGAAGAACGCGCTGTCTTCATCAGCGTCTTGTGGTGGTGGGTCGGCGGGGGCGCAGGACAGGCAGTCGGCGTCGGAGTGTTTCCTGCCGGATTTATAAACGACTGTAACGTCGAACTCCTGCAGGCGCAAGCTCCACTGCCCAAGACGGCAAGAGGGGTACTTCCAATTGGCGAGCCAACACAGCTCATGGTGGTCTGTTACAACCTTGAATGGCCTTCCATACACGTATGGGCGAAATTTTGAAATCGCCTATATAATAGCCAGGCACTCTTTCTCAAAGGCAGAATAGTTTTCCTCCTCCTTCGACAGACCACGGTTGGCATAGGCGATTACCCTTTCGCAGCCGCTTTGCTTTTGGACAAGGACGGCACCCAAGCCTATATCACTGGCGTCCGTGTGCATTTCCGTTTCAGCATTTTCGTCGAAATGAGCGAGCACGGGCGGGCTTTGCAGGCGTTTTTGCAGCTCGCAGAATGCTTTTTCTTGGTCGTTTTCCCACCTGAAAGGGGTACTATCTTTCGTCAAGCGCGTGAGTGGCTCTGCAATACGTGCGAAGTTTGCGACGAAGCGCCGGTAGTATGCGCACAGTCCGAGAAATCTTCGCACGCCCTTCTTGTCTTTCGGCCTTGGGAAGTTCGCAATAGCTGAAGTTTTTGCTGGGTCAGGTAGGACTCCCGCTCCGTTGACGACGTGGCCCAAGAACTTGAGTTCCCCGTATGCGAAACAGCACTTTTCAGGATTCAGCGTCAATCCCGACGTACGAATGGCCTGGAGTACAGACTCCAACCTTGCAAGGTGTTCGTCGAAAGTCCGGGCGAATAACACTACGTCGTCGAGGTATACGAGGCAGGTGTGCCACTTAAGGCCTGCTAGCACAGTGTCCATGACTCTTTGAAACGTCGCTGGTGCTGTGCACAGCCCAAACGGCATCACCTTGAACTCGTATAGGCCGTCTGGGGTTATAAATGCAGTCTTCTCTCGGTCTCTCTCGTCCACTTCAATTTGCCAGTAGCCGGTCTTCAGGTTCATCGATGAGAAGTTCTTCGCGTGGCAGAGGTGGTCGAGGGCGTCGTCGATTCGGGGGAGGGGGTTACACGTCCTTTTTCGTGATTTTGTTCAGTCGCCGGTAGTCAACACAAAGCCTTAATGTGCCGTCTTTTTTCTTTACGAGTACCACGGGTGCCGCACAAGGGCTTTTCGATGGCTGTATAATGTCGTCGTTGAGCATGTCGTCGACTTGAGTCCGGATGGCTTCCCGTTCGTGTGAAGAGACGCGGTACGGTGACTGTCGGGTAGGTCGGGCTCCATCTTCGGTTATTATTCGGAGCTTCGCTAGAGGGGTCTGACGTAGTTTTGCGCTCGACGAAAAACATTCACTATAGCGACGCAGCAAAGCCAATAATTTGTTCCGTTGTTCTTGCTGTAGCGCCGCATTCACGTCGAAGGGCTGCGGGAGCTTGAAGGTTTCTACGGGTGTGCGTTCAAAGTCGGCGACCGCGATCACGTCACTTGCTTCTTGCGCTCCTTCGAGGAATGCAATTGCCGCGCCCTTGTTTATATGCTGGTACTCCTCGGTGAAATTAGTAACCAAAATGTGGGATTGGTGCTCCTTGAAGCGCGCAATGCCTCTTGCGACCGACACACCACGGTCGAGAAGCACCCTTTGATCAGTGTCTACTATAGCGTCGACGTTAGGAGCAGCATCTTCATAGTAGACTGCGACCATCAAGCTTGCGCGGGGTGGCAGGGTGACATGATCATCGGCAATCCTTACAGCAGCCCGTCGTTCGGGGTTCGGTTCCGGCGTCATGGAGTGATTGGGGGAAAAAGTTATTGACTTGGTCTGAAGATCGATTATTGCACCGTTGTCCATCAAAAAGTCCATTCCAAGAATTACGTTGCGGGAGCAGTTAGGCAGAATGACGAACGCCGCAGGGTACGTTGTGCCGTCTATGGTGACGCGCGATGTGCACGTTCCACTTGGCGTCACGAGGTGGCCTCCTGCTGTGCGTATGTGCGGACCGTCCCATCTGGTCATAACTTTCTTCAGTTTAGACGCAAATGGTCCGCTCATTACCGAATAGTCAGCTCCCGTGTCTACGATGGCGACTACGTCAAAGCCGTCGATGGACACCTTGACGTCAGATGCACTCTTCCTCGAGTTCCGGGTTCGTCGGGGCGTCGTATCTCTGCTTGTACGTGTTGGCGGTCGGGCAGTGTGCATCGTCGTTGTCGTCGTCTTCTCAACGGACGTCTCGGCCAGGTCGGGTACGCGTCGCGCCGTGTAGCTGTCGTCGTGTTCAGGAGTCTCGTTAGGGCTAGGTCGGGTCGTCGGGTTGAGGGCATGTTGTGAATGATGGTCTTCAGCGAGTCGCTGCGTCGTTGGAGGGTTTCCATTTTTCCGCCGTTGTGCAACTTTACCTCCCGAAGTTGCTGCTTTTAGTTTCCCCCGCGTGGGCTGCGGGACCTTCCACGTGTGAAGTCAGCAGTGCTGCGGCGGTTCCGTGACTGAGACGGGTAGGGCGACGGTGAACGGTTGAAGCGGGCTGGTCCTCGGTTGGTGTTGGAGAGGTATTCTTCGATCGCAGCAGGGCGTTGGCCGTATTGGGGGCGTGGGGCGTCGATGGAGAACACTCGCAAACCGAGCCTCTTGTACTGACAGCGACGGTAGATGTGGTCAGCCTCTCTGCAGTGGTAGCACAGCGGGCGATTATCGGGCGTTCGCCACACGTCGGTCTTCCTTGGCGTCTGGTATTGGTCTACAGGACCTCGGGCGGGCGGCATTGGACGGCGGTATGGCTCGGCCTCTTGACGACGGGTTGGAGCAGGGCGGGGTTGACGAACAGCCGAGGAGTAGGTCATGGCTTGTGGTTCGCGGGGTGCTTCCGACGGCGTAGAAGTTCCCAGTGCGTTTTGGACTTCTTCTCGGATTACGTCGGTAAGGGAAGCCACTTGAGGTCGCGGCGTCGTTGGAAAAAGCTTCCGAAGCTCCTCCCTGACCACTGCTCGGAAGGTCTCTCGCAATGTATCGGAGCTTCCATTTGCGGCACCGATGGTCTCCGAGAACAGCGCGTTGACAGGGCGGTCGTACTGCCTCGTTCGAATTTCTAGCGTCTTCTCCATCGCGGCCGCCTCAGACGCGAATTCCGCCACTGACTTCGGAGGGTTATGGACTAGACAAGCAAAAAGCTCTTGCTTCACTCCTCGCATTAGAAACCTGAGCTTCTTTTCCTCGGTCATTTAAGGGTCCGCACGACGAAAAAGTCGCTTCATCTCCTCAACGAAAATCACGACTCCTTCGTTGGGGTGTTGCGTTCGAGTTTCGAGCAAAAGCGCAGCTCGCTCTTTTCTCACCACGGTAGTGAAGGTCTTAAGGAACTCCCTCTTGAATTGAGTCCAGTCGGTCAAAGAGCTCTCATGGTTCTCGAACCAAGTTCGAGCAGCATCTTCCAAGTAAAAGAAGACATGCCGGATAGTTTCTTCGTCGTCCCACCTGTTGAAGATGCGGACGCGCTCCAGCTTCTCCAACCAGTCTTCGGGGTCTTCAGCGGGGGCTCCCCGGAACGATGGCGGTTCTCGGGGCTGCTGCAGGATGATTGGCGACGTTGTTTCTTGCACCATGGTGTTGGTTGCAGCGTTCCTTTTCTTAGGCCCTTCTGGCAGAAGACCGAACTCGGGTAGCAATCCTTGCAGTCGGGGGCTTTCTCTGGTTGGACTGGCTTGGCGGCTTCGAGATGTCGTAGAGAGCATAAAGGTTTAGTACCCCGCACCTCACCAGATGTCGCGAAGACAAGGACGATGCAGTTGTCTTGAATGAGAAACACGTTTATTCGAGCGAACTTGTGCTCCCCTAACAACTCAAAAGAATACAGAGGCGGCGAAGCAGCGTCAACAAATTGACTAACACAGGCGAGTGTCGTCGAATCGAATGCTCCGGCGTCCGCACTGCAGGCTTTTTATCTTTCGGCGCGCGTGGTTCTCGAAACGTCGATTCACATCGAGAACATAGTAGATCCATAAAGATTATTCTGGGCTGTTCACGTTAAATCGGAATGCTCTCCCTATCACAACAGATAACACATGCGGCACAGAAAGAAAGAATGGAACACGCGCTTCCCTTGGCGCAGAGATAACACAGACCAGCGCAGCCGGGCGGTAAAAGTAAAACACAAATAAACAAACACAATGTATAGTTCGCGGCAATATGATGTACCAACAAGTCGTTTAGTTCATCCCTTTGCCAATGAGCAGTCGAGGACGCTCGGAAATGGAACTCAGAAGCATACATCCTTGAAAAAACGCAGTCCACATGAAATGCAGAGGACTACAGAAAGAAATACACCCGTCAGTAAATTACAAATCAAAGTTCCGCCATACGTACCAGCCAGAAAAACCATTCAAATACAAATACAGCGAAAATACAAAGGGAAGCCTCAAGCAATAGTTCAACGGAATGTGGTGGGCTCCTCAGGGTGTAGTAGGATTGCCCGACGATGCGATGTGAGGTGCGACGTGGCGACTGCGATGGCAGTGTGCATACCTGGGTAGTCGACACAGAAGACACAATTGAGAACTGCGTGCCAGTTGAAGCAGGAAAATGGCCAAATCCGGTGGAGCGACTCGCCAAATCCGGTGGAGCGACTCTACCTCAGGATTCCAAGGCGCCAGATAGACCTTTCTCGAGCTCACGTCCAGAAAATCTGACCAGCTTCAAGTCTTAAAAATGGACATCGTGCCCCTCGTACCTGCTTCGTACACTTCTATGGATGTTCTCCTTTCCAGACGGACTTTCCCAGCTCCTTGTTGGGGCCCCTTCTAATTGGCCCACTTCAGTCCCTCGTGTGGCTTGCTGGTTTTTTCCCCTCGGCGCTCCCACACTGAGGACAACGTGCAGCTCCCATTTGCATTACGAGCACTCTGTTGGCGTGTTCTCGGAAGTTGTTGTCGTCGCCTTTTCGGAAATCAGCGCCTCACCTCAGTACACTTAACAAACGTTTAAGGGCGAAGCCCCTTAAGACCGAGGCTTGCCGGTGCCCGGCGTCCATGCTCACGACAAAGCACCATGTAAATCGAAATATCAGTGAAACAAGGTTCACAAAACGGTAACAATAAAAAAATAAAAGGTAGACTAAAGGTTAGAGAGCCAGAGAGAGAGAGAGAGAGAAAGAGAGAGAGAGAAAGAGAGAGAGAGAAGCATAGGACCGTGTGCACCGAAACATCAATGAACAATAGGTCCGAAAATTATTAACAAGAATGAAAGTAAAGGTTGACAATCGGTTAGAGAGATAGGGGAGCGAGAGACAGTGCCTCTCGGGAACCATGCTGCGCATGCGGGACGGGCATTGGATTTCATTGAATCGGCGTTCGGATTAGATTGGATTGCAGTGGATTAGATTGAATTGTGTTCGACTTGATTGGATTGGATTAAATTGAATTGTATTGGATTGGATAGGAAATCATTTTAGCCGCAGTTAGCACTTTCACGGGTGGTTTACGGTGACGATCGCCAGTGCTTCGCCCACTCGTCATGCTGCATTTCATACAGATGGGTGAATTTTTTTATAAAAATGCACGAGGTGGAACAATACACCTCTCAGTGGTCGAACACACGAATTCAGTTCGTAGGATGGTCACCCAATACAGAGAGTGCGGTTAAACACGCACGGAAAGTACAATCACACGAAGCTATACACCAAAACCCTTTTGCGGGTCCCCAAAAAGAAAGCACTGGGTGATTCACAGTGTCACTACATAGCCACCCAACGCCAAAAAAAGTTTGCAAAACAGAGATAAAATTCAACAGCAAAGTCAATAGAATAATGAAGTCAAACATTTTCCGAATTACAGGGTAACAAATGCTACTGCAACACCATGCTATAAGCTTTTTAATACTACGTCAGCGCGGTTGCGGCTGTCGCAGTTTGCGCCTGCATTCTCTTAAGCCTCGGCACACGGTAGGGCTGCTGTCATTTGACCTGTCCAGTTATGGGGACACGAAATCACAAAAATTGAAAGCTGCTCGTTCGAAGTCAGTATCGATGGAATTCCTGCGGTTCAAGGGTGTCTTTCAATCCTTATCTTTCGGGAGGCCCCTCCGCAAGCTTGGCACGAACGGGTGTACCGACGCTTGTGAATTGTATTTCCGGCCGCCAAAAAGCTTCCAACACCCGACGCATGGATTTTTGACACCGATGTGTACTCATCCAACTGCATGCTTTGCTCAGTATTTCGGGGATACCTTTTCCTGGTAACATGCTGAAATATGTCTCTCAACGTTTCGTACCGCTTTGAGAGCAGTGTCGTCTTACACAAAGAAGGTGTTTACAGCCACCCGCTGGTCGTACACTCCCTTGCCAACCTTCACCAACGCAAACGGAGGGTTCCGTATTTTGCTCGGTTAGGATGAATGTTTTGAGGGGTATATTTGATTATGCGCAAGTCGATTGTTGCGATCGATAGCATGACAGTGTCCTCCTACGCGGTGTGTGCAGCTGAGGCGTCGCGTGCATGCGGGATATTGTCCAGGACAACATTGCAGATAGGTGTGTCCAGGCACTTTGCGATTGCTATCCACGAGAAAAAAGGCGATGAAATTTCTTCCAGTGCACCTTTGACCTCGACTTGATTTCCGTTTTCTAGCGAGGCGTGGCTCTTGCGCCAGTAAGACCGAATCGCAACGATACTGACAGACTACTAGCGGTTTGCTTCCGTGTCCCCAAACACAGATAATATATTTCCAAAAAGCCTCTTTTTATAACCGGAAGTTGCAGTAGTCTAGATTTATCCACCACTACAATGATGGTAGCTGCAGCTCCTTGGTCATTCTGGGAAAAGGACTGCACATGAGATGGTTCCTCCATCCTGTCCTTCGAGGAGACGAGCTCGTGCTCTTTTGTTGAAAAACACCAAGCCGCCGTTTAATTTTCGTGAGCTCTTTAAGAGCAAGACTTGACATCATAAGTCACAAGTCGGCACCCAGTAGAATTCGGTGTCTTTGACCTCTAATGAAACCCTGGGGCTTTCTGCCTCCTTTTCCCACATAAAAAGCAGCGCGTGGTTCTAGCTCCGTTTGTTAGGTTTCTTTAGGCTGTTGACGCGTCAGCGTCCGGCTTTTATGCAAGGAAAGCTGGATGCTGCGTGTCCCGCTTTTCGCAGAAAACTGTCTCGATGGTGGGCCCCGAAGAAGTGATCAGCAACCTATATCATTTCCGAAAGTTTCTTGTAGTCTTGTTTCTCAAGTACCAGTGGTAATGCTTTGTGGAGGTTGCTCACAAACGTTTCCCTGACTGTCAAGCCCCGGACTCCGTCATAAGGTTTAGCTGTTGCGGACATATCTGCCGAGCGGTCAAAGAAACTGTCTAATCTGGTATCATACGGCTTCGCCGTATAACCATCTCGTGGCTTATCACGCGAAACTTCGCTCGGTTTGCACCCACTGTGAAACCAAAGTGTTGCAGCACCTTCAGTCGGTGCCGCCATATTCCAAAGAGTCGACGGGATACAGTCAACCAAAGACGTCAAGGGCATCTCCTGCTACACCCAACATAAAGGCATTGGCCTGGTTTTTTAGATGTGACTGCATCTCATTCACTCGCCTTGTCCCTCCATACGGCGTTGTTTTTGTCCGTTCACACCCCTCCCCCATTCTCCTCGACGCGCGAGCTGCGCTTTCCGTCGCTCACCCCCTCGGCTCTCCGATAGCGAACACTCTCTCGCGAGGAGCGTTGGATTGGATTCGATTGGCTTGGCTTGGCTTGGCTTGGCTTGGCTTGTATTGTATTGGATTGGAATAAAGTGGATTGTGTTGCGTCATAGCCGCGCCACGTTGCGTCATAGACGCGGTCGTTCCAGCCCCGGTGTTCCGATTTCCATCGATGCGTTGAATGGAGACTAACAATTCTGCTATCGCCCACGCAACCGTAACAAGCGCCGATCACGGTGATAAAAGGAACGCTAGCCCCACGGAAGACAAGGCTGCGAAGCAGCGTGAACGTGTTGCTGAACGGAAACGATTGAAGCGAGCAGCCGATTTCGAACTTCGTAAACATGCTACCGAGGTATCATAAACACGCTGTGATACCGAACGCAAACGGTTGAAGCGAGCAGCCGATGCTGAACGTTACGCCGCGTGTTAAATAAAGAATACATAATTCGCGTTCCGCACACGTTTCACGCAATTAGAGAATCAACCCAACGGAAACACCAAGTGAAACTCCAAGATGCGTCTCATGTCCACAGGGGTCCCCTCGCGGGAAGGTGGGGAAATTTTGGCCACTGCTCTCCGGCGACAACTTTTCTGCTACATCTGCTGCTTTTGCTGCATTTGTGCTGCATCTCTGGCGCATTCCTGGCGCATTTCTGCGCATTCTAGCGCATTTGTGCTGCATCTCTGGCGCATTTCTGGCGCATTTCTGCGCATTCTAGCGCATTTCTGCTGCATCTCTGGCGCATTTCTGGCGCATTTCTGCGCATTCTAGGGCATTTATGCTGCATCTCTGGCGCATTTCTGGCGCATTTCTGCGCATTCTAGCGCATTTCGGCTGCATCTCAGGAAGTGTTCGCATGATCAGCGAACGCCCGGCGGTGTGGGCCGCTATGCTGCTGCCTCGCAGCGCGCCGCCACCACCTGCCAGTATATGGCGAATCGTTTCTGAACCTACCGCACAAATGTCACTTGGTCCAGATTAGCCCTGCTAAGGTAGCTGCGAGCACGTTGTTTCAAGACGTGTTTAACTGCCCGCACAAGTGTGACGCGTTTACATTACCGGTGATTGGAACAGGATCTGGGGAACGTGTCAGGCGAGGGCGCTCCTTTAGGGTGACTCGAGAGACATGTGTGAGGGAAAGGCAGTGAGAGAAATGGCGCCGTAGGCGCACGGGTCTTCTTCCATCTCAACTGTCGCTAGACACTGCTCTCCGTTTTTTTTTTCGCTAGTGCGTTCGCTCACTCGATTACGCGGACATAAACAGACGCCGCTACCGCGAAGCCCAGGTAATGGCTACCAAAGAGCTGCCCCCTAAACAGCTATCTTTCACCAGTGAAGAATCTTGCCACTATTGAGTAGTAGTGGCCACCGCCTTTCATGACAGTTAAAAATGGCTTGTAATAAATAAAAAAAATTAGTGCCCTTCCACTCTGTGAAGATGGATGACCTGCAAAGCTAGACACATTCCACGGAGTGCACGAAACAAAACGCGATTGTCGTACTTTGCGATGGAGCATGCCTCCTACTCAATTAGTTGAATGAACCTCTTAAGGATCCAAGCTTTGTTCAAGCAGACAAGCATGAAGCTCCGCGTGTGCCTTAATCGTCGTAAGCATCTTACTATTTGTGTAACACACCACCCCATTCCGCTCTACCACTAAGGACTCTGGACAGGTCCCATCAAGCCGCTTGTCGTCGGCATTTAAACCTCGCACCAGCACAGCGGACGTGCCATCCATCATTACGGGCATATAACCTATAGCTGCTCCTGCATGCTCCCCACTGCTCTCCTACAAGCCTTGCCCACATAAGCCGGCCACCGGTGATGTGCGCGTGCTTAGAAGGGACAGACGTAGTCGAAAGTATCCCTTAAAAGCCCTCGGAAGAAGTGATATTGGCTGACGCCGGCGTTCCATTCTGGCAAGTTGATATTCGTCGGGGAGGGATTCGCCGCTACTATACGAGCTGAAGTTGAGGTGATTAAGGCGGCCCAAGGAGCTTTCGCTTGTTCTTGCGTCCATTGCGCTTGTGTTGGGGCCAGCGCTTCAATTCTCGCTCTTCTCTCTCCAACGAATGGCATACATACGTTCCATAACGATTTAAAATCTGGAAGACTGTGTGCTCTATTCCAGCATACAAACATGGTGGTGTTCGTTTCCTTCCCCCTTGTAGGCATCTTATGGTATTTGTAAGATGTCTGTGTAACACATCAACCCACACCCGAACCACTCAATCAGGCACGATAGCCGACTAAGCGCAATGAGCCCGATAATTTCGACATCTACATCTCCCAACAGCACAACCGGCATTTCATCGGTAGTGGCATGAAGCCTAGCTGTGCGTGCACATCCCTCTTTTTCCACCCGCAAACCATGCACACACAATCTGGTAGGCGGTGATGGCGCATGCTTAGGCGTGAAAGATAGTAGCGCAAATGTCGCACAGGAGGCCTTCCAAGCTGAACAAAATATGGGCTCACGCCGTCATTTCAACTGGTCAAGTTTCCCTTTAACCGAAAAAGATTTGCAGCGACTTGGCTAATTGAAATTTTAGCTCAAACGCTGACGGTGGGTTTCGATAGTTTAGAGGGCAGGCCTTTGGTAGCCGTTACCTGGGCTTCGCGGGAGAGGCGTCTGTGTATGTCCGCGCAATCGAGTGAGCGAACGCACCAGCGACAATAAAAAACAGAGAGGAGCGTCTAGCGAGAGGTGAGATGGAATACGACACGTGCGCCTAGGGCGTCATTTCTCTCACTGGCTTTCCCTCACACATGTCTTACGAGTCATCACCAAGGAGTGCCCTCACCAGACACTTTCCCCAGATCGTGTTCCAATCACCGGTAATGTAAACCGCGTCACACTTGCGCGGGAAGTTTAAACATGACTTGAAACAACGTGCTCGCTGCTCCCTCTGCGGGGCTAATTGGAACCACGTGACATTTTTCTAGGTTCAAAAACGATTCGCAACATGCTGGCTGCCGGTGGCGGTGCACTGCGAGGTAGCAGCAGAGTTGCCCACACCACCGGGCGTTCGCTGATCACGCGAACACTTCCTGAGACGCAGCAGAAATGCGCCCTTACCGAGAAGATTGCAGCTCCCATTGTGCACAAATTTCATATTAGGGAGTATTGTAATTTGATGTGCATTCAACGCCCATTATTGCTTCTGTTTGTTTTTCGCAATCATCTCATAACCGCACTACCGCCGTTAGCTGCCCATTTTTTATCTTGTGAAAGGAGCGTGTGGAGGGGAGGGAAATATACGCCTCCAGCGCGGCCTGTAAGGGCGCCACTGAAATCCCCCTAGCGGCCTGTTTCGAAAGCAGGCACGGGAGTCTCCGTCCTGCTCCCCACTGTCGCCGCTGCTTTTGCGGCATGTTCACGACTGAAATTTAGCGTTTGCGGGCGTTGGAAATCCATGTTTATGTGGAGCAGTCACTCCGTTCGCAAATGGGGTGTCTTTACGAGAGTGTAAATGTTTCTGTAGCGATCTTAGTGTGGTATATTCGGTCTGTATAAACGCCACGTGTGTGTCACAGGCCAGCGTCGCGGAACCGGCGTACGCATGAACCTGATTGTAATTACACTGCCCTGAATTTACAAGCAGTGTCTCCGTAATCACCGGTTCCTCAGATGCTCATGTCACGCGTATACACTACGATGTAAATCAGTTTCGTGAGCTTAATATTCAGTGGAACACTCAAACCTGACCGCACGCCAGTTACTTTTGCCAATAATATACCTCACATATTGATCACCACCATTTACAAGCAAGTGTGTGTTAATTTCGGGAATATTCAACGTAAGTACGACGGATCAGCACAAGACAAAGAGTAGTCGTCTTGTCGTGAGGTGAGCGCCCGCAAACATTATTCTGTTACATATATCCTCTGCGAGCAGCGCGCAGACGGGCTTAGAATATAATCGGCGTCCGCAACTAAACGCTTTTTCGAAATATCGTCACATGGCAGAATGAGCCTGCAGAATAAAGGAGAAACTGAGATCAGAGGGCCTTATCACGTACCACACTCTTCCAACGACACCTTTCATCGCTTGTGAACTGCCTACCCGGTATACTTCCGAAAATGCGTCCGCCGAACGATCAGCTGTTCGTTGAAGTCGAAAAACAAAACGACACTGAACGCGAGATTTGCGTGTGTGATTACTAAAACGTTCATTGCTTGATTCCGCCCTGCATTTGTACACAGCCCCCCCTCCCCCCCCATGACTCGCGAAATATCAGTGCATTTCGCGTATAGTTGGTCTGGTGAGCCCTACGTGGCTTAAGAACATCTTTAGCATGTCAGAAGCTGCACCGTATTTTTTTTTCATTGCCGTTAGAGCTATTATGTTTCTTCCGCACTTCCGCACCATGTATTCTTCTGTTGTTTCATATTAGATTGCCTTGATTCTTGCTATAAGGCGTGTGTGGGCACATATTTAACGACGTACAGGCTTGGAATACTTAATATTTGTGCATGGTTATTATTATTATAAATGGCATAAGTTATTGTTCGGGACTGGCTAATCACCTCCCGGAAAAACATTTTTCTGCGACGTATATTTTTGACACGAAGCGCCATTTGTTGTCCACGCTGCAAAATGGAGCCAATCTCTCACGTGCACTGTTCCAGTATCAGGTCTAAACGAGGCGGCAGTAAAATCCATTTGTACCTTGCTTATTTGGAGGGGACAGGGGTGATATGCTGCTACCCTCGCCGACGCCCGGAAGAGCGGCGACGATGCGCGCTGAACCGCGTTCTTTGGTAGCTCTTGCAGGCTATCGCATGCTCTACGAAGACCCAGCTGCGTTTTAAGTGACCTAAACGTACTGTTTGCTTAGAGACGACACCATAACAAGTTTTTTTAGGGTGCGGAAAGGCGAAAAGAAGCGAAACAGAACCAAAACATGGCACGAGCCCCTATCAGCCACGCAGCGCATATCCCGTCAACGCCGCGGAGAAGCGGCGGCAGGCGGCGCAGCGATCGCGAAGCTCGAGGCGTATAGTGGTGAAAAGGGTGTCAGCGGGGGCGTGCAGGAGCCCGGGGTGGCGCCGAGTAAATCGATGACACCGTAATGAAAACTAGGGGGTTACACATATACTGCTTTGCAGTAATCTGGGTACAAGTATAGGGCGATAGCAGGTGAAGAGGCAGACGAAGCTACCTCACTCTGTGTGCGTTTAATGGGTTCCGAGTTCGGGGCGTCTGAGTAGTGCTTTCTATCTCGGATTCCCTATATGCTGATGCCATGAAACGCGCAATTCGAGGCATGAGTGTACTTGACCGACGGTGTAGCACCTAAACGCTGGCGAGGACTGGACACCTTCCCACTGCTTGAACAAGGAGGCCTTCCCCTCTACCGCTGCCCCTCATGGCTTGTACCCAAGCCGACACTCGTTTGGCGACACCGGGCCTTCCTCTCAAACACCTAAAGGTACGCCGGAGGTTCGTGCGGGAGAAACTCCTGGGGATCATCGTGGCAATAGACGCCCTGCTCGAGGATCCAGCTTCAGCCAGGACCAATCTAATCGCTAAGATCGACCACTTCAACGGCAACCAGACCCAGATGGTGTCTTTTGAAGCTACATTACAAGAAAAACTGACCTGGTGACGAGCTGAATGATGGCATCACCAAATTGCAGGTATTGGATGACAAAAAGCGATCCTTGAGAACCCGGTTCTTCGGCAGAGAAGCTCTGGCTTTAATTTCCGGGTGCTGCATCGGATCCACTTGCAGGAGTGACGGTCAAGAGCTCAGGGGTGTTCCCATCGTACCAAAAACGCCTTTTTATCGCTGTGCCAATAGTTCAGACAAAGACGTACTAAAAGCATTTCGAGCCCACCACGCGCGCCGAGCACGCCTGCAACATAAGTGCATTCATTTGGATGGCGCTCCGGGACAGCTGTTAAAGCCCTTCTAAGTGTCTCTTGTACAAAAATTCTGTACATTGCAGGCAGATGACCTCTCCCAGCGTCAAACGACTGCCCCGAGCTTCCGCCAAGCACATGCAATATGTCTTCTCCGACAGATAGCGCATGCTTCTTTCGAGCTACAAGAATGACATGCAGATTGACGATGAAGAAGACGAATTCCTATTGTCCTCTTCAGTAATAAATGGCGATACCTTCGCCTAACACCCGCAAAGTATATCCACGTCTGCCACAGGAATAAGTGATTCTGTCAAAAGCAAGGAGAGCGGGCTTCCTAGGAAGCCGAAGATGTCTGTCACCTGCTCAGACGACCCTCTGAGGGCTCTTGAATAACGCTCATACTGGCCAAAAAACCACGTAGTGGAAGTTGCGACGTTTGCAGGGTAATCAATTTACGCCGCCCTGAAAAAGCTCCCACCGACCCACCAGCGCCGCGCCAGGCAGGTGCTTGCCATCAAGAAGCACACGAAGTCACTACAGCCGAATGGATACACGGAAGACTTCGGCGAATACCTTATGGCGAATGGGGCAAGGCTTGTGGTCCTGCTGGGCTGGGAATCTCACAGAAACACGTGGATACCGCCACGAACACGAATCATCCCTCAAAGCATCGACTGCAACACGCACGAATGGGGCAGTTGGAAGATAACTACAAAAAAAAAAGGGAAGGCAAGAAAAAGATGTGCCACAAGAACAAACCTGAGATTCCTGAAAGTGCAGCAGCTACATCGAAGAGACTCCTGCACGAAAGATAACCAGCCTAAAAGAGGTAAGTTGATCCGTACAGACAACGTGGTCACGAGTATTTGAGGCCACAACCAGAACGAAAACCACCTACCGCTGCTCAAAAACGTCCGGCGTCGAAGCAGGAACTGCAGTTAAGGCAGGAGTTCTGGAAATAAGGGGTTGTGTAATAGGGAGAATTTGAAGAAAGGGTTAGTCGGCAAATTTTCTAGAAAAGCTCCAAAGTGCCCGCATTACAAAAACACCTTCACGACAACTGGTCCACGTTTTGGTACAGCAAAAGATCTGCGTGCCAGATGTTTTCCAAGCCCTAATTCGACCCGACCGCTGGAAGGCTGCGAAAGGCAGTCAGACGCTGCTGGTCGGCCTCCCTCAGACAAGCCAGAAGAACGAGTAATGGTGCCCCCGGCTGCGAACGTGATCAGCTATGCTGCCATTCCGTCTCCCCTGGAGCTGTCATTGACGCCTCTCATAATTGGAGCACCGCGCATTCTCTCTACGCTACCGGGAAGACGAAGTGTGCAAGACGAGGATGGTTACATCGAGCAGCAGCCATGCGAATCAGGGTCATGTAAAACAAGGCGATATCACTTTTGTTCTCGGCGCAACCCAGAGCCTTACCGCTTAACGAAGAAAAGGAGTCACTGCTCGCGTTCCTTCTGGGATCTCTCGTTTCCCGTGTCACGATGCACGAGCAGGGCGACTCGAGCCATAAACGATGTTCCCTACCTCTGCTCTAAAGCCGACTGGAACTGTCCGACCATAATCACGGGCGCCTGAACACTCGAACAGACCATAAGTGCACTAATCGAAGGCTGAACTTCAAGGCCAACCCTTGCTTTTCTGGCCGGGATGGCGGAGAGAGTTTCTTATGAAAATGAAGTAAGATGGGTACAGGAAGAGAGCAAATGCCCGTAAAGAAGGCGACGCAGCGCCCATGCCTTGCTTGGTTCCGCGGCTTCCGGGAACGAGACGTCTGGGTCGTGGTTTTTTAGTGCTATTTACACCATGATGACGAGGATGCGAGTAGCGCATACCCATGGGGGGATTCAGCATATTTCCACGGCCGCAGTTATGCATCTTCAACAAACGGTTGCAGGCATAAATCGCACAGCGAGCAGCATCTTGCTGGCAGTTCCGCGCTTTTCTG
Organism: Haemaphysalis longicornis; assembly: GCF_048455015.1. NCBI lineage: Eukaryota > Metazoa > Arthropoda > Arachnida > Ixodida > Ixodidae > Haemaphysalis > Haemaphysalis longicornis. The sequence continues at coordinate 38,114,225 of NW_027526233.1, read as the reverse complement.
CTGGCACTGCGCCTCGACAATGTGTTGTTGTGCCCGTACGCTGTTGTGCCCGTACGCTTTATAGCAAGCCGTTCTTGGAACAACGCTAGCAAAGCGGATCGCAAAGCTTGACGAAAGACTTCAACAAAAGCTCCGGCTTGTCGGCACTGCCAGTTTGCGGTGCAGAAATATCGTCCCGCCTTTTTCGCTTCTTACGACACACGCAGACATCACAGCCCGGCCTGCAAGTACGAACAGTATTACGAAGTCGATGGGTGCGTAGGCTCGGTAATTGGAGGCGATAGATGCTGCTGGAGCGCTTAGGCACGGCTGGCTCCGATGAATGCTCGCCGTCCAAAAAGCTAACAGAATGTTCTCTGGTCGAATGTCTTGTCAATTTTCCACTTCCGACAGATGAAAGAGATCGGATGGAGAATAAATCCGTGGTTTTATTATTTTAAATGCAGAGCATTTGTGTAACTCATGATGTCACCCTTGCGTCGGCGTGCGCAGCAGCCAGCCTCCTCCTACACTATAAAAAGAAAAAGAAATAACAGCTACCGGCGCCTGGTTTTGATCCCATGAATCTGTGGGCGGAACGCAAGGTACATGGTGCTCTACCCACTGCGCCACAAAACGACACAGAATCAAAGGCTACGAACGCGCCCTATATCCTTGACTCATTCAAACTACGTCGTCAGAAGAGTGCTAGCGGCGTGATAGCTGCGTGGTGTACACGTGAGAGCACCCACCCCCCAAACACTAAACGTTACCGCAATACAACCACCCCCTATAAAGCGGGTTAGCGCGGGCTACACTCCAGTCAACTCCTGACCTCTCTTCTCTTGCTTTCGTCGGCGGTCGCAGTTCATAAGCCGATAACGCCACCGTCAACGACGGCGTCAACGATAACGGTGGCTTCGACGGCTCCGTCGTCAACGGCGGCGGCGACAACGGCACCGGCAACAACAACGCCGGCGGCGGCTGCCTGGACGGCCCCGTCGCGCTGGCGCGCGTCATCCCCGTGGTGAGCGACATCGACGACGTGGACGCCGCTTCGCTGGAATGGTTCCGGGCGTTCGCGGTGTGCGCGTCGTGCAAGGACTGGTTGGTCCGCGGCGTCGTCCCTTCGATGTGCGTCGCCTACGGCTACAGGTACCCTCCGCGTCCTGCCCACCTGATCGAGCTCAACGCGGTGGAAGAGCGGCTGATCTCGCCTGGACTTCCGCTCATGAGCATCCGGCGGTTGACGCGGGCGACGGGGCAGTACGGCCCGTATGTCAGTACCACCACCACCAACAACAACCCTACGCCACGTAAACGACCCCAATGCTCTGCATTTACTCGTGTCCCTCGCGCGGGGGCATGCGACGGAGGATTTGTTTCGCATACTTGTCCCCATCGGTACCTGTGACGTAACAGTCGTTGGACTTGTACAAGTGCATATGACTAGCGCATATAGTGGGTTGGGCAGCGGCAGCGCCGGCATTAGGCTTAAGCGCTTCGCCTTTATTCTGCAGGTTTTCGGATTCCTGACAACCCTGAATCAACACTCTTGTGTATCAACCTGCTTCGAGCGTGTGCTGACCACCGCTGCGTTGTCAATCTTTGGGAATTTCACGCTCAGCATCAACCGCTGCGACACGGACTGCTCCGTCACGCGCGCGTGTGTCTACCGTGGTGTGCCCTGCAGCTGCTTGACCGCAGTGTTACATTCGCAAGACCACCTCCACCAGCCAATCACGTCATCAAGAAAAAGTAAAAGTGCCCGCACCTGGTCTCCATCGTCAGTGGGTTAGGCAGCGGCAGCGCCGGCAGTATGCTAAACCGCTTCACCTTTATTCTGTAGGTATGTTATCTTGATCATGTCAAGTCTTTTCTCTCTTACAATCGGTGTTTGCTGGTGCTGTCCTGCCCACACAATTCTGTCAGTGTTTGCTCTAATGCCGTGTATAGTTTACGTCGCCTTCTCTTGAGCGGCGATGTTGGAATAAATCCTGGCCCCTCTAAACCTGCTGCCTCTAAAGCAAGCAGTAATGTTGGGAATGCTCAGGGGCCCCCGACGCGTTTTAAGAATGAAGCAAGCGATGTTTTGATGAATGGTAGCTACCCTGTGGAGCAACTCTTTTCTAATTCTAAACCTCTCGACGGTCAAAGTCAAATGGCCAAAGATATTCTCTATATTAAAAATTTTCACCATACTGTCAACGCAAATTGTATTCTCTACATTCAGGTGTTTCGGCCGTTGAATCTTCCCATGCCATCTCTGCACCGGTTGCTTCATCGCTACCATTTATAAGTGAGTTTGCAGCTTTGACACAGATGGTTAATGAACTAAGATCAAAAAATGATTATCTTGAAAATTGCATGGCTTGAATGAAGAGGACGACGAAAATAATGACAGCTTCCGGGGCAGGGTATCACAAGTACTTAGTGATACCTTGCTTATAGACTGTACTGCCATTGAACGTTGCCACAGGGTAGGTCAGCACCGAGAAAACCATGTTCGGCCCGTCATTATGAAGCTTCTAGACTTCCGCGATAGAATGAAAGTGATGAGAACGTCTCAAAGTTCAAAGGATCCGACTAGTACGTTATGGCAGGTAATTCCCAAAGTGTGCGCTCTGTCCCAAAATGCTTTGGGATGCTTCTGCTTCATTTGGTAACATCGGGTCTGAAGTACGTTTGCGATTCGATAAACGTTTTATTGATAACAATCAGTATACCCTAGACGCAACATCTAACATGCTTATTAAAGAGCCCTGCCGTCAATTTTCACGTCACCCTGCACCCACTCCTGGATCTTCGTCCCCTCCCTGCCTACCCCACTGTCCATGTATTGACCCAGTAATTTTGAATGTCAATGCAAGAAGTCTACTCAATAAATTTTCTAGTTTTCTCTCCCTGGTATCACCCTTTTTCCCCGCACATAGTTGATGTAACTGAATATTAGCTACATGAAGGCGTTTACGACTGTGAGAAAACTCCACCATGGTGCGTCCTAGTTCGTAATGATTGACAGAACGGCAAAGCCGGGGGTGTGGCTTTACTCTTTCGGCCGGACTTGAAGTTCTCTGTTTTGCCTGTGCCTTTACGTGTTGAATCGGTGTGGCGCAAGCTTTACTTAAACAAGCATCATCTCATGGTTGGGGTCTGCTACCCCCCACCTGGCACCTCCGTCCATTATATACCCAATCCGAATAGTTATGTAGCGCCCTCTGGTCAGCGCTGTTATCCGGCGCCAAGGTGCCGGCTATTAAAGACGACGACAATAAAGAGACGAGCTGCGCGTGCTGGGTGCATGAGCACGCACTGACAGTTCGATTCCAAAAGCCAGCCACGCTGCTACTCTCTCTCTTGCGCTGCACTGCTACCCCGAGATTCCCGACAATGGTGACTCCGGACTAAGACATGACCGACCCCAGCAACCTCGCGCCAGCGGGCCCTCGTTTTCGTGACGCTTCCTCGCAGCCGCCGAACGTCGCAGTGTTACAGCTCCGTCTACCCACTTTCGTGCGCAAGAACCCGCACGTTTGGTTCGCCCAGGTCGAAACCGTCTTCGATCTGCACCGCGTCACCTCGAAGGCTACTAGGTTTCGCCACTTGCTTTGCAACCTGCCTCCTGAGGCGACTGATGAATTGGCGGATGTCATCGGTGCACCTTTGAACGATGCTCCGTACCAGCGGCTCAAGCAGAGTATTCTGGACAGAACTACGGCGTCCGAGAGCGCGCACCTCTGGCACCTGCTCACCCGCGAAGAGCTTGGAGATCGCCGCCCTTCCCAACTACTCAACACCATGCGACATCTCGTGGGTGCGGGCAACGTGGACTCGAACAGCGCGCTTTTAAATGAGCTCTTTCTGCAGCGCTTGCCACAGTACAGTCGCATCGTTTTAGCTGCTGCAGGGGACTTGAGCCTCGACCGCGCCGCCGAGCTTGTGATAGAGTTCACGACGCGACTTCTCCCTCCGTCGCCAGCCTCGTTTCGACAGCGGAGTTATCGGCCGTGTCCCCCTTAGAGTCTCAGATCGATCAACTTGCCGCTTCCATTGAAGCGCTTCGGACATCCCCTGATCGCCGATGCAGCTCGTCCCCACGTCCTAGCCATCGTTCGTCTTCCCCAGGCGGTTCTTTCTCGCGCAGACCTCGAAGGCCGTCTATCTGCTGGTCCCATCGCACTTTCCAGCACCGCGCCCGTCACTGCACTTCGCCATGCAGCTGGTCGGGAAACGCGGTGCGAGATCACTGATAGCGGCATGTGACCTCGCCTTACAACCTGGCCGCCTTTTTCTGGTCACGGATCGCATTTCTGGTTTGCGCTTCCTTGTGGACACGGGTGCTGAGGTCAGTGTATTACCAGCGACCAAGGATGAGCGTACTTCTAAGTCACCTGGACCTACGCTTCGTGCAGCGAACTATACGTCTATCGCCACGTATGGTCTGCTGTCCCTCACCCTCGACCTCGTGTTGCGGCGCGCCTTCCGGTGGGTCTTCGTAGTAGCCGACATCAGTCAGCCCATCCTCGGCTCCGATTTCCTCACCCATTTTGACCTCGACGTCAGCATGCGTCACCATCGCCTGATTGACAGCAAGACACGCCTTTCCATCATGGGCGTACTGTCTACTGTCGCTCCAACTGGCATCCGCACGCTGCTTCCCTCACGCCCGTACGCAGGAATCCTCGAAGACTTCCCTGAGGTTACAAGACCTTGCAACTTAAAGCAGCCTCCCAAGCACAGCGTTATGCACCACATCGTCACGCGTGGTCCACCAGTCGCAGCTCGGCCGCGCCGCCTCTTCGGTGAGCGTCTGGCGGCTGCTAAACGTGAATTCGAGCACATGCTGAACTCGGTATTATCCGCCAATCGTCCAGCAACCACGCGTCTCCACTGCATATGGTTCCAAAGAAAAGTGGAGACTGGCACCCGTGCGGCGATTACCAGGCGCTCAACGCTCAGACTGTCCATGACAGCTACCCCTTACCCCACATCCAGGATTTCACCAGCCGCTTGGAAGGGTGCACAATCTTTAGCAAAGTGGTCCTTGGCAAGGCGTATAACCAAATCCCCGTCGAGCTTGCCGATATCCCGAAGACGGCCATCACTGCACCTTTCGGCTTGTTTGAGTATGTGCGCATGCCCTTTGGGCTATGTAACGCAACTCAAACATTTCAAAGGTTCATTGCCGAGGTGATCCGCGGCCTTCCGGCTGTATTTGCGTACATTGACGACAGGCTCGTCACGAGTCGCACTCCCCAAGATCACAAGCGTCACCTCCGAGAACTCTTTGAACGCCTCCAACAATTTCGCCCGGTTGTCAACGCCCAGAAATGCGTTTTCGGGGGTTCCGAGCTCGCGTTCTTGGGCCATCACATCTCGGCGCAAGAAATTCGCCCTTTCCCCTCTCACGTTCAAGCAGTGAAGGACTTCCCCGAACCTACCAGCCTCCGCCAGCTTCGTGAGTTCCTGGGCCTGGTAAATTTCTCGCGACGCTTTATACCCCACTGTGCCGAACTTCTGCATCCACTGACTGAGCTTCTTCGCACAAGCAAGAGCTCCTCATCCGCGATTTCCTGGTCTCCCGAAGCTCAGTCGGCTTTCAACGCTGCTAAACAAGCCGTCGCCGACTCGGTGCTTCTCATCCACCCTAGTCCCCACTCGCATCATGGTGGATGCTTCCAGCGTTGCAATTGGCGCTGTTCTCCAGCAGAGAATCGACTCCGAGTGGCAACCGCTGGGTTTCTTCTCTCGGAAGCTCCAGCTTGCCGAGACGCGCTACAGCGTTTTTGGTCGTGAGCTGCTCGCCATTTACGCCACCATCCAGCACTTCCAGCACTTTTTGGAGGGCCAGCCCTTTCACGTTCTCACCGAACATAAGCCTCTGGCGTACGTTTTCCGTACGAACTCCTTCAAATACGTCGCACGGGAGCTCCGTCAGCTCGCCTATATTTTGGAATTCACGGCGGACATTCAGCACATCAAAGGTACCGACAACGAGGCTGCTGACGCACTTTCACGCATTACCTCCATCGGCATTGCTGCATCTGCTGTGAACTGGGAACGCCTAGCTCAGGCGCAAATTGAAGACCCTGAGCTGAAAGCACTCCGGGACCACCCGGGTTCCATCCGTCTACAACTTATGCCTCATTCGTTCGTTTCTGGCTCACTGTGGTGTGACATGTCAGCGGTGGCGCCTCGACCCTTCGTTCCGGCTGCCTTCCGTCGTGCTGTTTTTCGCTCGCTCCACGACAGCTGCCACCCCAGCATCCGAGCCACTCAGCGCCTCCTTACACAGCGGTACGTCTGGCCGAGCATCAAGGCGGATGTCCGCCAGTGGGCCCGTTCGTGCCTCGCTTGTCAGAGAGCCAAGGTGACCCGCCACACGAAGACTCCCGCGCAGCCTTTTTTGCCACCTAGCTGTCGCTTTGACGACGCGCATCTGGAATTGGTCGGGCCATTTCCTCCCTTTCGTGATTGCGGCTACATTCTGACAATGGTTGACCGCTTCACCCGTTGGCCCGAAGCCGTACCGATTTCGGACACCACGGCAGAAACGGTCGCATAAGCCTTCGTTTCGGCATGGGTTTGCCGTTTCAGATGCCCCGGCATTGTTACCACGGATCGAGGCAGCCAGTTTGAATGTTCTCTGTTTACTTCCCTCAGCCGCTTGCTTGGCACAAAACACTGCCATACCACGGCGTACCATCCATGTGCCAACGGCATCGTTGATCGGCTCCATCGCCAGCTAAAAAGTGCTCTCACTGCGCGTCTGGATCGACAACACTGGGTCGATCACCATCCCGTAATGCTTCTTGGCCTGCGTGCCGTCTTTCGTCGCGACCTCGGCTGTTCAACTGCTGAATTTGTCTACGGCGCAACCCTGCGGTTTCCTGGGGACTTGTTCGTTCCTTCGGCCTCCTCGCCCCAGCCGCTTGAGTACCCCAACGCCTACAGGACTACATGCCGCACATGCGACCGGTCCCGCCTCGGTCTTCTGACCACCGCATCTTTGTGCATCCTGACTTGGCGTCTTCGACACACGTTTTCCTCATGCGAGACGCTGTAAAGCCGCCTCTTACTCCCTCCTACGACAGGCCGTACCGTGTCCTTAACAAGACCCAGAAGTCCGCCACCATACTGTCGAATGGCCGAGAAGAAGTCGTGTCGTTGGACCGCCTCAAACGGGCCTACCTCGAGACGCCACCCAACGAACTCCGCTCAGACATCACAGGCATAAACACACAACTCCTCGCCCCCAAATCCAACGCTCATCTGCCTCGCCGTCACGTTAGGTTCGACATTCCGTCTGGGCGGGGGGCCATGTAGCGCCCATTTGTCAGCGCTCTTATCCGGCGCCAAGGTGCCGGCTATTAAACACGACGACAATAAAGAGACGAGCTGCCCGTGCTGGGTGTATGAGCACGCACTGGCAGTTCGATTCCAAAAGCCTCCCACGCTGGTACTCTCTCTCTTGCGCTGCACTGCTACCCAACGGTTCCCAACAGTAATATTATTACCCACAATATCGATTCATTTATTATTATCTGTATGGGAGATTTCTATGCACCCGGAATTTATTGGCCTTCTCTGACACCTTTCGGTCGAGAACCTGGCTTGGGCCGAGATCTAATCAATTTTTCTTTGTCGCATGACTTGGTGCAGTTGGTTAGTGATGCACTTCGACTGGACGCACTTCTCCATCTAAAGTTTGTAAGCTCTAACATTGCGGAAGCTGTATTTATATGTGAAACTCCCAAAGGTAAATCGGATTATAGTGCGGTCATCGTGAGCCTTTCTTATCCTGTAATCTAAACCTTGTATTCGTTCACAGCATTCCCGGATTTTAAGCGTGCTAACGATACTTCGATCTTGGATGCCCTTGCTGATGCTTTTTCTCTGTTCGAATCCATGAGAAGCAACTGTGACGTTGATACTCTTGTGACGTACTTTGAAAACATTGTAAAATCTTGCATTCATAATTTTGTTCTATTAAAAATAGAAAAAAACGAATAAGAAACTTCCTTAAATGAACAGAGATATTCTTCACCTATCTCGTCGTCTACACCGGCTGAGGCGTAGAAAGAACATTGATAAACCTGAAAGTGTGAACAAGTTCCAGAAAGCTAAAAAACAACTTGCCGCAATGATGGCTTCTGCAAAAGATTTTTTCTTTGGCACACAATTACACTCTCTACTCAAAATGATTCCTTGTAAATTCTAGACATCAGTTCTTCCTAGTAGCTCCACTTCGCCCTCATTTTTGATTAACGGCGAAACCATTACTGATCACCAGAAAATCTCCCATGCGTTTAATACTTACTTCCACTCTTGTATTTTCTGTTGATAATCGTGCTACCCCTGCTTTTAACTCTCTTTCCGATATTGGCCCAATTTCTGACGTAACTATCATTCATGCTGGTGTTTTGAATCTCATTGTGAATCTAGGCACAAAAAAGGAAGATGGTCCCGATGGTATTCCAAACACCTTTTTAGTTCGGTATGCGTTATGAACATCTCGATACCTTGCCATTATATTTCAGCAGTATTTGTCCTCGGGTATTTTTTCCGGTGCAGGAAATTGGCCAAGGTTCGCCAGATTTAAAAGTTTGGTTTTAGGCAGCTTTTGCCAAACTATCGTCCCATCTGACTGACATCATATTCCCGCAAGTTGTTGGAGCACATCATTTATAAACATATAATTGACTTTCTTGAGACTAAGAACGTTGTATCCAATCTGCAGCAAGGCTTCCGAAGGGAATTCAGCACTTTAACTCAATTGACAGAATTTACCCATGATATATCTTCAAGTCTTTTGACTGCGGCCACCAGGTCGACGTAATTATTCATTGACTTTGCAAAAGCCTTCGACACTGTTCCCCATTCAAAGTTGCCTAATAAACTTGGTGCCGTCTTAAAAATTTGCAGTCTAGCACATCTATCTGCCAATTTTCTGTTTAATCACCCTTAATGCGTTAGGTTTAACTCAGTGGTACCCCAGGGGTACCCCAAGAATTCGTTATTGCTGCTTTGTTATTTTGGAGTTTTAATAATGACTTGCCACAATCCATTACGTGTAAATTACGCCTATACACCGATGACGGTGTTTTGTACAACACCATTACCTCCGTTCAAGATCGCCATCTTCTTAATGACGCGTTTAGTGCCGGTTGCTCTTGGTGTGATACATGGCAAATGAATATCAATTCTCGTAAAACTGTGTCAACGTCCTTCACCACCAGAACGCAGACTTCCGTTTTCAACTACTTTTTCGACTAACGAATGCTCCAAAGGCTTTCAGATTATAAATACATTGGCATGGTTTTCACTACTAACCTCTCCTGGTCTAAACACGTGAATTAGGTCTGCACCAAATCTCTTAAAAAACTTCGTTACCTCAGACATACTCTCAGAACATCCCCCCAGGCAACTAAGTTACTAATGTACAAAACACTAATTCGTCCAGTCCTTGATTATGCCTCTTTCGTTTGGTGTCCGTATAAAAATGGAGAAATAAAACAAATTGAATCGGTGCAAAAAAAAACAATTCGTTTTATTTGTCGCCGCTACGGCCATAATTTTTCACCTACATCCGCCCTTACAACTTTAAACCTTGCCCCACCCTCTTGCATGGTATCGTTGACTCAGTTAATCGCCTTTCCAATAACAGCTGTCATAAGTATGCCAAGCAAACCATAACTCGAAATAATCATGCCCTAAACCTTACCTTATTTCATGCGCGCCAATGTATTGAAAAATATTTTTTTCAAAGAACGGCAGAACTATGGAATTTACTGGCGGGTGAGATAAGGAGCGCATCGATAAATCAATTCCTGCCTTTTCATGAAAGTCCTGTCTAACCAATATATCCTTGCTTTGTTGTGTTGGTATGTGCAGCCCGTCCTCCAGTTCCCACTCATTGCATGTAGAACGATTTTTCGGTGTACATTGGCATTTACAAGATGGAGATTTTGTTCTAAATGGAAGTGTCATGTTTGTAGGTTTGTATATTTTATTTTTAAATGCAGAGCATTTCAGTAACTCACGATGTCACCCGCGTTTACGTCCGTAGTCGTAGTCCGCACCCCTCCCCCTACACTATATAAAAAAATACTATCCGGCGCCTGGTTTCGATCCCTCGACCCTGCGGGCTGAACGCAATATACATGGTGCTCAACCCACTGCGCCACAAAGCCGACTCAGAATGGGAGGCTACGAACGCGCCTTATATCCTTGACTCATTCAGACTACGTCAAGAAGCTGCTGATACAATGCATGCACTACCACCAACTCCCCAAACAGTAAACGTTAACGCAATACACCCACCCCCTATGCGACGTATTTACTCGAGTCCCCCTCTCGGGGAGATGGGCACAAATTTTTGTTCCCTGAAGTGGTGCATTTGTAATCACTGATCTGTACTTCAACCACTCCTGGTATAGCCTTAAAGGGCTTCAGTATGTGAACACAAAAATAAAATAAAAAACACTGTAATCTATGCTGTTGAGCTGGTTGATGCACAGTGCTTTAAAAAAGCGCCAAAAACACGAGAAAGAAAAAAGGAGTGACGAGACATTTGCGCATCCGTCTCGTCGTTCTTCAATTTTGGGTAGTGGTTTGATCGCTCTTTTTATGGATAAAACTAGTTGACCGACCGCAAGTGCTTCTTTATATCGTGGCATTTCATCGCATTTGGAAGGCCGCTCGCCTGGAATCTGAACTTTGGCTCCCGACAGTTTTTTCACAGGAAAATTGTTCTAACTTCGTGTTCTCTAAAAACTGGAATTACTGTGTTTAAATCAAGTGAGCGCTTTGGCTTATTTCAATGATTTGAAGTTAGGGAAACTGTCCTTGTATACACCGAAGTATGGCCATAATGGCTGCGCTGAAATTTGTCCACACTCTTCTGTTTTCAACACACTCCTACTGAGAAATGTTTTTTGCCTGTATGATTCATTTTCCTCCAATTACGCTTCGTCGTCAGCTGCCCTCTGAACATGAATGAACGTTGCGATTGTGCAAAGAGTGACCATACCCTTATAAAAGCCGGCTGGTTGATTTTGAGTAGTCAATTTTCTGTATGACGTGAGTGATTGTTGGCCAACGCACTTCTGATAGAGCTGTGGTACCTTTTCAGAAGAAAAATGCTTCAATATCAAGCTCTAGTTTTTCATTCGAACATTGCTGATTTCACTTAGCAGTCGCATGATCGATTGCAAAAATGCGCCTTGGTTCAGCTATAATTGTTTGCACATGGTGAGTGGTATAATGTGGATGTTACTCACAGCCACTGTCACATTTAGCTGTTCGAGGCGAAACAATTATCAATCTTTTTAGCATGTCCGGTATTGTGGAATGTTGTCTGGGCTAATTCTCGGGACAATGCTGGATCATTCCTGCTTGGTCCAGACAATGAAGCCTGCTTCAGAAAACTTGTTCGTAAGGGTAAATCGAGAAGTTCGCCAAGTCCGCACCTGTTGCAGGGGACTATGCAACTGCATCAAAATAGCGTGAAGGGTAATTCACGCAAACGATGATCCCGCAGTTCCTAGTTTTTTTTACCGAGGAAAGGGGCCGGTGAAGTCAATGTCCACCTTTTCGAAGGGAATACGTTAGGATTCGCTGGGTGGTTTTCCCGGCTGAGCAGTTGTAAGACATTTCAATCGGTTGCCTGTCGCATTTTTGAAAAAACACCGCTGTTGAGCATGGTGGCGAGTGCGTGCAAAGCCCAGATGCCATTTCGTGGCGTCGTCATGCATGACGTGAAGTACAGAAGACGGTAACTTTTCAGGCTCTACTAGGAGTCACTAAGGGCCCGTCGGTGAATAGCTGTTCTTGTACAATTATCGTAAACATGAAAGAATTGGGTCTGACTCTCACGTACAGGGATGATCAATGGAACGAGCCTGAAGACATGCTGTTGCTCATGCTTGACGTTCGGAAGATCAGGAAATGCCACCGTGAAAGAGGCGAGATAGCCCTCGAAATTGCTGGCGGTGCAATCTGTCATTTCAAGCGGAAGGCTGGAGAGGCAATTCGTGTCGGCATGCTTACGCCCGCTTTTACAGTATGCGGTGAACTCGTATTCATGAAGCCACAAAGCCCATCGCGCTAGCCATCGAGAAAAGTACTGGATAAGAAACAACCAGCAAAAGGAGTGGTGCTCAGAAACGATTTTGAACCCTTGTAAATATACGTATGACCGGAATTTTTGCGCAATAAATATAACAGCTGGGCAAGCGCACTTTGTTACTTTGCAAACTCCTTCAGTCCTTCAAAGTGATCAGTTTGCGTATAAAATATTGTTCTTTGCCGCTGTGACGTCAGACCAGCACGTATCCGAGGCGCAGAACGTAGTCGTGTGTATGAACGTCAGCAGGGTTGTCGGTGTAGATGTGGTGGAGAATCGGACAGGATGTCAAGAGGCTAAGTGATCGGATGCTGCGCCACTCTCTGGAGTTGAGATGAAAGCCGTATCATTCAGGGGAAGCCGTGTAAGGGGGGAATCAACGTCCATTATTGCAGAAACAAGAGAACAAAAAAAGAAAGGCTCAAAAAAGACATCATATCTTTCCCCAATGGTGGTCACTTGAAGGACGTTCTGTAGGCCTTGCTGACAGTCTTCACTGTGGACTAGAAATCTTACTAGGAGCGCTTAACTTTCACCAAATAGGTAGTTCATATAATCCAGACAAGAGGGTCTTGTGTACGTAGTCCAGTATAACAGATACCCAAGCGATGTGCTCCGACAAAACTGCGGAAAAAATGACGATGTTATTTCAATAACAACAGATTTCCCAGTTGAGTGTTCGGAAAACAGTGTTGCAGAACCTGTCGAAATCTTCAGGCACATTGCACGGTTCAAATGGCAATATGTTAAGTTTGTAAAAATCGTCCGGTATCAAAAATGCTGTTTTTTGCCTCCGTTGCATGGGAGTTTAATAGTACTCGAACCACCAATAGTATGAAATGCAACTCATGCGCTGAAGCGCATAATCTATTCGTGGAAGCGGATACACCTTTCAGTGATTTAATTTACGTATACGCTGGTAATTCAAGCAAAATCTATGTATACGCCGGTAACACGCAAGTTCTTTCTCGTTTATCACAAGTAATACCGAAGCTGCCCGTAGAATAGAGACTTGCAGCTATTCGGAAAAACTTTTCCGGTATGGTACGCGGTACCCGTTACCGGACAGTACCGGGGAGGCTCGTTTTAAGAGTTATAGCATACCGTAACTACCGGGCATGCTACCGTGACTAGGAGCGACTTGGGTTGTACGCCATTTGGCAATTCCTCGGGAGTCTGTCGCGTTTTCTGTGCTGAAATATTACTTTTCAGTTCTCAAAAGCGGTAAAGGCAGTATTAAAAAAATACCCAACGCCCCTACGGAGATTCGAACTAGCTACTGGGAGAACATGAAGCGGGCATTCTACTACTAGGCCATCTCAACAGATGGCGCCAAGGTTCATGATGATGATGATGGTAGGGTTTTTTTGGCGCAAGGTCGACCATGGGCAAAGAGCACCAAAGAAGAAGTTATTTATTGGTTTATGAGAATAAATACTAAAACCTGTGAGTAGAAGTAAGAGTCATACAATACGAAACACAATGCAGATGGCTGGTGTATTAGGCCAAGATGATTACACGTGATATGATAAGAGCGGCAGAAAGTTTACATCCGCTAAAAACTGAAGAAAACGTTGAGTAGAAACCATTGGTTCATCGGCTAAAAAGTATGATGGGTGCAAAGGCAGCGGTGGTTGCGGCGACCAGTCCACGCATCTAATTCTCGCGCTCTACAATCCAGGTTTGCCTCCCAGCCCTGCCCTGGTGTGAAGCTGCTTCGTCTCCTGCCATATCAGCGCAGTTTCATAGCCGTTCATGGCTAACTTCCACATGTGGCCACACCACTGCGTATCGCCGTCACCAACCTCGTCTTCAACGCAGCTCCCTGCGGCTGCGCGAACTACTGTTGGCCCCGCCATAAAAGGTCCCTGGAAGGCGCTCTGCCCCACTCTGGCAGCGGTGGTTGCGGCGACCAGTCCACGTATCTAATTCTCGCGCTCTGGAATCCAGGTTTGCCTCTCTGCCCGGCCCTGGTGTGACGCTGCTTCGTCTCCTGCCATATCAGCGCAGTTTCATCGCCGTTCGTGGCTAACTTCCACGTGTGGCCACACCACTGCGTATTACCGTCGCCAACCTCGTCTTCGACGCAGCTCCCTGCGGCTGCGCAAACTACTGTTGGCCCCGCCATAAAAGGTCTTTGGAAGGCGCTCTGTCCCACTCTGGCAGCGGTGGTTGCGGCGACCAGTCCACGCATCTAATTCTCGCGCTCAGGAATCCAGGTTTGCCTCTCTGCCCGGCCCTGGTGTGACGCTGCTTCGTCTCCTGCCATATCAGCGCACTTTCATCGCCGTGCGTGGCTAACTTCCACGTGTGGCCACACCACTGCGTATTACCGTCGCCAACCTCGTCTTCGACGCAGCTCCCTGCGGCTGCGCAAACTACTGTTGGCCCCGCCATAAAAGGTCTTTGGAAGGCGTTCTGTCCCACTCTGGCAGCGGTGGTTGCGGCGACCAGTCCACGCATCTAATTCTCGCGCTCTGGAATCCAGGTTTGCCTCTCTGCCCGGCCCTGGTGTGACGCTGCTTCGTCTCCTGCCATATCAGCGCAGTTTCATCGCCGTTCGTGGCTAACTTCCACGTGTGGCCACACCACTGCGTATCGCCGTCGCCAACCTCGTCTTCGACGCAGCTCCCTGCGGCTGCGCGAACTACTGTTGGCCCCGCCATAAAGGGTGCCTGGAAGCGCTCTGTCCCACTCTGGCAGCGGTGGGTGCGGCGACTAGTCCACGCATCTAATTCTCGCGCTCTGCAATCCAGGTTTGCCTCCCTGCCCTGCCCTGGTGTGACGCTGCTTCGTCTCCTGCCATATCAGCGCACTTTCATCGCCGTGCGTGGCTAACTTCCACGTGTGGCCACACCACTGCGTATTACCGTCGCCAACCTCCTCTTCGACGCAGCTCCCTGCGGCTGCGCAAACTACTGTTGGCCCCGCCATAAAAGGTCTTTGGAAGGCGCTCTGTCCTACTCTGGCAGCGGTGGTTGCGGCGACCAGTCCACGCATCTAATTCTCGCGCTCTGGAATCCAGGTTTGCCTCTCTGCCCGGCCCTGGTGTGACGCTGCTTCGTCTCCTGCCATATCAGCGCTCTTTCATCGCCGTGCGTGGCTAACTTCCACGTGTGGCCACACCACTGCGTATTACCGTCGCCAACCTCGTCTTCGACGCAGCTCCCTGCGGCTGCGCAAACTACTGTTGGCCCCGCCATAAAAGGTCTTTGGAAGGCGCTCTGTCCCACTCTGGCAGCGGTGTTTGCGGCGACCAGTCCACGCATCTAATTCTCGCGCTCTGCAATCCAGGTTGGTTCAGCGAAATTTGAGGTTCAGAGGTCTCTTTATTGTTTGCTTACGCCGCAGCTGCTTCCCCGATCTCTGTTTTGCCGTAATTGCTCTGTGCTGAATGATGCCGACGAATGTGGAACTCGCAAAAAGGATTGAGTTGCTCGATGGTCTACTCAAGGGGAACTTAGATGCATTAGTGCTTGAACTGACAACCAAAATCAAAGAAAAGCTTAGTGAACAAGGGCTGGGTGAGCAGGCCTCCTTGGCTGAAAGTGTTCAGCTTATGAGCGACCTCTTTGATGAGATGAAGGAGAAACAGGTAGAGCTCATTTCCGCGAACAAAGCACTTGTATTGCGCAACAACGAGCTAGAAAAGAAAGTTGCCGACCTAGAACAGTACTCCCGAAGCAACAATGTAGAGATTAGAGGTGTCCCCTCTACCCAGGGGGAGGACTGTGCGGCGATCGTTCAGCTGATAGGGGAGGTCTCTGAGTGTCCTGTTGCGCCATCCGAACTAGACATCGTGCACCGCGTTCCCGCGAAATCTGGTGACAAAAATATAATTGCCCGCTTTCTTTGTCGGGAAAAGAAGAACGATTTCTTGCGGAAGGCCAGGAAGGCTCGTCTGTGCGCTAACCAGATTGGTTTTCCGGAAAGCTTAAAGACGCCAGTGTTCTTAAATGACCATCTCACCGCTGACAACAAAAGGCTATTCGGCAAGGCACTTGCTCTCAAAAAGCAAAAGGGCTGGCAGTTCTTGTGGACTGACAACTGCCACATCTTGGCGCGTAAGACAAGTGACAGTAAGACGTATCGCATTTCATCCGTATCTGACCTGCATGTTTTCACCTAATATCGCTCATCTCATCTCTTGCCGCTTGCCCCGCGCAACTTCGAGCTCAAAACTTCTATGTCGCTGTAATCTCCAGACAACTTTAATCATATTCTACCATAAAATAATTTTTCATTGATTCACTTCAACGCGCGAAGCTTACGAAAAAATATAGATGATATCAATAACTTTATCATGTCCCTCGACCACCATTTCTCAGCAATATGCATTTCTGAAAAGTGGCTTTCTGACAGCGATAATAACTTGCGTGTATTTTCATCTTATCAGGCTGAATACTGTCATCGACCCTCGGATAGCTACGGAGGGGCTCCCATTTTCCTTGATCCCACCGTCGTTTACACTCGCAGGCATGATTTATCTTTCAATATTAGCAACTGCGGAGCTGTTTGGTTAGAAATAGAAGATCCTTTACTTGCACATAATCGTAAATATTTCGTTCTTGGCTCAGTCTATCGTTCCCTGTCATCTTCCGTTCCTGAATTTCTTCATGCTCTCGATACCATTCCTAACAAGCTATCATTGGAAAATAAGAACGGTTTGATATTAGGTGACATAAACATTAACCTTCTCGATACATGTGCTAAAGTATATACTGACTACACTGATTGCTTCTCTGGCTATGTACTCGAATCCCTAATTAACACCTACACAAGATGCCGCCCTAGGAGATCTCAAATACTTCTAGATCATGCATTATCTAATCTAACCCCTACTTCAGTATTTGCTGTATTGTGCACTGAAATAACTGACCATTATCCCATTTTTGTTTCATTAGATCGTTCAGCTTCACTCCCTGATAAACCCTTTTTTACTTCTGTTTTTTCTAAACATAAATTTACTATACCATTCTCAGTACTGACTGGTCTGGTGTTAATACCGCTGTTGACCCTGTGTAGGCTCTGGATGAATTGTGTACATTGTTTTTGAAGGCTGTATCGTTGAGCCCAACAACTGTTAAATGTAAAAAACAGTTCCAACACGCATGCAACCCTTGGATGACGACTGCCTTACTGATCAGTTTACGTAAAAAAGATAACCTTTACCGGAAAACAAAACGTCAGCCTTTTAACACTGCTTTAGCCCAACGTTATAAAAAATATACTAATACTCTCAGTCATCTACTTAAGCTTGCTAAAAGGCAATATTATGAACCAGAATTTACGAATAATAGTCATAACCCCCAAAAACAATGGAAATTATTCGGTGAATTTTTAAATACAGTTATTCTCGCGTAATGATTTTAACAAAATTAACTATCACGGGACCGTCTTTCTTCAGCCATCCGACGTTGCTAATGCTTTCAGCAACTTTTTCTCGTTATCAACCCCAAGCATTACCACTACTGATCAGAACTTCCTACCCCTCTCCCCACACTCGTTTTATCTGTACCCCGTTACTGCCAATGAAGTGTACTTAACGATTTGTAACCTCAAAAATACCAGTCCCTGTTTGGATAACATTTCGATGAGTCATTTGAAACTTGTTGCTCATATCGTTTCGGAAACAATAAGTATTATAACTAATACTATTTTTTAAGTCTGGCATTTATCCTAAAAGCTTAAAGATGGTCAAGGTTATTCCAGTATTTAAGAAAGGGTATAAGGAGTTAATTGACAACAATAGACCAATTTCAATCCTTTCCAGTTTCAGCAAGATCATCGAACAATTACTTGTAATTCGTGCGGGAAGTTCCACTAGCTAGGCTTTAGTAACCTTAACCGATTTTATTAAAAATCTATTGATTGTGGTAAATATGTTGGCTCAGTATTCTTAGACCTCACAAAAGCTTTCAATACCATCAATCACAAAATTTTATTCATGAAACTAGAAACATATGGTATAACCGGTCCAGCACTTACTCTATTAAAAAATTACTTGGTTGATAGGCAATACGTCGTAGCTGCAGCTGGCTCGTTCTCCGACTGTAAAACTATTAACCAAGGTGTCCCGCAGGGTTCCATTCTCGGTCCCTTATTGTTTAATATTTACATCAATGACTTACCCAGCTTTCTACACCGATACAACTGTCTTTTATATGCTGACGATAACATTATCAATAACATTATCAGACACATCTATAGTATCCCTAACTGATAAATAAAACGCTGCTTTAACGGATGTGACTGAGTGGTGCTGCAAAAATAATTAAATATTAATCCTACTAAAAATAAATTTATGATCTTTAGAAGCCACCATGAAGTGTTAGGTATGTTGCCAGAATTAGACTTGGCTCTAATCCGATCATATCATGCGACTGCGTCCAATGTCTTGGTATAATTCTTGACACTAACCTTAAGTTCACATCTCACGTCGATCATATCAGAAAAAAAATGGCATTTGGCATCCGCGCATTGCTCAAGGCACGACCGTTCTTTCCAACTAAAGCTTTGTTATCACTTTACTTCGCTTTCATGCACAGTAATATCAACTATGGAATCACTGCTTGGGGTAACACATACCACACCCATCTATCATCCATTCAGCACATTCAAAATCATGCTATCCATATCATTACTAGCAGCCCCCGCCATTCAAGTGCATCACCTCTACTCCGCCAATATTCTGTTTTATCGGTTACAGCATTGTTTGATTATAACTTAGGTATTTATTTTTTCAGACTACTCAACAACCAATTATGTTTTGAACTTGTTGACGTAGGTACTTTAGTGAATCGTAACACTACTAGATTTACCTTGAATAATAACTTGTTGTTACCTAAGGTAAAAACTAATTATGGCCAGCAAACATTTCATTTTGCCGCCATTAATCTATGGAACCGCCTACCAATTAATATTCAATCATCACGTTCTATCACAGCCTTAAAAAAATCTCTAAAAAATATTCTTCTAACCTGATATGTTTCCTAATTTCTTTGTTGTGGTGGTTCGACTTTCGTCATTTGTTTGCACAGTAGTTTTCATAATTTGTTTTTTGAATGGCGTTTTTATGTACATAGCTTAATATTTTAGTAAATTCCATATAAAAACCATGCTCTACATGTTCTTGCTTATTTGTTTTCTTCACTAATGTTTTATTGCACTTGTTTTTGCTTCCACTGCTGCTTGTGAAACGTTTTTTGTGTACTTCATCATCGAGGGTCCTAGTGCAGTCTTTGACTTCAGGACCCTCGTCTGCAAACTTCCTTTGTAACCGTTTACTTTTTTTGAATAAACTTCAACTTCAACTTCTAAAAAAGGAATTTGTCGTCTATATAATTCAGACAAATGTTTGTGTCATGTTGTGTCAAGTGCCTTGCATGTGATTAGTATGGGGACTATGAATAGGTCCGTTCCACACCTGCTACACAAGAGCCGCGAAGATCCAGTGAGCAGGTGGGAATGCGTTACGTGTGTGTGACCTATCCGCAGCCTAGCCAGAGCGACTTCAGTGTATCTGTTGTGTGAGTCAGGTATGTAGCGCCCCAGATAGGGTTTTATTACGTGGTTTGTTGTCTGTTGGTTTACTCCAGTGTAATTGCCATGTGTTACGAAGCTGTCCTCTGATGTGTGCCTTTAGGTCGGTGTAAGGTACTGTTGTAGTGTCAACTGTAGTCATGAGAGCAGCATCACCAGCAATTTGATCGGCGGCCTCATTGCCAGGAATTCCACAGTGCCCTGGTACCCAGCATATAGCTATTTCAAAATTTGAGGCATATGGAGTCATTAGTACATTGAACAGAGCACTGATCACATAGTTTTTAGATGACTTTCTTGATGACAGCGCCTGTACAACACTTAGAAATACTGTGTAGACGATGTACACTTGAAATTAATGTTCGAGGATGTGATTTGAAACGAGTAAAATGCCATACGCTTCTACCGTGTAAACGCTGCTATGAAAATGTATTGTTTTAGTAACAGTAACATTTGGTCCATGCGCTGCATTAGAGACAGTAGAACCAGTTTTTGACGCGTCACTATAGAACACTGCTCACCTGTACTTGTCCTGCAGACACAGGAAGTGCTGCAGAATTGCACTCCTGATTTTCCCTAATTTTCTACTAATGTGAATGATAGGTCGCATGATATTGGATATAGATGCCATGGTGGAATTAAATAATGGAGGGTGTCTTGTGCGTGTCTGAAAGGGGGACATTGAGTGCAGAAGCCTCCTCACTAACTCTGAGAGAGAACGGTAAGGAAATAGATGGCCTGTTTAATAAGAGTTGCAAGTTTGATGCCTTCTTCATGATGGGATTAAAAGGATGGTTGGTCAGAGACACGATCTTAGATGCATACAGCAGGTCACCATACTCCCGCTTATGCCGTAGTCACCATTTCTCGCACTCGACCTAACGACTTTCGACAGGGCTAGGGCGGAAAGCGCCACATGAGATGTTAAGGCCAGGATGCATCACTGGGTCAAGCATTTTCAGTGCTGTCTTTGCCGCCGACCCATACACGACACTGCCGTAGTCGAGCCGAGACCCCACGAAGGCTGTGTAAAGGAGTTGCAGAAGTGTTTTTTCAGCCCCATAAGATTGATGTAAGAGGACCTTAGACAACTTTTGGACTGCGTGCTGATGCACCATTGAATCTTTGTGACGCCCTTGGTCCTTGGCACTCACCTGCAGCGGCAACACGGAGTACACTGGCTTTGGTATCATTTCTCTATGACTCTGGCCTGAGCGAAACTCTGTGAATGTTTGCCTTAACTTCACTTCTTTTTCTGCGCCGCGTGCGTGATTATGCATTTGTCAGTTTGTGTGCTTTTTTGCTTTTGTAGTGTCTGTACGAGTTTTTGTGACTTCGTGTCCCTTCATATTCGCACATATCATGTTCATGTCGAGTAGTAAGCCAATCTCGCTGCCAGGCTGACTTCTCTTCATTCTATAAAGGCATTCCTGCTTCTCCTCCTCATTGTTTTAAGCATTTGCATTTGAGCTGTTTGGTATGAGGAATGAATGTGAGTTTTTCATCAAATAAAATACCAAAAAACTCGTGCTCCTTGACAATACACTCGGCATTATTGCAAGAGTGATATCTGGGTCCCGGTGGGCCCCACGCTTCTTGGAGAACACAACACAAGAGCTCTTTCAAGGATTAATTTTGAAATCATTCTTGCCAGCCAAGGTGGAAATTTTGTTGACACGAAGCTGGACTGGACGTGCGCAGATGGACATGTTCCATGATTTAAAGGATATTCACGTCGTCTACATACATGAAATAGGAGACTGTAGGTGGCAATGCCTTTCCAAGAGAGTTCATCTTTACTATAAAGAGAGTGCAGCTCAACACACCACCTTGCGACACGCCATTTTCTTGCACATGAACCTTTGGAAGTGCACAGCCAACTCTCACTCGAAACTTCCTCTCCGACAAGTAACTCACAAGGGTGTTTAACATGTTTCCAGAAACACCGAATGCCTTGAGGTCACTAACGATCTCATAATGCCAAGCGGTGCCGTACGCCTTCTCGAGGTCGAAAACCTTAAGTTAAGCAATACTGTTTATGCACGAAAGCATCCTTTATATATGTTTCAAGAGCTGATCGTTACAATTTGCTACGAGTTGATCGTTACGTTGATATGCTACGAGTTGATCGTTCGTTGATAGCCCCGCCCTGAAGCATGCCTGGCAGCTCTCGAGGTGACCGTTGTTCTCATGGAAGTACGAGCCTGCGATTTATCATCTTTTCGAGAAGCTGGCACACGCAGCTCGTCAGGGCTATGCGACGGTAACTTGAGGGGCCCGACGGGTACTTCCCCCCTTTCAAAAAAGCTACAACTATAGCCTCCTTTCAAGAGTCTGGAATGTGCCCCGAAAACCATATCTTGTAATATAGGTGGAGGAGTGTTAGAAAAGTGTCCGAGTGTAGGCGCTGTATCAATGTATATGTGATGTTGTCTGTGCCCGGAGCTGAGAGTTTACAAATGCTCAGAGCGGCCCTCAGCTCATGAAGTGAAACGTCGGAGTTTTAAGAGGATGCTGACTTGTCGTTATCAAGTAAAGACTTCTTTTTGGCCCATTGTTTATGTTTCATGAAAGTTATTGTGTAGTGTGCTGAACTGGACACGTGTTGGAAGTGAGTGTTGTGCGAGTGTGTCAGCCTGGTCTTTGAGTGCATCCTCTGTTGTGCTGACCAGAGGCAGGCTGTGTGTTTGTTATTCCTTGAGTTTGCGTATTCCTGGCCATACTTTCCGTGTGTCTGTGTAGGAGTTAATTTATGTTATGAATATACGCCAACTCTTCCGTTTTGCCTGACGTTGCACAGGTTTTCCCATCGCCTTTACCCTTTTAGTTGCAAAGCATATCTTGCTCGGGCTCTGTCCGGCGTCCTTCCGTAGTCCGCACCTCTCCCCCTACACTATCAAAAAAAGAAATAGCGGCGTCCGGTTTCGACCTAACGACTCTCTGGCCGCAACGGGAGTTACGTGGTGCTCTTCCCACTGCACCACAAAACCGAGAGAGGAGCAAGTGCTACGAACGCGCCTTATGTCCTTGGCTCATTCTAACTACGTCAAGAAGCTACTGATACAGCGAAGGCACGCGAAGCTGAATGTCAACGGAAACGACGTTCTGAAAACTTTAGAGGAGGATGTTAACATCTCTTGCTAGGGGGATATCCCGCGTCCGTGCCCCGTCCGCAGCGCCTCTGATGATTATGGCAGGATGCCCCTAGGAACTGGCCAACCAAAGGATCCATCACGAGATAGCTTCGCGTTCAACCACCGTCGTCATCTTCCCATAGGAGAACCTCTGAAGACGAAGGAGAAGAAGACAAAGCTGCGAAGAGGAGGGCGTGTACGCTGCTCTTGCCCCATCCGCCGCACTTCTGACGATGATTTTGTTAGGATTCCCCTAGGGATTGGCCAACCAAAGAAAAGATCACGAGATAGCTTCGCGTTTAACCACCGTCGTCATTTTCGCGTAGGGGAACCGCTGAAGAATTAGAAGGAGAAGAATACAAAGCTGCGTAGACGAGGGCGTGTACGTTGCTCTCAGCCGCTGCACCAACGTCAACAACCTTTACCTTACCAACACCGACCGAGACTATCGATTGTACCGATAGCCAGCGCGCTGCTTTTCCTCTCCCCCTTTCCACGCCAGCTGCGCGATAAGCGCGCATTCGCGTCTCCTCTCTCATCTCATCCTCTCCACTCCATCTTCTCTATGTAACAAACCCGGTCCGCGCGCCGCTTCCTCAGTTGCTGCTCCGGTTAAGACACGCTGCGCCGTCCCTTGAGCTGAATGGAACCACCAATTCTGCTTTGCATCACGACATAATTCCCTTCGGGGAGATGGTGTATTATTTTCATTGAACAAGAGGAGGTTTCCCGATGTGGGGTACCGACGAAGAATACCCCACGGCTTCTTCTGGATCTCCCGCGCCCTCCCACAGGCATCATTCCACCACGGCCTCCGCTAGTTGCGTGGGGCACCATAGGCGTATAGAATGGACTTTTCGGCGGCGTCGAGGATGTGCGCCGTGAGTAGTTGGCAAGCCTTTTTAATGTGTAGGTGTATAATGGTTGTGTGGTGTAGTTTGGGTGTCTCTGTAAGTGTATATCAGTTTGCTTTTGATTCATTACACCTTTTATGGGAAGATGCACTGCCCAGGCTTGTACCTTTTTACGTAATGAAGTGGGGAAATGGTCACTACCATATGGGTCTTTGCCCACACCCCTCTCAAGACGTGAAAGAGAATTCAAAACCAATAGCCAATTCAAGATGTGAGTATGTGTTTTGTCCTATGTTATGGTATGTAGGTTTTTTATTGTTGAAAAGGCATGCTCCTGAAGACGTCAGGAATATCTCTATCAGGAGACCTCGAGCATTCGTGCGAGAAGAACCCCGAACAGAGTTGTGAGCATTAAGGTCACGTGTAAGTATATATGGTTCTGGCAGCTGGTCAACCAGCGCCTCGAAGTCAGAGCTTGAAAGTGCAAGATCAGGAGGAATGTATATAGAGCATACCGTTATCAACTTAATAAATATTATTACGCGTATTGCTACAGCCTCAAGGACAGTGTTCAAAGTGACAGGGTGGCATGTTAAGGGTTGGCGGGCAATTATGGCCACAATGCCTGAAGGGTGTGTGCAGCCATCCCTGTCCTTTCTGTATACCAAGTAACTATTCAAGAAATTTTTGTGTTTGGAATTCAAATGTGGTTCTTGGACACGCATTACACTTGGTTCATTAGCATGTAAGATCTCATACACGTCGTCAAGAATAATTATTCAGAAGGCCTCTGCAGTTCCAGTGGACGATATTTTGTCTTCCCATTATGATGTTAGAGCTACTGGAGTGTGACTAATTATGAAGGGTCTTTCGAAGCTTGAAGTCTTGGAAGGTTTTTTTTTAACCTTCTCTGGAGCTGTGGATGAAGTGAGCCGCTCCTTCCGCTGCTAGGCAGACAGAAAAGGTCCCACATCTATGTCGTCATCAGATTTGGAAGGGGTACCCGGCCGACCGTACCCCCGAAATTGGCACCCTTTCCGGTGCCCTTCGTTCCAGCCGCGACTGCCGAGGGCGTCAGGAGTGCCCTGGGTCCCATAGGCGGTGCGGCGGGGCTGGGAACTGCTCCGGGTTCCTCCGTCTCCATCTCCGCTGTGCCCTCGCCTTTGCTTCGGGCCGGTGGAGGGGAGGAAACAGTGGGTGCAGCAGGATCCCCACTGGACGTGGATGCCACCCCAGCCGCTACTGGCTCAGCGAGTGGCGCGGTGGTGGGTTGGGCTGCCGGAGGCAACCCAGGGGAGGGGCCGGAGGCAGGACCAATTGCGATTTGCTCTACTGGTTAGCCGCCAAACCAGACATCGCTCAGCACCCCAGCGAGCCGCGTCGGCGTATCTGCCCTGGGGGAAAGAGGTGAACCTCTTTCATGCCTCTAGGAAGGTGATGTTCTCGTTTACTTTGAAGGAAATAATCTGTTTCAATTGTTTAAACTTTTCAGAGCTTCCGGAATAGGCAGCATACGGTCCATGACAGTTCGGAAAGGTGAAGTGCTCGGATTAGCATTTATCGGTAGGATGATCGTGCGCTGCACATTTTGCGCTCGTCAGTTTACCACGACAAGAGGTTTTGCCGTGGCCAAACCGCTGACACTTGTAGCTGCGGTGTGGGTTCAGCACGTAGGGTCGGACCGGACATCTCACGAAGCCTGCATTGACCGACTGAGGAAGTGTTGAGCGGGCAAACGTCAAGATGATGTGTTTGGTAGATATGATTTGATCGTTTCGGCGTATGGTTATTCGCCTCACTGCCGTCACGCCCTGATCACGGAGGCCCTCGAGCAGATCGGCTTCGCTTTCACTTATAAGATCCGCATCAGAGTTCACGCCTTGGCAGATAATAAGGGTGCGGTGAGGCGTGATATTTATGTCAATACTGACCATGCGCGTTTGTGCAAGAAGGTTTGCGGACTGCTGTTTGTTGTCTACCTCAATCAGGAGTTCTCCCGTTTTCTATTTCTTAGACATGTACGACTTTCCGAGAAGGCTTTCAATATACGTGGAGATTAGAAACACGGACTGGGAAGTGATTGGCTTTGTCTTATCAAGAGAGTATATGATCAGAAAGCGCGAGAAATTATCGGGCTTTGGGAGGTAGATTGATCGCAACGGAGGAAAGGATACTTCGGTGCGGCCCCTTTTCAGGGACAGATCACGTTTGGAGGGGGGGTTTAAAAATACCATAAAGCATGTATAGAAGCAGGGTACTGGTGTACTTTCTTCCGCTGCCTTACCCTGATAGCTAAGGAGGTCCTTGAGCTCCCTGCCAGGTAAACAGACAGAGAGCGCATCCGCCGGAGCTTGACCTGGGCTCCGATGGCCACCATTTGAGGTTTCTACCCTTCACCTTAAAACGGATTACCACGGTCGGTTACAGCGTGAGTGTGGGGGCTCGGGGTCCGCGGTGTCGCCAACACCGTCACCAAGATTACTCAGGTGCCCCGTGCGGGGGCGCCAAGGTTTGGCTTCGCATGTCATCACCGGCAGTATGCACTGGTTCCAGAAGAACGTCTATGCCGAACTCATGCAGGCATCGAGTGCTGCCTGTTCCAGAAGTACCAATCATCCAGGAGATATAAGGGGCTGCACTTGAAAAGTTCACCCTTGGTAGCAAAGCTCCTAGCGGCCTAAACAGCTCTCTTTCACAAGTGAAGAATCTTGCCACTGTTGTGAAGTAGTGGCCACCGCCTTTCATGACAGTTAAAAATGGCATGTTATAAATAAACAATAAAAAATTAGTGCCCTTCAACTCTATGAAGATGAATGACCTGCAATGCTTCACACAGTCCACGGAGTGCACGAAACAAACACGATTGTTGTACTTTGCGTTGGAGCATACCTCCTACCCAATTAGTTGAATGAACCTCTGAAGGATCCAAGCTTTGTTCAAGCAGACAAACATGAAGCGACCCATGTACCTTAATCGTCATAAGCATCTTACTATTTGTGTAACACACCACCTCATTCCGCTCTACCAGTAAGGACTCTGGACAGGTCTAATCGAGCCGCTTGTCGTCAGCATTTAAACCTGGCACCAGCAGAGCGGGCGTGCCACCCATCATTACGGGCATATAACCTATAGCTGATCCTGCACGCTCCCCACCTCTCTCCTACGAGCCTGCGCATGCATAAGCCGGCCACCGGTGATGTGCGCGTGCTTAGAAGGGACAGATGCAGTCGAAAGTATCCCCTGAAAGCCCTCCGAAGAAGTGATATTGGCTGACGCCGGCGTTTCCATTCTGGCAAGTTGATATTCGTCGGGGAGGGATTCGCCGCTATTCGACGAGCTGAAGTTGAGGTGGTTAAGGTGGCGCCAGCAGCTTTCCGTTGTTCTTGCGCCCATTGCGCTTGTGTTGGGGCCAGCGCTTTAATTCACGCTCTTCTCTCTCCAACGAATGCAATACATCCGTTCTATAACGATTTAAAATCTGGAAGACTGTGTGCTCTATTCCCGCATACAAACATGGGGCTGTTCGTTTCCTTCCCCTTCGTAGGCATCTTACTGTATTTGTAAGATGTCTGTGTAACACATCAACCCACACCCGAACCACTCAATTAGGCACGATAGCCGACTAAGCGCATTGAGCCAGATAATTTCGACATCTACATATCGCACCAGCACAACCGGAATTTCATCGGTAGTGGCATGAAGCCTAGCTGTGCGTGCACGTTCCTCTTTTTCCACCCGCAAACCGTGCACACACAATCCGGTAGCCGGTGATGGCGCATGCTTAGGCGTGAAAGATAGTAGCGCAAATGTCGCACGGGAGGCCTTCTAAGCTGAACAAAATATGGGCTCACGCCGTCATTTCAACTGGGCAGGTTTCCCTTTAACCGAAAAAGATTCGTAGCGACTTGGCTAATTGAAATTTCACGGCAAATGCTGACGGCGGGTTTCGATGGTTTAGGTGGCAGCCCTCTGGTAGCCGTTACCTGGGCTTCGCGGGAGAGGCGTCTGTTTATGTCCGCGCAATCGAGTGAGCGAACGCACCCGCGACAATAAAAAACAGAGAGGAGCGTCCAGCGAGAGGTGAGATGGAATACGACACGTGCGCCTAAGGCGTCATTTCTCCAGACACATTCGATAGATCCTGTTCCATTCACTGCTAATCTAAACCGCGTCACACTTGCGCGGGAAGTTTAAACACTACTTGAAACAACGTGCTCGCTGCTCTCTTTGCGGGTCTAATTGGAACCACGTGACATTTGAGCGGTAGGTACACAAACGATTGGCAACATGCTGACTGCCGGTGGCGGCGCACTGCGAGGTAGCAGCAGAGTTGCCCATACCGCCGGGTGTTCGCTGATCATGCGAACACTTCCTGAGATGCAGCATAAATGCGTCGTTACCGAGAAGATTGCAGCTCGCGTTGTGCACACATTTAATATTAGGGAGTATTGTAATTTGCTGTGGGTTCAACAGTTCTGTTTATTTATCGCTATCATCTCATAACCGCACTACCGCCGCTAGCTGCCGATTGCGTATCTTGTCAAAGGAGCGCCTGTGGAGGGGAGGGAAATATAGTGGTGAAAAAGGTGTCAGCGGGGGCGTGCAGGAGCCCGGGGCGGCGCCGAGTAAATCGATGAAACCGTAATGAAAACTAGGGGGTTACACACATACTGCTTTGGAGTAATAAGGGTACAAGTATAGGGCGACAGCAGGTGAAAAGGCAGACGAAACTGCCTCACTCTGTGTGTGTTTAATGGGTTCCGAAATCGGGGCGTCTGAGTCGTGCTTTCTATCTCGGATTCCCAATATGCTGACACCATTAAACCCGCAATTCGGGGCATGAGTGTACTTGACCGACGGTGTAGCACCTAGACGCTGGCGAGGACTGGAAACCATCGCACTCCTTGATCAAGGAGGCCTTCCCCTCTACCGCTGCCCCTCATAACTTGTACCCAAGCCGACACTCGTTTGGCGACACTGGGCCTTCACCTTAAACACCTAAAGGTACTCCGGAGGTTCGTGCGGGAGAAACTCCTGGGGATCATCGTGGCAATAGACACCCTGCTTCAGGATCCGGCTGCGCCCAGGACCAATGTAGTCGCCAAGATCGACCACTTCAATGTCAACCAGACCCAGATACTGTCTTTTGACGCTGCATTACAAGAAAAATTGACCTGGTGACAAGCAGAATGATGGCATCACCATAGTGCAGGTATTGGATGACAAAAGGCGCTCCTTGAGAACCCCGGTTCTTTGGCCGAGAAGCTCTGGATTTAATTTCCGGGGGCTGCATCGGATCCACGTGCAGGAGTGACTATCAAGAGCTCAAGGATGTCCCCATCGTACCAAAAATGCCTTTCTATCGCTGTGCCAATGGTTCAGACAGAGACGTACTAAAAGCATTTCCGGACACCACGCGCGCCCTGCACGCCGGCAACAAAAGTGCATTCATTTTGATGGCGCTCCGTTACTGCTGTCAAAGCCCTTCTAGGTGTCTCTGTACATTGTTCTGTACATTGCAGGCAGATGAACTCTCCCAGCATCAAACGACTGCCCCGAGCTTCCGCCAAGTACATGCAATATGTCTTCCCCGACAGATAGCGCATGCTTCTTTCGATCTACAAAAATGACATGCTGATTGACGTTGAAGACCAATTCCCATCATCCTCTTCAGTAATAAATGGCGATACCTTAACCCATAACCCTCAAAGCATATCCACGTCTGCCACAGGAATTAGGTGATCATGTCAAAAGCAAGGAGAGTGAGCTTCCTAGGAAGCCGAAGATGTCTGTCAGCTGCTCAGACGACCCTCTGAGGGTTCTTGAATAACGCTCATATAGGCCAGAAAATCACGTAGTGGAAGTTGCGGCGTTGGCAGGGTAATCAATTTACGACGCCCTGAAAAAGCTCCCACCGACCCACCAGCGCCGCGCCAGGCGCGTCCTTGCCATCAAGAAGCACATGAAGTCACTACAGCCGAATGAATACACGGAAGACTTCGGCGGGTGCCTCATGGTGAATGGCGCAAGGCTTGTGGTTCTGCTGGGCTGGGAATCTCAGAGAAACACGTGGATACCACCACGAACGCGAATCATCCCTCAAAGCATCGACTGCCATGCACGAATGGGACAGTTGGAAGATAACTACAAGAAAAAAAAGGGAAGGCAAGAAAAAGATGTGCCACAAGAACAAACCTGAGATTCCTGAAAGTGCAGCAGCTACATCGAAGAGACTCCTGCACGAAAGATAACCAGCCGAAAAGAGGTAAGTTGATCCGTACAGACAACGTGGTCACGAGTATTTGAGGCCACATCCAGAACGAAAACCCCCTCCCGCTGCACAAAAACTTCCGGCGTCGAAGCAGGCACTGCAGTTAAGCCAGGAGTTCTGGACATAACGGGCTGTAGAATAGGGAGAATTTGAAGAAAGGATTAGCCCGCAAATTTTCTAGAAAAGCTCCAAAGTGCCCGCAATACAAAACCACCTTAAGGATAACAGGTCTATGTCTTGGTACCGCAAAAGATGTGCGTGCCAAATGTTTTTCAACCCCTAATTCGACCCGACCGCTGGAAGGCTGCGAAAGGCAGTCAGACGCTCCTCGTCGGCCTTCCTCAGACAAGCCCGAAGAACGAGTAATGGTGCCCCCGGCTGCGAACGTGATCAGCTATGCTGCCATTCCGTCTCCCCTGGAGCTGTCATTGACGCCTCTCATAATTGGAGTACCGCGCATTCTCTCTACGCTACCGGGAAGACGAAGTGTGCAAGACGAGGATGGTTACATCGAGCAGCAGCCATGCGAATCAGGGTCGTGTAAAACAAGGCGACCCCACTTTTGTTCTCGGCGCTACCCAGAGCCTTCCCGCATAACGAAGAAAAGGAGTCACTGCTCGCGCTCCTTCTGAGATATCTCGTTTCCCGTGTCACGATGCACGAGCAGGGCGACTTGAGCCATACACGATGTTGCCTACCTCTGCTCTAAAGCCGACTCGAACTGTCCGACCATAATCACGGGCGCCTGAACACTCGAACAGACCATAAGTGCACTAATCAAAGGCTGAACTTCAAGGCCAACCCTTGCTTTTCTGGCCGGGGTGGGGGAGGGAGTTTCTTGTGAAAAAGGAGTAAGATGGGTACAGGAAGAGAGCAAAAGCCCGTAAAGAAGGCGAAGCAGCGCCCATGCCTTGCTTGGTTCCGCGGCTTCCGGGAACGAGACGTCTGGGTCGTGGTTTTCTAGTGCTATTTAAACCATGATGACGAGGATGCCAGTAGCGCATACCCATGGAGGGGATTCAGCATATTTGCACGGCCGCAGTTATGCATCTTCAACAAACGGTTGCAGGAATAAATCGCATAGCGAGGAGCATCTTGCTGGTAGTTCCGCACTTTTCTGCTGGCACTGCGCCTCGACAATGTGTTGTTGTGCCCGTACGCTGTTGTGCCCGTACGCTTTATAGCAAGCCGTTCTTGGAACAACAACTAGCCAAGCGGATCGCAAAGCTTGAAGAAAGACTTCAACAAAAGCTCCGGCTTGTCGGCACTGCCAGTTTGCGGTGCAGAAATAGCGCCCCCCCTTTTTCGCTTCTTACGTCACACGCAGACATCACCGCGCGGCCTGCAGGTACGAACAGTACTACGAAGTGAATGGGTGCGTAGGCTCGGTAACTGGAGGCGATAGATGCTGCTGGGGTGCTTAGGCACGGCTGGCTCCGATGAATGCTCGCCGTCCAAAAAGCTACCAGAATGTTCTCTGGTCGAATGCCTTCTCAATTTTCCACTTCCGCCAGAGGAAAATGATTGGATGGAGAATAAATCCGTGGTTTTAACATTTTAAATGCAGAGCATTTGTATAACTCACGATGTCACCCGTGCGTCGGTGTCCGCAGCAGCCAGCCTCCCCCTACACTATAAAAAGAAAAAGAAATAACAGTTACCGGCGCCTGGTTTCGATCCCACGACCCTGCGGGCGGAACGCAAGGTACGTGGTGATCTACCCAATGCGCCACAAAACGACACAGAATCAAAGGCTACGAACGCTCCCTATATCCTTGACTCATTCAAACTACGTCGTCAGCTGAGTGCTAGCGGCGTGATAGCTGCGTGGTGTACACGTGAGAGCACCCACCCCCCAAACACTAAACGTTACCGCAATACAACCACCCCCTATAAAGCGGGTTAGCGCGGGCTCCACTCCAGTCAACTCCTGACCTCTCTTCTCTTGCTTTCGTCGGTGGTCGCAGTTGATAAGCCCATAACGCCAGCGTCAACGACGGCGTCAACGATAACGGTGGCTTCGCCGGCTCCGTCGTCAACGGCGGCAGCGACAACGGCACCAGCAACAACAACGCCGGCGGCGGCTGCCTGGACGGCACCGTCGCGCTGGCGCGCGTCATCCCCGTGGTGAGCGACATCGACGACGCGGACGCCGCTTCGCTGGAACGGTTCCGGGCGTTCGCGGTGTGCGCGTCGTGCAAGGACTCGTTGGTCCGCGGCGTCGTCCCTTCGATGTGCGTCGCCTACGGCTACAGGTACCCTTCGCGTCCTGCCCACCTGACCGAGCTCAACGAGGTGGAAGAGCGGCTGATCTCGCCTGGACTTCCGCTCATGAGCATCCGGCGGTTCACGTGGGCGACGGGGCAGTACGGCCCGTACGTCAGTACCACCACCACCAACAACAACCCTACGCCACGTAAACGACCTCAATGCTCTGCATTGACTCGTGTCCCTCGCGCGGGGGCATGCGACGGAGGATTTGTTTCGCATACTTGTCCTTATCTGTACCTGTGACGTAACAGTCGTTGGACTTGTACAAGTGCATATGACTAGCGCATATAGTGGGTTGGGCAGCGGCAGCGCCGGCAGTAGGCTTAAGCGCTTCGCCTTTATTCTGCAGGTTTTCGGATTCCTGACAACCCTGAATCAACACTCTTGTGTATCAACCTGCTTCGAGTGTGTGCTGACCACCGCTGCGTTATCAATCTTTGGGAATTTCACGCTCAGCATCAACCGTTGCGACATGGACTGCTCCGTCACGCGCGCGTGTGCCTACCGTGGTGTGCCCTGCAGCTGCTTGACCACAGCGTTACACGCGCAAGACCACCTCCACCAGCCAATCACGTCATCAAGGAAAAGTAAAAGTGCCCGCACCTGGTCTCCATCGTCAGTGGGTTAGGCAGCGGCAGCGCCGGCAGTATGCTAAACCGCTTCACCTTTATTCTGTAGGTATGTTATCTTGATCATGTCAAGTCTTTTCTATCTTACAATCGGTGTTTGCTGCTGCTGTCCTGCCCACACAATTCTGTCAGTGTTTGCTCTAATGCCGTGTATAGTTTACGTCGCCTTCTCTTGAGCGGCGATGTTGGAATAAATCCTGGCCCCTCTAAACCTGCTGCCTCTAAAGCAAGCAGTAATGCTGGGAATGCTCAGGGACCCCCGACGCGTTTTAAGAATGAAGCAAGCGATGTTTTGATGGATTGTAGCTACTCTGTGGAGCAACTCCTTTCTAATTCTAAACACCTCGACCGTCAAAGTCAAATGGCCAAAGATATTCTCCATATTAAAAATTTTCACCATACTGTCAACGCTAGATTGTATTCTCTACATTCACGTGTTTCGGCCGTTGAATCTTCCCATGCCATCTCTGCACCGGTTGCTTCATCGCTTCCATTTATAAGTGAGTTTGCAGCTTTGACACAGATGGTTAATGAGCTACGATCAAAAAATGATTATCTTGAAAATTGCATGGCTTGAATGAAGAGGACGACGAAAATAATGACAGCTTCCGGGGTAGGGTATCACAAGTACTTAGTGATACCTTGCTTATAGACTGTACTGCCATTGAACATTGCCACAGGGTAGGTCAGCACCGAGAAAACCATGTTCGGCCCGCCATTATGAAGCTTCTAGACTTCCGCGATAGAATGAAAGTGATGAGAACGTCTCAAAGTTCAAAGGATCCGACTGGTACGTTATGGCAGGTAATTCCCAAAGTGTGCGCTCTGTCCCGAAATGCTTTGGGATGCTTCTGCTTCATTTGGTAACATCGGGTCTGAAGTACGTTTGCGATTCGATAAACGTTTTATTGATAACAATCAGTATACCCTAGACGCAACATCTAACATGCTTATTAAAGAGCCCTGCCGTCAATTTTCACGTCACCCTGCACCCACTCCTGGATCTTCGTCCCCTCCCTGCCTACCCCACTGTCCATGTATTGACCCAGTAATTTTGAATGTCAATGCAAGAAGTCTACTCAATAAATTTTCTAGTTTTCTCTCCCTGGTATCACCCTTTTTCCCCGCACATAGTTGGTGTAACTGAATATTAGCTACATGAAGGCGTTTACGACTGTGAGAAAACTCCACCATGGTGCGTCCTAGTTCGTAATGATTTACAGAACGGCAAAGCCGGGGGTGTGGCTTTACTCTTTCGGCCGGACTTGAAGTTCTCTGTTTCGCCTGTGCCTTTACGTGTTGAATCGGTGTGGTGCAAGCTTTACTTAAACAAGCATCATCTCATGGTTGGGGTCTGCTACCCCCCACCTGGCACCTCCGTCCATTATATACGCAATCCGAATAGTTATGTAGCGCCCTTTGGTCAGCGCTGTTATCCGGCGCCAAGGTGCCGGCTATTAAAGACGACGACAATAAAGAGACGAGCTGCGCGTGCTGGGTGCATGAGCACGCACTGACAGTTCGATTCCAAAAGCCAGCCACGCTGCTACTCTCTCTCTTGCGCTGCACTGTTACCCCGCGGTTCCCGACAATGGTGACTCCGGACTAAGAGATGACCGACCCCAGCAACCTCGCGCCAGCGGGCCCTCGTTGTGACGCTTCCTCGCGGCCGCCGAACGTCCCAGTCTTACAGCTCCGTCTACCCACTTTCGTGCGCAAGAACCCGCACGTTTGGTTCGCCCAGGTCGAAACCGTCTTCGATCTGCACCGCGTCACCTCGGAGGCTACTAGGTTTCGCCACTTGCTTTGCAACCTGCCTCCTGATGCGACTGATGAATTGGCGGATGTCATCGGTGCACCTTTGAACGATGCTCCGTACCAGCGGCTCAAGCAGAGTATTCTGGACCGAACTACGGCGTCCGAGAGCGCGCACCTCTGGCACCTGCTCACCCGCGAAGAGCTTGGAGATCGCCGCCCTTCCCAACTACTCAACACCATGCGACATCTCGTGGGCGCGGGCAACGTGGACTCGAACAGCGCGCTTTTAAATGAGCTCTTTCTGCAGCGCTTGCCACAGTACACTCGCATCGTTTTAGCAGCTGCAGGGGACTTGAGCCTCGACCGCGCCGCCGAGCTTGTGATAGAGTTCACGACGCGACTTCTCCCTCCGTCGCCAGCCTCGTTTCGACAGCGGAGTTATCGGCCGTGTCCCGCTTAGAGTCTCAGATCGATCAACTTGCCGCTTCCATTGAAGCGCTTCGGACATCCCCTGATCGCCGATGCAGCTCGTCCCCACGTCCTAGCCGTCGTTCGTCTTCCCCAGGCGGTTCTTTCTCGCGCAGACCTCGAAGGCCGTCTATCTGCTGGTCCCATCGCACTTTCCAGCACCGCGCCCGTCACTGCACTTCGCCATGCAGCTGGTCGGGATACGCGGTGCGAGATCACTGATGGCGGCATGTGACCTCGCCTTACAACCTGGCCGCCTTTTTCTGGTCACGGATCGCATTTCTGGTTTGCGCTTCCTTGTGGACACGGGTGCTGAGGTCAGTGTATTACCAGCCACCAAGGATGAGCGTACTTCTAAGTCACCTGGGCCTACGCTTCGTGCAGCGAACTATACGTCTATCGCCACGTATGGTCTGCTGTCCCTCACCCTCGACCTCGTGTTGCGGCGCGCCTTCCGGTGGGTCTTCGTAGTAGCCGACATCAGTCAGCCCATCCTCGGCTCCGATTTCCTCACCCATTTTGACCTCGACGTCAGCATGCGTCACCATCGCCTGATTGACAGCAAGACACGCCTTTCCATCATGGGCGTACTGTCTACTGTGGCTCCATCTGGCATTCGCACGCTGCTTCCCTCACGCCCTTACGCAGGAATCCTCGAAGACTTCCCTGAGGTTAGAAGACCTTGCAACTTAAAGCAGCCGCCCAAGCACAGCGTTACGCACCACATCGTCACGCGTGGTCCACCAGTCGCAGCTCGGCCGCGCCGCCTCTTCGGTGAGCGTCTGGCGGCTGCTAAACGTGAATTCGAGCACATCCTCGAACTCGGTATTATCCGCCAATCGTCCAGCAACCACGCGTCTCCACTGCATATGGTTCCAAAGAAAAGTGGAGACTGGCGCCCGTGCGGCGATTACCAGGCGCTCAACGCTCAGACTGTCCACGACAGCTACCCCTTACCCCAAATCCAGGATTTCACCAGCCACTTGGAAGGGTGCACAATCTTTAGCAAAGTGGTCCTTGGCAAGGCGTATAACCAAATCCCCGTCGAGCTTGCCGATATCCCGAAGACGGCCATCACTACACCTTTCGGCTTGTTTGATTATGTGCGCATGCCCTTTGGGCTATGTAACGCAACTCAAACATTTCAAAGGTTCATTGCCGAGGTGATCCGCGGCCTTCCGGCTGTATTTGCGTACATTGACGACAGGCTCGTCACGAGTCGCACTCCCCAAGATCACACGCGTCACCTCCGAGAACTCTTTGAACGCCTCCAACAATTTCGCCCGGTTGTCAACGCCCAGAAATGCGTTTTCGGGGCTTCCGAGCTCGCGTTCCTGGGCCATCACATCTCGGCGCAAGAAATTCGCCCTTTCCCCTCTCACGTTCAAGCAGTGAAGGACTTCCCCGAACCTACCAGCCTCCGCCAGCTTCGTGAGTTCCAGGGCCTGGTAAATTTCTCGCGACGCTTTATACCCCACTGTGCCGAACTTCTGCATCCACTGACTGAGCTTCTTCGCACAAGCAAGAGCTCCTCATCCGCGATTTCCTGGTCTCCCGAAGCTCAGTCGGCTTTCAACGCTGCTAAACAAGCCGTCGCCGACTCGGTGCTTCTCATCCACCCTAGAATCGACGTCCCCA
Source organism: Haemaphysalis longicornis (assembly GCF_048455015.1). Lineage (NCBI taxonomy): Eukaryota > Metazoa > Arthropoda > Arachnida > Ixodida > Ixodidae > Haemaphysalis > Haemaphysalis longicornis. The sequence continues at coordinate 38,077,554 of NW_027526233.1, read as the reverse complement.
CTCGCATCATGGTGGATTCTTCCAGCGTTGCAAATGGCGCTGTTCTCCAGCAGAGAATCGACTCCGAGTGGCAAACGCTGGGTTTCTTCTCTCGGAAGCTCCAGCTTGCCGAGACGCGCTACAGCGTTTTTGGTCGTGAGCTGCTCGCCATTTACGCCACCATCCAGCACTTCCAGCACTTTTTGGAGGGCCAGCCCTTTCACGTTCTCACCGAACATAAGCCTCTGGCGTACGTTTTCCGTACGAACTCCTCCAAATACGTCGCACGGGAGCTCCGTCAGCTCGCCTATATTTTGGAATTCACGGCGGACATTCAGCACATCAAAGGTACCGACAACGAGGCTGCTGACGCACTTTCACGCATTACCTCCATCGGCAGTGCTGCATATGCTGTGAACTGGGAACGCCTAGCTCAGGCGCAAATTGAAGACCCTGAGCTGAAAGCACTCCGGGACCACCCGGGTTCCATCCGTCTACAACTTATGCCTCATTCGTTCGTTCCTGGCTCACTGTGGTGTGACATGTCAGCAGTGGCGCCTCGACCCTTCGTTCCGGCTGCCTTCCGTCGTGCTGTTTTTCGCTCGCTCCACGACAGCTGCCACCCCAGCATCCGAGCCACTCAGCGCCTCCTTACACAGCGGTACGTCTGGCCGAGCATCAATGCGGATGTCCCCTAGTGGGCCCGTTCGTGCCTCGCTTGTCAGACAGCCAAGGTGACCCGCCACACGAAGACTCCCGCGCAGCCTTTTTTGCCACCTAGCTGTCGCTTTGACGACGCGCATCTGGATTTGGTCGGGCCATTTCCTCCCTTTCGTGATTGCGGCTACATTCTGACAATGGTTGACCGCTTCACCCGTTGGCCCGAAGCCGTACCGATTTCGGACACCACGGCAGAAACGGTCGCAAAAGCCTTCGTTTCGGCATGGGTTTGCCGTTTCAGATGCCCCGGCATTGTTACCACGGATCGAGGCCGCCAGTTTGAATGTTCTCTGTTTACTTCCCTCAGCCGCTTGCTTGGCAGAAAACACTGCCATACCACGGCGTATCATCCATGTGCCAACGGCATCGTTGAGCGGCTCCATCGCCAGCTAAAAAGTGCTCTCACTGCGCGTCTGGATCGACAACACTGGGTCGATCACCATCCCGTAATGCTTCTTGGCCTGCGTGCCGTCTTTCGTCGCGACCTCGGCTGTTCAACTGCTGAATTTGTCTACGGCGCAACCCTGCGGTTTCCTGGGGACTTGTTCGTTCCTTCGGCCTCCTCGCCCCAGCCGCTTGAGTACCCCAACGCCTACAGGACTGAATGCCGCACATTCGACCGGTCCCGCCTCGGTCTTCTGACCACCGCATCTTTGTGCATCCTTACTTGGCGTCTTCGACACACGTTTTCCTCATGCGAGACGCTGTAAAGGCGCCTCTTACTCCCTCCTACGACGGGCCGTACCGTGTCCTTAAGAAGACCCAGAAGTCCGCCACCATACTGTGGAATGGCCGAGAAGAAGTCGTGTCGTTGGACCGCCTCAAACCGGCCTACCTCGAGACGCCACCCAACGAACTCCGCTCAGACATCACAGGCATAAACACTCAACTCCTCGCCCCCAAATCCAACGCTCATCTGCCTCGCCGTCACGTTAGGTTCGACATTCCGTCTGGGCGGGGGGCCATGTAGCGCCCTTTTGTCAGCGCTCTTATCCGGCGCCAAGGTGCCGGCTATTAAACACGACGACAATAAAGAGACGAGCTGCCCGTGCTGGGTGTATGAGCACGCACTGGCAGTTCGATTCCAAAAGCCTCCCACGCTGGTACTCTCTCTCTTGCGCTGCACTGCTACCCAACGGTTCCCAACAGTAATACTATTACCCACAATATCGATTCATTTAATATTATCTGTATGGGAGATTTCTATGCACCCGGAATTTATTGGCCTTCTCTGACGCCTTTCGGTCGAGAACCTTGCTTGGGCCGAGATCTAATCAATTTTTCTTTGTCGCATGACTTGGTGCAGTTGGTTAGTGATGCACCTCGACTGGACGCACTTCTCCATCTAATGTTTGTAAGCTCTAACATTGCGGAAGCTGTATTTATATGTGAAACTCCCAAAGGTAAATCGGATTATAGTGCGGTCATCGTGAGCCTTTCTTATCCTGTAATCTAAACCTTGTATTCGTTCACAGCATTCCCGGATTTTAAGCGTGCTAACGATACTTCGATCTTGGATGCCCTTGCTGATGCTTTTTCTCTGTTCGAATCCATGAGAAGCAACAGTGACGTTGATACTCTTGTGACGTACTTTGAAAACATTGTAAAATCTTGCATTCATAATTTTGTTCTATTAAAAATAAAAAAACGAATAAGAAACTTCCTTAAATGAACAGAGATATTCTTCACCTATCTTGTCGTCTACACCAGCTGAGGCGTAGAAAGAACATTGATAAACCTGAAAGTGTGAACAAGTTCCAGAAAGCTAAAAACAACTTGCCGCAATGATGGCTTCTGCAAAAGATTTTTTCTTTGGCACACAATTACACTCTCTACTCAAAATGATTCCTTGTAAATTCTAGACATCAGTTCTTCCTAGTAGCTCCACTTCGCCCTCATTTTTGATTAACGGCGAAACCATTACTGATGACCAGAAAATCTCCCATGCGTTTAATACCTACTTCCACTCTTGTATTTTCTGTTGATAATCGTGCTACCCCTGCTTTTAACTGTCTTTCCGATATTGGCCCAAATTCTGACGTAACTATCATTCATGCTGGTGTTTTGAATCTCATTGTGAATCTAGGTGCAAAAAAGGAAGATGGTCCCGATGGTATTCCAAACACCTTTTTAGTTCGGTATGCGTTATGAACATCTCGATACCTTGCCATTATATTTCAGCAGTATTTGTCCTCGGGTATTTTTTCCGGTGCAGGAAATTGGCCAAGGTTCGCCAGATTTAAAAGTCTGGTTATAGGCAGCTTTTGCCAAACTATCGTCCCATCTGGCTGACATCATATTCCGGCAAGTTGTTGGAGCACATCATTTATAAACATATAATTGACTTTCTTGAGACTAAGAACGTTGTATCCAATCTGCAGCAAGGCTTCCGAAGGGAATTCAGCACTTTAACTCAATTGACAGAATTTACCCATGATATATCTTCAAGTCTTTTGACTGCGGCCACCAGGTCGACGTAATTATTCATTGACTTTGCAAAAGCCTTCGACACTGTTCCCCATTCAAAGTTGCCTAATAAACTTGGTGCCGTCTTAAAAATTTGCAGTCTAGCACATCTATCTGCCAATTTTCTGTTTAATCACCCTTAATGCGTTAGGTTTAACTCAGTGGTACCCCAGGGGTACCCCAAGAATTCGTTATGGCTGCTTTGTTATTTTGGAGTTTTAATAATGACTTGCCACAATCCATTACGTGTAAATTACGCCTATACACCGATGACGGTGTTTTGTACAACACCATTACCTCCGTTCAAGAGGAGGAGGAGGATAAACTTTATTGGGAGCATCGTAATGTGGTGTGGGGCCCTCATTCCAGGACTCCATTGGAGACCCCTGCCGCTACGGCACTTTCCACCAGCCTAAGCTGGGAATCGAGACCGGAGCTGGACAGCTCCTTCTCCCACTGCTCACGGGAAGGGTGCGCGATTCTTGGAATTTTGGGGTTTGCCGAACACTCCCATACCATATGGTACAGGGTGCCCGGGGAAGCGCAAAATTTGCACAGCTGGAAGTACTGAGTGGGATGGAGCAAGTGAAGTTTTGACGGATGAGGAAACGTATTTGTTTGGAGGAGCCGGAGGCAGTGCTCCTGCTCTTTGGTTAGGGATGCATGACCGGGGGGATAGGTCATTCTTTGGCACTTATAGTACCCCGTTATGTCCTGATACGTAACCAAAGGACACGCAGTCTCTAACCTACACCCTCGTGTCGCCTGGCGGGATAGATCTCGGGCGATGTCATGGGCGGTCGTGTTGCCCTTGAGGGTTGAGTGGGCTGGCGTCCAAATAATCTTTACTTTTCTTTCGGGTGGCTTTTGCAGCAGGATGTTCAGAGCCGTTTTGGAAATTCTACCACGAAGGAAGTTTCGGCAAGCCTGTTGCGAGTCGGTAATAACGGTATCCGCATTTGTCTGGGAGATGGCCAGAGCAATGGCCGCTTCCTCTGCCTTGGTAGTGGTTGTGAAGGGCAAGGTGATGCTGGTGAGGTGGTTCTCTGTTGAAGTAACCACGGCGGTCATGGCTCCCCTTCTGGCGTAGTCGGCGGCGTCGGTGTAAACCGTGCGGTCTCGGTCCCTGTGTTGTTTGTCGAGAGTGCGCGCTCTTGATTCTCTTCTCCCGGCGTGGTGAGTAGGGTCCATTTTGCGGGGTATAGGTGCAACGTCAATGTTTATTCTTATTTTTGGAGGTACGTCGCGTACTTGCTGGGATCTTTCTTCGGGGGACGTCATTCCCAGTCTGGTGAGGAGACTCCTCCCGCATGGCGTCGTGCTTAGTCGCAGACGCTGGCTGGCGAGGTGGGCCTCGACTAGTTCGGCGGCCGTGTTATGTAGGCCCAATTTCAGAAGCCTGTCGGTCGAGGTACTAATAGGGAGCCTCAGAGCATGCTTATAGGCTTTCCGGATCATGGTGTCAATCTTGGCCAAGTCGCCCTTGCTTAATATAGCATAGGGAATGGCGTAGGTAATGCGTGAGATGACGAAGGCCTCTACCAGACGAAGGGTGTCCACCTCCTTCATTCCCCTCGCTTTGGTGGTTATTCTTCGGAGCATGTGGGTAATTTGTCCCGTTGTGTGATTGAGCCGGTTAAGAAGAATGGTGTTTGAGCAGTCCTCTTGAAAAGTCATACCGAGGACTTTGATGTGAGGTGACGGTAGGATGGTATGGCCGTCCAGGGTGATCTGGATGCCGGGATCTTGGACTTTTTTCCTTCTTCTCTTCCCGACCATAAGAAGTTCGGACTTGTGTGGTGAGCAGGAAAGCCCGCACGTCCTTGCGTAGTCACTCACAGCATCAGCGGCCAGCTGGAGACGGTCCTGCATCTCGCCTACCGAACCCTTGCCTGTCCACACTGTAATATCATCGGCATATAAGCCGTGGTGCAGATCCGGGATGGCCCCCAGGATGGTAGGTAGGCCTATAAGGGCTATGTTAAAAAGTAGGGGAGATAAAACCGCTCCTTGTGGTGTGCCTCTGCTACCCACGTCAATGGGACCGGAGGACAAGTCACCAAGCCTGAGGATGGCTTTTCTATTTGATAAAAAATCTCGGACGTAATTGTAAGTCCGTGTACCGCAGTCAAGGCTGTTCAGGTTGGTCAGAATCGCTTGGTGGGTGACGTTATCGAAAGCCCCTTTCAGGTCCAAGGCCAGGATGGCTTTCGGAGTGTGGCGGTTGGCTTGGCCCATTACATCTTCTTTTATCTGCAGGAGGATGTCCTGGGTTGAAAGGTGACGGCGGAAACCAAACATGGTTGATGGCATCTTGTTTGTTTCTTCCAGGTAGGATTGAAGTCTTTCGAGGATGATATGCTCGAGTAGCTTCCCCACACAAGAGGTGAGGGAGATCGGGCGGAGGTTTTCGATATCTGGTTTTTTCCCCGTTTTCGGAATTAAATGGACCTCGGCCGTCTTCCACTCCGCGGGGAGCGTACCGTCCCTCCAACAAGTATTCATAAATGCGGTTAGCGCAATCACCGAGGACGTATCAAGATTCGCCAATGCCTTGTTTGTTATTTGATCTGGTCCGGGAGTGGTGTTCCTGCGAATTTTTGCAAGTGCTGCCTTGACCTCGAAGATTTGAATGTCGTTGTCCAAATTGGGGTTGGGCTGTCCTGTGTAGTTCGGGAAGGGTGGAGTGGAAGATTTTGGTGTATATCTTGTTTGAAGTTCTTGAAGGAGGTCGTCCTGCGTACCGGGGAACGAGTGCATAACAGTGGCCATTACTCTGGCGGACTCACCCTTGCTTTTTGTGGGGTCTATAAGGTACCTCAACAACCTCCATGTCTTGGAGGTACTGAGAGTCCCCCTTAACTCGTCACAGAGTGAGAGCCAATTTTCTCGACTGAGCTGCTCTGCGTACCGGGCCGCTTCTTCAGTAAGCAAGGCAATGCGTCTCTTTAATTTACGGTTATGGCGCTGTCGCTTCCAACGACGAATGAGACTCCTCCGGGCCTCCCACATGTGGAGTAGCCTGGGATCGACGTGCGGTATTTGCGTCGTGAGGTGAACCTTCTTCGTCGTGGCTTTAATGTCCGCCCTGACTTCGCTGGCCCATTCCTCTATACTTTCAATTTCTTTCGGAGACTGAGTCTCTCGACGCTCTCGAAATTTGCTCCAGTCTGTGAGTTTCGCTTCCCCGACATAAGCACTGTAATTGTCCGCAAGGATTACGGTGGAGATTATGTCGTGGTCACTGCCCAGGTTCTCTCCAGTGTTACACCATCGAACTTGGTTAATGTTTCGAATGAGCGTGAGGTCGGGGCACGTATCTCTGGTCACGCTGTTGCCCGTTCTCGTAGGTACCGACGGGTAAGTCACTAGCGTGAGATCCGCCTCCTCGATGGCGAGATTGAGTTCTGTACCCCTGCCATTCGTGTAGCCATAGCCCCACAGGGGGTGTGCGGCATTAAAGTCCCCGACCACAATGAGCGGGTTACCTGCCGATTTGGTGACCGCCTGTTTAATAATAGAATGGATTTCAGACGTCCTGTGCTTTGGTCTGCAGTACATGTTTAGTATGAAAAGACTGTTGGCCTTCCCCGCGTTTCTCGGTATCAGTTCTGACAAGATTCCTACTTGCTCTTGCTGAATTAAGGAGTGTTGAATCGCAGTTATGCTTCTCCGTATGAGGGTGCTTGAATTATGTCTTTCGGTGTCCCCGTGTGTAACATAGCCCGGTAGCTTTGCTGGCGCGTTTGTCTCTTGAAGTGCAATGACATCAGGCATTCCGCAGCCGGACCCCATGTACTGCATTAGAGAAGCGATTTTGGGTTTTATGCTCCTGCAGTTCCACTGCCATAGTATTAGCTCCTCCCTCTTCTTGCGTTCATTTGCCATGGTTGGCGATGTCGGAGTTGTCCTGAGTTTCTTGCAGTGATGGTCGCGCGTACGGCTTATCTCGACGCGAATGTCTGGTCAAAGACTGCACACCTGGGCTTTCTAAGGCTTCTACGCGACTGGTTATAGCGGCGTTTGACTGTTGAAGCTGGGCTGCGGTAGCCGCTAGGGCGGCCACCTGTTGTGTCAGTGCTCTTATCTGCGCCGAAACCTCCGCTGTGAGGTTAGCTACTTGTTCTTTTATCATTTCGCCAACCATTTTGGTGATTGCCTCTGAGGATTGCTTAATTTCTTCTCTCATGTCTGATTTTAGCTGCTGAATTTCTGCTGAGTTTTGAACGTGTCCTTTGTTCTCGTCCACTTTGCGGCGTTTCTCAGGCGCACCCAAGTGGTTTTGAGTTTCTGCAGACTGGGTTACTGAAGTCTTTAAGGACACAAATTCTTTTTTTAAGTTCTGAAGTTCGGCTTCCAGCTTAGAGCACTCAGCTTTAATCCTATCATTTTCAGCTTGTATCTGGTTACATTTCGTACACGCGGAGTTGGGGGCGTGAGCAGTGAGAGAAAGAACTTCAGCCCAGCTCACCTTTTCATTCTCTGGTTGTGGATGGGAGCTGCTCTTCCTTCTCCGAGATCTGGATCTGGATGTAGACTGGGAGCTCCTCGATGTGGTAGTTGTCGGGATAGGAGCCGACGACCTTGAGCTGCTAGACCGTCGCCGAGACGTGCTTCGTGAAGATCTCGACTGGGCCGCCGGAGCTTTCCGGTCGATTCCACGCTCCCGATCCAGAGCCTTACGCCGCAAGATGTAGGGCTCGCAGAATCGCTTGGGACATCCCTTGCTGGCCGTCAGATGGTTTCCCTTACACAGGGCACAGTAGGGCTTGCAGTCGTGTCCCGACTCAGGATTCCGCAGTCCACAGAGCTCGCAGGTTCGCACGTTCGGGTTTGGGCATACATCAGAGCGGTGACCCGTGGTGTTGCAGCTGTTGCAGTACGGCACAGTTTTCTTATAGAGGTAACACCTGACTTCAACCCCTTTGTAATACACGTAGAACGGCACTTTATGCCCAAGGAATGTGATCACAACCGTTCCTGTAGTGCCGAGGCGTCGACACGAGAGAAACTCATACCCCGGCAAGTACAGGTCGTCTAGAATCTGCTCCATAGTATAGTGGTTTGGAACGTCATGGATGACACCCTTTGCCGACTCGGAGGGAGCGAGCCCGTAGAGATTAATAGGGTAGATTCGGCCACCAATGTTCAATTGTCGGATTTGATTGAGAGTCCTGGCAGCTTGCTGATGAGGCGTGCTCACAGTCAAGATATTCTGGGTCTCATCCACACGAATGCGCAAGTCGGCTTCGCGCCACGTAAGTTTTGCTTCTTGCAGAAGCGCTTCGGAGAGCTGGGCAGGGCTAAGCTTGGCGAGGGCTAGGCCTTCTTTCGGCCTGATGACAAGCTTGTAGTCGTCTTTCGGCAGCGGCGGGGGCTTAGGCTTCGCGTTATGAATGCTCGGTCGAAGTATCGGCCGCGCAGGGGTAAAGTTCTGGTTCTTAGTGTCGCTCACCTTGGCTTTCCGTCTTTGGGCCCTACTTACATTCAATATCCAGCCTTCGTCTGGATTGCTTTCGATCGGCTCCTCTTCATTTGAACCGCATTGCATGTTGTCTTCATCTTGGGTATCGTCGTGCTGCTTGCTGAGAGGTTCAGTCGAGGCCATGGCCGAGCTCGCCATCGCCGCTGAGTGCGTACTTGTACTAGGCCAAACGTTAGGCCCAGCGCGGCGCCGTCGCCTCAGGGAGGAAACCGGCCATGAAAAACGAAGTGGTGCGCTAACGGGCAAACCTTTGGTATGCACAGGGTCCTGATGACTTCACGCACAACGTCCTTATGCTTTCGCAAGGAAGTATTGAAGTAGCGCACTTCTGGAAGGTCGGTTTTAGCAGAGCATCGCAGACTTGGCTGTTCAAGCCGACGTCTTCTTCTTCTTTTTCTAAGCGCACGACTCTTAATGACGCGTTTAGTGCCGGTTGCTCTTGGTGTGATACATGGTAAATGGATATCGATTCTCGTAAAACTGTGTCAACGTCCTTCACCACCAGAACGCAGACTTCCGTTTTCAACTACTTTTTCGACTAACGAATGCTCCAAAGGCTTTCAGATTATAAATACATTGGCATGGTTTTCACTACTAACCTCTCCTGGTCTAAACACGTGAATTAGGTCTGCATCAAATCTCTTAAAAAACTTCGTTACCTAAGACATACTCTCAGAACATCCCCCCATGCAACTAAGTTACTAATGTACAAAACACTAATTCGTCCAGTCCTTGATTATGCCTCTTTCGTTTGGTGTCCGTATAAAAATGGAGAAATAAAACAAATTGAATCATTGCAAAAAAAAACAATTCGTTTTATTTGTCGCCGCTACGGCCATAATTTTTCACCTACATCCGCCCTTACAACTTTAAACCTTGCCCCACCCTCTACGCGACGCGATATCAATTTGCTCAAATTCTTGCATGGTATCGTTGACTCAGTTAATCGCCTTTCCAATAACAGCTGTCATAAGTATGCCAAGCAAACCATAACTCGAAATAATCATGCCCTAAATCTTACCTTATTTCATGCGCGCCAATGTATTTAAAATATTTTTTTCAAAGAACGGCAGAACTGTGGAATTTACTGGCGGGTGAGATAAGGAGCGCATCGATAAATCAATTCCTGCCTTTTCATGAAAGTCCTGTCTAACCAATATATCCTTGCTTTGTTGTGTTGGTATGTGCAGCCCGTCCTCCAGTTCCCACTCATTGCATGTAGAACGATTTTTCGGTGTACATTGGCATCTACAAGATGGAGATTTTGTTCTAAATGGAAGTGTCATGTTTGTAGGTTTGTATATTTTATTTTTAAATACAGAGCATTTCAGTAACCCACGATGTCACCCGCGTTTACGTCCGTAGTCGTAGTCCGCACCCCTCCCCCTACACTATATAAAAAAAATACTATCCGGCGCCTGGTTTCGATCCCTCGACCCTGCGGGCTGAACGCAATATAGATGGTGCTCCACCCACTGCGCCACAAAGCCGACTCAGAATGGGAGGCTACGAACGCGCCTTATATCCTTGACTCATTCAAACTACGTCAAGAAGCTGCTGATACAATGCATGCAATACCACCAACTCCCCAAACACTAAACGTTAACGCAATACATCCACCCCCTATGCGACGCATTTACTCGAGTCCCCCTCTCGGGGAGATGGGCACAAATTTTTGTTCCCTGAAGTGGTGCATTTGTAATCACTGATCTGTACTTCAACCACTCCTGGTATAGCCTTAAAGGGCTTCAGTATGTGAACACAAAAATAAAATAAAAAACACTGTAATCTATGCTGTTGAGCTGGTTGATGCACAGTGCTTTAAAAAAGCGCCAAAAACACGAGAAAGAAAAGAGGAGTGACGAGACATTTGCGCATCCGTCTCGTCGTTCTTCAATTTTGGGTAGTGGTTCGATCGCTCTTTTTATGGATAAAACTAGTTGACAGACCGCAAGTGCTTCTTTATATCGTGGCATTTCATCGCATTTGGAAGGCCGCTCGCCTGGAATCTGAACTTTGGCTACCGACAGTTTTTTCACAGGAAAAGTGTTCTAACTTCGTGTTCTCTAAAAACTGGAATTTTTGTGTTTAAATCAAGTGAGCGCTTGGCTTATTTCAATGATTTGAAGTTAGGGAAACGGTCCTTGTATACACCGAAGTATGGCCATAATGGCTGCGCTGAAATTTGTCCACACTCTTCTGTTTTCAACACACTCCTACTGAGAAATGTTTTTTGCCTGTATGATTCATTTTCCTCCAATTACGCTTCGTCGTCAGCTGCCCTCTGAACATGAATGAACGTTGCGATTGTGCAAAGAGTGACCATACCCTTATAAAAGCAGGCTGGTTGATTTTGAGTAGTCAATTTTCTGTATGACGTGAGTGATTGTTGGCCAACGCACTCCTGATAGAGCTGTGGTACCTTTTCAGAAGAAAAATGCTTCAATATCAAGCTCTAGTTTTTCATTCGAACATTGCTGATTTCACTTAGCAGTCGCATGATCGATTGCAAAAATGCGCCTTGGTTCAGCTATAATTGTTTGCACATGGTGAGTGGTATAATGTGGATGTTACTCACAGCCACTGTCACATTTAGCTGTTCGAGGCGAAACAATTATCAATCTTTTTAGCATGTCGGGTATTGTGGAATGTTGTCTGGGCTAATTCTCGGGACAATGCTGGATCATTCCTGCTTGGTCCAGACAATGAAGCCTGCTTCAGAAAACTTGTTCGTAAGGGTAAATCGAGAAGTTCGCCAAGTCCGCACCTGTTGCAGGGGACTATGCAACTGCATCAAAATAGCGTGAAGGGTAATCCACGCAAACGATGATCCCGCAGTTCCTAGTTTTTTTACCGAGGAAAGGGGCCGGTCAAGTCAATGTCCACCTTTTCGAAGGGAATACGTTAGGATTCGCTGGGTGGTTTTCCCGGCTGAGCAGTTGTAAGACATTTCAATCGGTTGCCTGTCGCATTTTTGAAAAAACACTGCTGTTGAGCATGGTGGCGAGTGCGTGCAAAGCCCAGATGCCATTTCGTGGCGTCGTCATGCATGACGTGAAGTACAGAAGACGGTAACTTTTCAGGCTCTACTAGGAGTCACTAAGGGCCCCGTCGGTGAATAGCTGTTCTTGTACAATTATCGTAAACATGAAAGAATTGGGTCTGACTCTCACGTACAGGGATGATCAATGGAACGAGCCTGAAGACATGCTGTTGCTCATGCTTGACGTTCGGAAGGTCAGGAAATGCCACCGTGAAAGAGGCGAGATAGCCCTCGAAATTGCTGGCGGTGCAATCTGTCATTTCAAGCGGAAGACTGGAGAGGCAATTCGTGTCGGCATGCTTACGCCCGCTTTTACAGTATGCGGTGAACTCGTATTCATGAAGCCACAAAGCCCATCGCGCTAGCCATCGAGAAAAGTACTGGATAAGAAACAACCAGCAAAAGGAGTGGTGCTCAGAAACGATTTTGAACCCTTGTCAATATACGTATGACCGGAATTTTTGCGCAATAAATATAACAGCTGGGCAAGCGCACTTTGTTTCTTTGCAAACTCCTTCAGTCCTTCAAAGTGATCAGTTTGCGTATAAAACATTGTTCTTTGCCGCTGTGACGTCAGACCAGCACGTATCCGAGGCGCAGAACGTAGTCGTGTGTATGAACGTCAGCAGGGTTGTCGGTGTAGATGTGGTGGAGAATCGGACAGGATGTCAAGAGGCTAAGTGATCGGATGCTGCGCCACTCTCTGGAGTTGAGATGAAAGCCGTATCATTCAGGGGAAGCCGTGTAATGTGGGAATCAACGTCCATTATTGCAGAAACAAGAGAACAAAAAAAAGAAAGGCTCAAAAAAGACATCATATCATTCCCCAATGGTGGTCACTTGAAGGACGTTCTGTAGGCCTTGCTGACAGTCTTCACTGTGGACTAGAAATCTTACTAGGAGCGCTTAACTTTCACCAAATAGGTAGTTCATATAATCCAGACAAGAGGGTCTTGTGTACGTAGTCCAGTATAACAGATACCCAAGCGCTGTGCTCCGACAAAACTGCGGAAAAAATGACGATGTTATTTCAATAACAACAGATTTCCCAGTTGAGTGTTCGGAAAACAGTGTTGCAGAACCTGTCGAAATCTTCAGGCACATTGCACGGTTCAAATGGCAATATGTTATGTTTGTAAAAATCGTACGGTATCAAAAATACTGTTTTTTGCCTCCGTTGCATGGGAGTTTAATAGTACTCGAACCACCAATAGTATGAAATGCAACTCATGCGGTGAAGCGCATAATCTATTCGTGGAAGCGGATACACCTTTCAGTGATTTAATTTATACGCCGGTAATTCAAGCAAAATCTATGTATACGCCGGTAACACGCAAGTTCTTTCTCGTTTATCACAAGTAATACCGAAGCTGCCCATAGAATAGAGACTTGCAGCTATTCGGAAAAACTTTTCCGGTACGGTACGCGGTACCCGTTACCGGACAGTACCTGGAAGGCTCGTTTTAAGAGTTATAGCTGACCGTAACTACCGGGCATGCTACCGTGACTAGGAGCGACTTGGATTGTACGCCATTTGGCAATTCCTCGGGAGTCTGTCGCGTTTTCTGTGCTGAAATATTACTTTTCAGTTCTCAAAAGTGGTAAAGGCAGTATTAAAAAAATACCGAACGCCCCTACGGAGATTCGAACTAGCTACTGGGAGAACATGAAGCGGGCATTCTACTACTAGGCCATCTCAACAGATGGCGCCAAGGTTCATGATGATGATGATGGTAGGGTTTTTTTGGCGCAAGGTCGACCATGGGCAAAGAGCACCAAAGAAGAAGATATTTATTGGTTGATGAGAATAAATACTAAAACCTGTGAGTAGAAGTAAGAGTCATACAATACGAAACACAATGCAGATGGCTGGTGTATTAGGCCAGGATGATTACACGTGATATGATAAGAGCGGCAGAAAGTTTACATCCGCTAAAAACTAAAGAAAACGTTGAGTAGAAACCATTGGTTCATCGGCTAAAAAGTATGAGGGGTGCAAAGGCAGCGGTGGTTGCGGCGACCAGTCCACGCATCTAATTCTCGCGCTCTACAATCCAGGTTTGCCTCCCAGCCCTGCCCTGGTGTGAAGCTGCTTCGTCTCCTGCCATATCAGCACAGTTTCATAGGCGTTCATGGCTAACTTCCACGCGTGGCCACACCACTGCGTATCGCAGTCACCAACCTCGTCTTCGACGCAGCTCCCTGCGGCTGCGCGAACTACTGTTGGCCCCGCCATAAAAGGTCCCTGGAAGGCGCTCTGCCCCACTCTGGCAGCGGTGGTTGCGGTGACCAGTCCACGTATCTAATTCTCGCGCTCTGGAATCCAGGTTTGCCTCTCTGCCAGGCCCTGGTGTGACGCTGCTTCGTCTCCTGCCATATCAGCGCAGTTTCATCGCCGTTCGTGGCTAACTTCCACGTGTGGCCACACCACTGCGTATCGCCGTCGCCAACCTCGTCTTCGACGCACCTCCCTGCGGCTGCGCGAACTACTGTTGGCCCCGCCATAAAAGGTGCCTGGAAGCGCTCTGTCCCACTCTGGCAGCGGTGGGTGCGGCGACTAGTCCACGCATCTAATTCTCGCGCTCTGCAATCCAGGTTTGCCTCCCTGCCCTGCCCTGGTGTGACGCTGCTTCGTCTCATGCCATATCAGCGCAGTTTCATCGCCGTGCGTGGCTAACTTCCACGTGTGGCCACACCACTGCGTATTACCGTCGCCAACCTCGTCTTCGACGCAGCTCCCTCCGGCTGCGCAAACTACTGTTGGCCCCGCCATAAAAGGTCTTTGGAAGGCGCTCTGTCCCACTCTGGCAGCGGTGGTTGCGGCGACCAGTCCACGCATCTAATTCTCGCGCTCTGCAATCCAGGTTGGTTCAGCGAAATTTGAGGTTCAGAGGTCTCTTTATTGTTTGCTTACGCCGCAGCTGCTTCCCCGATCTCTGTTTTGCCGTAATTGCTCTGTGCTGAATGATGCCGACGAATGTGGAACTCGCAAAAAGGATTGAGTTGCTCGATGGTCTACTCAAGGGGAACTTAGATGCATTAGTGCTTGAACTGACAACCAAAATCAAAGAAAAGCTTAGTGAACAAGGGCTGGGTGAGCAGGCCTTCTTGGCTGAAAGTGTTCAGCTTATGAGCGACCTCTTTGATGAGATGAAGGAGAAACAGGTAGAGCTCATTTCCGCGAACAAAGCACTTGTATTGCGCAACAATGAACTAGAAAAGAAAGTTGCCGACCTAGAACAGTACTCCCGAAGCAACAATGTAGAGATTAGAGGTGTCCCCTCTACCCAGGGGGAGGACTGTGCGGCGATCGTTCAGCTGATAGGGGAGGTCTCTGAGTGTCCTGTTGCGCCATCCGAACTAGACATCGTGCACTGCGTTCCCGCGAAATCTGGTGACAAAAATATAATTGCCCGCTTTCTTTGTCGGGAAAAGAAGAACGATTTCTCACGCATGGCCAGGAAGGCTCGTCTGTGCGCTAACCAGATTGGTTTTCCGGAAAGCTTAAAGACGCCAGTGTTCTTAAATGACCATCTCACCACTGACAACAAAAGGCTATTCGGCAAGGCACTTGCTCTCAAAAAGCAAAAGGGCTGGCAGTTCTTGTGGACTGACAACTGCCACATCTTGGCGCGTAAGACAAGTGACAGTAAGACGTATCTCATTTCATCCGAATCTGACCTGCATGTTTTCACCTAATATCGCTCATCTCATCTCTTGCCGCTTGCCCCACGCAACTTCGAGCTCAAAACTTCCATGTCGCTGTAATCTCCAGACAACTTTAATCATATTCTACCATAAAATAATTTTTCATTGATTCACTTCAACGCGCGAAGCTTACGAAAAAATATAGATGATATCAATAACTTTATCTTGTCCCTCGACCACCATTTCTCAGCAATATGCATTTCTGAAACGTGGCATTCTGACAGCGATAATAACTTGCGTGTATTTTCATCTTATCAGGCTGAATACTGTAATCGACGCTCGGATAGCTACGGAGGGGCTCCCATTTTCCTTGATCCCACCGTCGTTTACACTCGCAGGCATGATTTATCTTTCAATATTAGCAACTGCGGAGCTGTTTGGTTAGAAATAGAAGATCCTTTACTTGCACATAATCGTAAAAATTTCGTTCTTGGCTCAGTCTATCGTTCCCTGTCATCTTCTGTTCCTGAATTTCTTCATGCTCTCAATACCATTCCTAACAAGCTATCATTGGAAAATGAGAACGGTTTGATATTAGGTGACATAAACATTAACCTTCTCGATACAAGTGCTAAAGTATATACTGACTACACTGATTGCTTCTCTGGCTATGTACTCGAATCCCTAATTAACACCTACACAAGATGCCGCCCTAGGAGATCTCAAATACTTCTAGATCATGCATTATCTAATCTAACCCCGACTCCAGTATTTGCTGTATTGTGCACTGAAATAACTGACCATTATCCCATTTTTGTTTCATTAGATCGTTCAGCTTCACTCCCTGATAAACCCTTTTTTACTTCTGTTTTTTCTAAACATAAATTTACTATACCATTCTCAGTACTGACTGGTCTGGTGTTAATACCGCTGTTGACCCTGTGTAGGCTCTGGATGAATTCTGTACATTGTTTTTGAAGGCTGTATCGTTGAGCACAACAACTGTTAAATGTAAAAAACAGTTCCAACACGCATGCAACCCTTGGATGACGAATGGCTTACTGATCAGTTTACGTAAAAAAGATAACCTTTACCGGAAAACAAAACGTCAGCCTTTTAACACTGCTTTAGCCCAACGTTATATAAAATATACTAATACTCTCAGTCATCTACTTAAGCTTGCTAAAAGGCAATATTATGAACTAGAATTTACGAATAATAGTCATAACCCCCCAAAAAAATGGAAATTAATCGGTGAATTTTTAAATACAGTTATTCTCGCGTAATGATTTTAACAAAATTAGCTATCACGGGACCGTCTTTCTTCAGCCATCCGACGTTGCTAATGCTTTCAGCAACTTTTTCTCGTTATCAACCCCAACCATTACCACTACTGATCAGAACTTCCTACCCCTCTCCCCACACTCGTTTTATCTGTACCCCGTTACTGCCCATGAAGTGTACTTAACGATTTGTAACCTCAAAAATACCAGTCCCTGTTTGGATAACATTTCGATGAGTCATTTGAAACTTGTTGCTCATATCGTTTCGGAAACAATGAGTATTATAACTAATACTATTTTTTAAGTCTGGCATTTATCCTAAAAGCTTAAAGATGGTCAAGGTTATTCCAGTATTTAAGAAAGGGTATAAGGAGTTAATTGACAACTATAGACCAATTTCAATCCTTTCCAGTTTGAGCAAGATCATCGAACAATTACTTGTAAAACGCTCAACTAGCTATCTAAGGAAATTTAATGTAATAGATAATTCACAATTCGGTTTTCGTGCGGGAAGTTCCACTAGCTAGGCTTTACTAACCTTAACCGATTTTATTAAAAATCTATTGATTGTGGTAAATATGTTGGCTCGGTATTCTTAGACCTCACAAAAGCTTTCGATACCATCAATCACAAAATTTTATTCATGAAACTAGAAACATATGGTATAACCGGTCCAGCACTTACTCTATTAAAAAATTACTTGGTTGATAGGCAATACGTCGTAGCTGCAGCTGGCTCGTTCTCCGACTGTAAAACTATTAACCAAGGTGTCCCGCAGGGTTCCATTCTTGGTCCCTTATTTTTTAATATTTACATCAATGACTTACCCAGCTTTCTACACCGATACAACTGTCTTTTATATGCTGACGATACCACAATAACATTATCAGACACATCTATAGTATCCCTAACTGATAAATAAAACGCTGCTTTAACGGATGTGACTGAGTGGTGCTGCAAAAATAATTAAATATTAATCCTACTAAGAATAAATTTATGATCTTTAGAAGCCACCAGAAAGTGTTAGATATGTTGCCAGAATTAGACTTGGCTCTAATCCGATCATATCATGCGACTGCGTCCAATGTCTTGGTATAATTCTTGACACTTACCTTAAGTTCACATCTCACGTCGATCATATCAGAAAAAAAATGGCATTTGGCATCCGGGCATTGCTCAAGGCACGACCGTTCTTTCCAACTAAAGCTTTGTTATCACTTTACTTCGCTTTCATGCACAGTAATATCAACTATGGAATCACTGCTTGGGGTAACACATATCACACCCATCTATCATCCATTCAGCACATTCAAAATCATGCTATCCATATCATTACTAGTAGCCCCCGCCATTCAAGCGCATCACCTCTACTCCGCCAATATTCTGTTTTATCGGTTACAGCATTGTTTGATTATAACTTAGGTATTTATTTTTTCAGACTACTCAACAACCAATTATGTTTTGAACTTGTTGACGTAGGTACTTTAGTGAATCATAACACTACTAGATTTACCTTGAATAATAACTTGTTGTTACCTAAGGTAAAAACTAATTATGGCCAGCAAACATTTCATTTTGCCGCCATTATTCTATGGAACCGCCTACCACTTAATATTCAATCATCACGTTCTATCACAGCCTTAGAAAAATCTCTAAAAAATATTCTTCTAACCTGATATGTTTCCTAATTTCTTTGTTGTGCTGGTTCGACTTTCGTCATTTGTTTGCACAGTAGTTTTCATAATTTGTTTTTTGAATGCCGTTTTTATGTACATAGCTTAATATTTTAGTAAATTCCATATAAAAACCATGCTCTACATGTTCTTGCTTATTTGTTTTCTTCACTAATGTTTTATTGCACTTGTTTTTGCTTCCACTGCTGCTTGTGAAACGTTTTTTGTGTACTTCATTATCGAGGGTCCTAGTGCAGTGTTTGACTTTGGGACCCTCGTCTGCAAACTTCCTTTGTAACCGTTTACTTTTTATGAATAAACTTCAAATTCAACTTCTAAAAAAGGAATTTGTCGTCTATATAATTCAGACAAATGTTTGTGTCATGTTGTGTCAAGTGCCTTGCATGTGATTAGTATGGGGACTATGAATAGGTCCGTTCCACACCTGCTACACAAGAGCCGCGAAGATCCAGTGAGCAGGTGGGAATGCGTTACGTGTGTGTGACCTATCCGCAGCCTAACCAGAGCGACTTCAGTGTATCTGTTGTGTGAGTCAGGTAAGTAGCGCCCCAGATAGGGTTTTATTACGTGGTTTGTTGTCTGTTTGTTTACTCCAGTGTAATTGCCATGTGTTACGAAGCTGTCCTCTGATGTGTGCCTTTAGGTCGGTGTAAGGTACTGTTGTAGTGTCAACTGTAGTCATGAGAGCAGCATCACCAGCAATTTGATCGGCGGCCCCATTGCCAGGAATTCCGCAGTGCCCTGGAACCCAGCATATAGCTATTTCAAAATTTGAGGCATATGGAGTCATTAGTACGTTGAACAGAGCACTGATCACATAGTTTTTAGATGACTTTCTTGATGACAGCGCCTGTACAACACTTAGAAATACTGTGTAGACGATGTACACTTGAAATTAATGTTCGAGGATGTGATTTGAAACGAGTAAAATGCCACACGCTTCTGCCGTGTAAACGCTGCTATGAAAATGTATTGTTTTAGTAACAGTAACATTTGGTCCATGCTCTGCATTAGAGATACTAGAACCATTTTTGGACGCGTCACTATAGAACACTGCTCACCTGTACTTGTCCTGCAGACACAGGAAGTGCTGCAGAATTGCACTCCTGATTTTTCCTAATTTTCTACTAATGTGAATGATAGGTCGCATGATATTGGATATAGATGCCATGGTGGAATTAAATTATGGAAGGTGTGTTGTGCGTGTCTGAAAGGGGGACATTGAGTGCAGAAGCCTCCTCACTAACTCTGAGAGAGAACGGTAAGGAAATAGATGGCCTGTTTAATAAGAGTTGCAAGTTTGATGCCTTCTTCATGATGGGATTAAAAGGATGGTTGGTCAGAGACACGATCTTAGATGCATACACCAGGTCACCATACTCCCGCTTATGCCCTAGTCACCATTTCTCGCACTCGACCTAAAGACTTTCGACAGGGCTAGTGCGGAAAGCGCCACATGAGATGTTAAGGCCAGGATGCAGCACTGGGTCAAGCATTTTTAGTGCTTTCTTTGCCGCCGACCCATACACGACACTGCCGTAGTCGAGCCGAGACCCCACGAAGGCTGTGTAAAGGCGTTGCAGAAGTGTTTTTTCAGCCCCATAAGATTGATGTAAGAGGACCTTAGACAACTTTGGGACTGCGTGCTGATGCACCATTGAATCTTTGTGACGCCCTTGGTCCTTGGCACTCACCTGCAGCGGCAACACGGAGTACACTGGCTTTGGTGTCATTTCTCCATGACTCTGGCCTGAGCGAAACTCTGTGAATGTTTGCCTTAACTTCACTTCTTTTTCTGCGCCGCGTGCGTGATTATGCATTTGTCAGTTTGTGTGCTTATTTGCTTTTGTAGTGTCTGTACGAGTTTTTGTGACTTCGTTTCCCTTCATATTCGCACATATCATGTTCATGTCGAGTAGTAAGCCAATCTCGCTGCCAGGCTGACTTCTCTTCATTCAATAAAGGCATTCCTGCTTCTCCTCCTCATTCTTTTAAGCATTTGCATTTGAGCTGTTTGGTATGAGGAATGAATGTGAATTTTTCATCAAATAAAATACCAAAAAACTCGTGCTCCTTGACAATACACTCGGCATTATTGCAAGAGTGATATCTGGGTCCCGGTGGGCCCCACGCTTCTTGGAGAACACAACACAAGAGCTCTTTCAAGGATTAATTTTGAAATCATTCTTGCCAGCCCAGGTGGAAATTTTGTTCCATGATTTAAAGGATATTCACGTCGTCTACATACATGAAATAAGAGACTGTAGGTGGCAATGCCTTTCCAAGGGAGTTCATCTTTACTATAAAGAGAGTGCAGCTCAACACACCACCTTGCGACACGCCATTTTCTTGCACATGAACCTTTGGAAGTGCACAGCCAACTCTCACTCGAAACTTCCTCTCCGACAAGTAACTCACAAGGGTGTTTAACATGTTTCCAGAAACACCGAATGCCTTGAGGTCACTAACGATCTCATAATGCCAAGCGGTGTCGTACGCCTTCTCGAGGTCGAAAACCTTAAGTTAAGCAATACTGTTTATGCACGAAAGCATCCTTTATATATGCTTCAAGAGCTGATCGTTACAATTTGCTACGAGTTGATCGTTACGTTGATATGCTACGAGTTGATCGTTCGTTGATAGCCCCGCCCTGAAGCATGCCTGGCAGCTCTCGAGGTGACCGTTGTTCTCATGAAAGTACGAGCCTGCGATTTATCATCTTTTCGAGAAGCTGGCACAGGCAGCTCGTAAGGGCTATGCGACGGTAACTTGAGGGGGACGACGGGTACTTCCCCCCTTTCAAAAAAGCTACAACTATATCCTCCTTCCAAGAGTCTGGAATGTGCCCCGAAAACCATATCTTGTAATATAGGTGGAGGAGTGTTAGAAAAGTGTCCGAGTGTAGGCGCTGTATCAATGTATATGTGATGTTGTCTGTGCCCGGAGCTGAGAGTTTACAAGTGCTCAGAGCGGCCCTCAGCTCATGAAGTGAAACGTCGGAGTTTTAAGAGGATGCTGACTTGTCGTTATCAAGTAAAGACTTCTTTTTGGCCCATTGTTTATGTTTCATGAAAGTTATTGTGTAGTGTGCTGAACTGGACACGTGTTGGAAGTGAGTGTTGTGCGAGTGTGTCAGCCTGGTCTTTGGGTGCATCCTCTGTTGTGCTGACCAGAGGCAGGCTGTGTGTTTGTTATTCCTTGAGTTTGCGTATTCCTGGCCATACTTTCCGTGTGTCTGTGTAGGAGTTAATTTATGTTATGAATATACGCCAACTCTTCCGTTTTTCCTCACGTTGCACAGGTTTTCCCATCGCCTTTGCTCTTTTAGATGCAAAGCATATCTTGCTCGGGGCTCTGTCCGGCGTCCTTCCGTAGTCCGCACCTCTCCCCCTACACTATCAAAAAAAGAAATAGCGGCGCCCGGTTTCGACCTAACGACTCTCTGGCCGCAACGGGAGTTACGTGGTGCTCTTCCCACTGCACCACAAAACCGAGAGAGGAGCAAGTGCTACGAACGCGCCTTATGTCCTTGGCTCCTTCTAACTACGTCAAGAAGCTACTGATACAGCGAAGGCACGCGAAGCTGAATGTCAACGAAAACGACGTTCTGAAAACTTTAGAGGAGGATGTTAACGTCCGTGCCCCGTCCGCAGCGCCTCTGATGATTATGGCAGGATGCCCCTAGGAACTGGCCAACCAAAGAATCCATCACGAGATAGCTTCGCGTTCAACCACCGTCGTCATCTTCCCATAGGAGAACCTCTGAAGACGAAGAAGGAGAAGAAGACAAAGCTGCGAAGAGGAGGGCGTGTACGCTGCTCTCGCCCCGTCCGCCGCACTTCTGACGATGATTTTGTTAGGATTCCCCTAGGGATTGGCCAACCAAAGAAAAGATCACGAGATAGCTTCGCGTTTAACCACCGTCGTCATTTTCGCGTAGGGGAACCGCTGAAGAATTAGAAGGAGAAGAATACAAAGCTGCGTAGACGAGGGCGTGTACGTTGCTCTCAGCCGCTGCACCAACGTCAACAACCTTTACCTTACCAACACCGACCGAGACTATCGATTGTACCGATAGCGAGCGCGCTGCTTTTCCTCTCCCCCTTTCCACGCCAGCTGCGCGATAAGCGCGCATTCGTGTCTCCTCTCTCATCTCATCCTCACCCCTCCATCTGCTCTATGTAACAAACCCGGTCCGCGCGCCGCTTCCTCAGTTGCTGCTCCGGTTAAGACACGCTGCGCCATCCCTTGAGCTGAATGGAACCACCAATTCTGCTTTGCATCACGACATAATTCCCTTCGGGGAGATGGTGTATTATTTTCATTTAACAAGAGGAGGTTTCCCCACGTGGGGTACCGACGAAGAATACCCCACGCCTTCTTCTGGATCTCCCGCGCCCTCCCACAGGCATCATTCCACCACGGCCTCCGCTAGTTGCGTGGGGCACCATAGGCGTATAGAATGGACTTTTCGGCGGCGTCGAGGATGTGCGCCGTGAGTAGTTGGCAAGCCTTTTCAATGTGTAGGTGTATAATGATTGTGTGGTGTAGTTTGGGTGTCTCTGTAAGTGTATATCAGTTTGCTTTTGATTCATTACACCTTTTATGGGAAGATGCACTGCCCAGGCTTCTACCTATTTACGTAATGAAGTGGGGAAATGGTCACTACCATATGGGTCTTTGCCCACACCCCTCTCAAGACGTGAAAGAGAATTCAAAACCAATAGCCAATTCAAGATGTGAGTATGTGTTTTGTCCTATGTTATGGTATGTAGGTTTTTATTGTTGAAAAGGCATGATCCTGAAGGCGTCAGGAATATCTCTATCAGGAGACCTCGAGCATTAGTGCGAGAAGAACCCCGAACAGAGTTGTGAGCATTAAGGTCACGTGTAAGTATATATGGTTCTGGCAGCTGGTCAACCAGCGCCTCGAAGTCAGAGCTTGAAAGTGCAAGATCAGGAGGAATGTATATAGAGCATACCGTTATCAACTTAATAAATATTATTACGCGTATTGCTACAGCCTCAAGGACAGTGTTCAAAGTGACAGGGTGGCATGTTAAGGGTTGGCGGGCAATTATGGCCACAATGCCTGAAGGGTGTGAGCAGCCATCCCTGTTCTTTCTGTATACCAAGTAACTATTCAAGAAATTTTTGTGTTTGGAATTCAAATGTGGTTCTTGGACACACATTACACTTGGTTCATTAGCATGTAAGATCTCATACACGTCGTCAAGAATAATTATTCAGAAGGCCTCTGCAGTTCCAGTGGACGATATTTTGTCTTCCCATTATGATGTGTTAGAGCTACTGGAGTGTGACTAATTATGAAGGGTCTTTCGAAACTTGAAGTCTTGGAAGGTTTTTTTTAACCTTCTCTGGAGCTTTGGATGAAGCGAGCCGCTCCTTCCGCTGCTAGGCAGACAGAAAAGGTCCCACATCTATGTCGTCATCAGATTTGGAAGGGGTACCCGGCCGACCGTACCCCCGAAATTGGCACCCTTTCCGGTGCCCTTCGTTCGAGCCGCGACTGCCGAGGGCGTCAGGAGTGCCCTGGGTCCCATAGGCGGTGCGGCGGGGCTGGGAACTGCTCCGGGTTCCTCCGTCTCCATCTCCGCTGTGCCCTCGCCTTTGCTTCGGGCCGGTGGAGGGGAGGAAACAGTGGGTGCAGCAGGATCCCCACTGGACGTGGATGCCACCCCAGCCGCTACTGGCTCAGCGAGTGGCGCGGTGGTGGGTTGGGCTGCCGGAGGCAACACAGGGGAGGGGGCGGAGGCAGGACCAATTGCGATTTGCTCTACTGGTTAGCCGCCAAACCAGACATCGCTCAGCACCCCGGCGAGCCGCGTCGGCGTACCTGCTCAGGGGGAAAGAGGTGAACCTCTTTCATGCCTCTGGGAAGGTGATGTTCTCGTTTACTTTGAAGGAAATAATCTGTTTCTATTGTTTAAACTTTTCAGAGCTTCCGGAATAGGCAGCATATGGTCCATGACAGTTCGGAAAGGTGAAGTGCTCGGAGTAGCCGTTATCGGTAGGATGATTGTGCGCTGCACGTTTTGCGCTCGTCAGTTTACCACGACAAGAGGTTTTGCCGTGGCCAAACCGCTGACACTTGTAGCTGCGGTGTGGGTTCAGCACGTAGGGTCGGACCGGACATCTCACGAAGCCTGCATTGACCGACTGAGGAAGTGTTGAGCGGGCAAACGTCAAGATGATGTGTTTGGTAGGTATGATTTGATCGTTTCGGCGTATGGTTATTCGCCTCACTGCCGTCACGCCCTGATCACGGAGGCCCTCGAGCAGATCGGCTTCGCTTTCACTTATAAGATCCGCATCAGAGTTCACGCCTTGGCAGATAATAAGGGTGCGGTGAGGCGTGATATTTATGTCAGTACTGACCATGCGCGTTTGTGCAAGAAGGTTTGCGGACTGCTGTTTGTTGTCTACCTCAATCAGGAGTTCTCCCGTTTTCTATTTCTTAGACTTGTACGACTTTCCGAGAAGGCTTTCAATATACGTGGAGATTAGAAACACGGACTGGGAAGTGATTGGCTTTGTCTTATCAAGAGATTATATGATCAGAAAGCGCGAGAAATTATCGGGCTTTGGGAGGTAGATTGATCGCAACGGATGAAAGGATACTTCGGTGCGGCCCCTTTTCAGGGACAGATCACGTTTGGAGGGGGGGTTTGTACCATAAAGCATGTATAGAAGCAGGGGACTGGTGTACTTTCTTCCGCAGCCTTACCCTGATAGCTAAGGAGGTCCTTGAGCTCCCTGCCTGGTAAGCAGACAGAGAGCGCATCCGCCGGAGCTTGACCTGGGCTCCGATGGCCACCATTTGAGGTTTCTACCCTTCACCTTAAAACGCATTACCACGGTCGGTTACAGCGTGAGTGTAGGGGCTCGGGGTCCGCGGTGTCCCCAACCCCGTCACCAAGATTACTCAGGTGCCCCGTGCGGGGGCGCCAAGGTTTGGCTTCGCATGTCATCACCGGCAGTATGCACTGGTTCCAGAAGAACGTCTATGCCGAACTCATGCAGGCATCGAGTGCTGCCTGTTCCAGAAGTTCCAATCATCCAGGAGATATAAGGGACTGCACTTGAAAAGTTCACCCATGGTAGCAAAGGTCCTAGCGGCCTAAACAGCTCTCTTTCACCAGTGAAGAATCTTGCCACTGTTGTGAAGTAGTGGCCACCGCCTTTCATGACAGTTAAAAATGGCATGTTATAAATAAACAATAAAAAATTAGTGCCCTTCAACTCTATGAAGATGAATGACCTGCAATGCTTCACACAGTCCACGGAGTGCACGAAACAAACACGATTGTTGTACTTTGCGTTGGAGCATACCTCCGACCCAATTAGTTGAATGAACCTCTGAAGGATCCAAGCTTTGTTCAAGCAGACAAACATGAAGCGACCCATGTACCTTAATCGTCATAAGCATCTTACTATTTGTGTAACACACCACCTCATTCCGCTCTACCAGTAAGGACTCTGGACAGGTCCCATCGAGCCGCTTGTCGTCAGCATTTAACACTGGCACCAGCAGAGCGGACGTGCCATCCATCATTACGGGCATATAACCTATGGCTGCTCCTGTACGTTCCCCACCTCTCTCCTACCAGCCTCCGCACGCATAAGCCGGCCACCGGTGATGTGCGCGTGCTTAGAAGGGACAGATGCAGTCGAAAGTATCCCCTGAAAGGCCTACGAAGAAGTGATATTGGCTGACGCCGGCGTTTCCATTCTGGCAAGTTGATATTCGTCGGGGAGGGATTCGCCGCTATTCGACGAGCTGAAGTTGAGGTGGTTAAGGTGGCGCCAGCAGCTTTCCGTTGTTCTTGCGCCCATTGCGCTTGTGTTGGGGCCAGCGCTTCAATTCACGCTCTTCTCTCTCCAACGAATGCAATACATCCGTTCTATAACGATTTAAAATCTGGAAGACTGTGTGCTCTATTCGCGCATACAAACATGGGGCTGTTCGTTTCCTTCCCCTTCGTAGGCATCTTACTGTATTTGTAAGATGTCTGTGTAACACATCAACCCACACCCGAACCACTCAATTAGGCACGATAGCCGACTAAGCGCATTGAGCCAGATAATTTCGAGATCTACATATCCCACCAGCACAACCGGAATTTCATCGGTAGTGGCATGAAGACTAGCTGTGCGTGCACGTTCCTCTTTTTCCACCCGCAAACCGTGCACACAAAATCCGGTAGCCGGTGATGGCGCATGCTTAGGCGTGAAAGATAGTAGCGCAAATGTCGCACGGGAGGCCTTCTAAGCTGAACAAAATATGGGCTCACGCCGTCATTTCAACTGGGCAGGTTTCCCTTTAACCGAAAAAGATTCGTAGCGGCTTGGCTAATTGAAATTTCACGGCAAATGCTGACGGCGGGTTTCGATGGTTTAGGTGGCAGCCCTCTGGTAGCCGTTACCTGGGCTTCGCGGGAGAGGCGTCTGTTTATGTCCGCGCAATCGAGTGAGCGAACGCACCCGCGACAAACGAAAACGGAGAGGAGCGTCCAGCGAGAAGTGAGATGGAATACGACACGTGCGCCTACGGCGTCATTTCTCCAGACACATTCGATAGATCCTGTTCCATTCACCGCTAATCTAAACCGCGTCACACTTGCGCGGGAAGTTTAAACACTACTGGTAACAACGTGCTCGCTGCTCCCTTTGCGGGGCTAATTCGAACCACGTGACATTTGTGCGGTAGGTACACAAACGATTGGCAACATGCTGACTGCCGGTGGCGGCGCACTGCGAGGTAGCAGCAGAGTTGCCCATACCGCCGGGTGTTCGCTGATCACGCGAACACTTCCTGAGATGCAGCATAAATGCGTCGTTACCGAGAAGATTGCAGCTCGCGTTGTGCACACATTTCATATTAGGGAGTATTGTTATTTGCTGTGGGTTCAACACTTCTGTTTATTTATCGCTATCATCTCATAACCGCACTACCGCCGTTAGCTGCCGATTGCGTATCTTGTCAAAGGAGCGCCTGTGGAGGGGAGGGAAATATAGTGGTGAAAAATGTGTCAGCGGGGGCGTGCAGGAGCCCGGGGTGGCGCCGAGTAAATCGATGAAACCGTAATGAAAACTAGGGGGTTACACACATACTGCTTTGGAGTAATAAGGGTACAAGTATAGGGCGATAGCAGGTGAAGAGGCAGACGAAGCTGCCTCACTCTGTGTGTGTTTAATGGGTTCCAAAATCGGGGCGTCTGAGTCGTGCTTTCTATCTCGGATTCTCAATATGCTGACACCATTAAACCCGCAATTCGGGGCATGAGTGTACTTGACCGACGGTGTAGCACCTAGACGCTGGCGAGGACTGGAAACCATCGCACTGCTTGATCAAGGAGGCCTTCCCCTCTACCGCTGCCCCTCATGGCTTGTACCCAAGCCGACACTCGTTTGGCGACACTGGGCCTTCACCTTAAACACCTAAAGGTACGCCGGAGGTTCGTGCGGGAGAAACTCCTGGGGATCATCGTGGCAATAGACACCCTGCTTCAGGATCCGGCTGCGCCCAGGACCAATGTAGTCGCCAAGATCGACCACTTCAATGTCAACCAGACACAGATACTGTCTTTTGACGCTGCATTACAAGAAAAATTGACCTGGTGACAAGCAGAATGATGGCATCACCATAGTGCAGGTATTGGATGACAAAAGGCGCTCCTTGAGGACCCCGGTTCTTTGGCCGAGAAGCTCTGGATTTAATTTCCGGGGGCTGCATCGGATCCACGTGCAGGAGTGACGATCAAGAGCTCAAGGGTGTCCCCAACGTACCAAAAATGCCTTTCTATCGCTTTGCCAATGGTTCAGACAGAGACGTACTAAAAGCATTTCCGGCCACCACGCGCGCCCTGCACGCCGGCAACATAAGTGCATTCATTTTGATGGCGCTCCGTTACTGCTGTCAAAGCCCTTCTAGGTGTCTCTGTACATTGTTCTGTACATTGCAGGCAGATGAACTCTCCCAGCATCAAACGACTGCCCCGAGCTTCCGCCAAGTACATGCAATATGTCTTCCCCGACAGATAGCGCATGCTTCTTTCGATCTACAAAAATGACATGCTGATTGACGTTGAAGACCAATTCCCATCATCCTCTTCAGTAATAAATGGCGATACCTTAACCCATAACCCGCAAAGCATATCCACGTCTGCCACAGGAATTAAGTGATCATGTCAAAAGCAAGGAGAGTGAGCTTCCTAGGAAGCCGAAGATGTCTGTCACCTGCTCAGACGACCCTCTGAGGGTTCTTGAATAACGCTCATATAGGCCAGAAAACCAGGTAGTGGAAGTTGCGGCGTTGGCAGGGTAATCAATTTACAACGCCCTGAAAAAGCTCCCACCTACCCACCAGCGCCGCGCCAGGTGCGTCTTTGCCATCAAGAAGCACATGAAGTCACTACAGCCGAATGGATACACGGAAGACTTCGGCGGGTACCTCATGGTGAATGGCGCAAGGCTTGTGGTCCTGCTGGGCTGGGAATCTCAGAGAAACACGTGGATACCACCACGAACGCGAATCATCCCTCAAAGCATCGACTGCCATGCACAAATGGGACAGTTGGAAGATAACTACAAGAAAAAAAAGGGAAGGCAAGAAAAAGATGTGCCACAAGAACAAACCTGAGATTCCTGAAAGTGCAGCAGCTACATCGAAGAGACTCCTGCACGAAAGATAACCAGCCGAAAAGAGGTAAGTTGATCCGTACAGACAACGTGGTCACGAGTATTTGAGGCCACATCCAGAACGAAAACCCCCTCCCGCTGCACAAAAACTTCCGGCGTCGAAGCAGGCACTGCAGTTAAGCCAGGAGTTCAGGACATAAGGGGCTGTAGAATAGGGAGAATTTGAAGAAAGGATTAGTCCGCAAATTTTCTAGAAAAGCTCCAAAGTGCCCGCAATACAAAACCACATTAAGGATAACAGGTCTATGTCTTGGTACCGCAAAAGATGTGCGTGCCAAATGTTTTTCAACCCCTAGTTCGACCCGACCGCTGTGAGGCTGCGAAAGGCAGTCAGACGCTCCTCGTCGGCCTTTTTCAGACAAGCCCGAAGAACGAGTAATGGGGCCCCCGGCTGCGAACGTGATCAGCTATGCTGCCATTCCGTCTCCCCTGGAGCTGTCATTGACGCCTCTCATAATTGGAGCACCGCGCATTCTCTCTACGCTACAGGCAAGACGAAGTGTGCAAGACGAGGATGGTTACATCGAGCAGCAGCCATGCGAATCAGGGTCGTGTAAAACAAGGCGACACCACTTTTGTTCTCGGCGCTACCCAGAGCCTTCCCGCATAACGAAGAAAAGGAGTCACTGCTCGCGCTCCTTCTGAGATATCTCGTTTCCCGTGTCACGATGCACGAGCAGGGCGACTTGAGCCATACGCGATGTTGCCTACCTCTGCTCTAAAGCCGACTCGAACTGTCCGACCATAATCACGGGCGCCTGAACACTCGAACAGACCATAAGTGCACTAATCAAAGGCTGAACTTCAAGGCCAACCCTTGCTTTTCTGGCCGGGGTGGCGGAGGGAGTTTCTTGTGAAAAAGGAGTAAGATGGGTACAGGAAGAGAGCAAATGCCCGTAAAGAAGGCGAAGCAGCGCCCATGCCTTGCTTGGTTCCGCGGCTTCCGGGAACGAGACGTCTGGGTCGTGGTTTTTTAGTGCTATTTAAACCATGATGACGAGGATGCCAGTAGCGCATACCCATGGAGGGGATTCAGCATATTTGCACGGCCGCAGTTATGCATCTTCAACAAACGGTTGCAGGAATAAATCGCATAGCGAGGAGCATCTTGCTGGTAGTTCCGCACTTTTCTGCTGGCACTGCGCCTCGACAATGTGTTGTTGTGCCCGTACGCTGTTGTGCCCGTACGCTTTATAGCAAGCCGTTCTTGGAACAACAACTAGCAAAGCGGATCGGAAAGCTTGAAGAAAGACTTCAACAAAAGCTCCGGCTTGTCGGCACTGCCAGTTTGCGGTGCAGAAATATCGTCCCCCCCTTTTCGCTTCTTACGTCACACGCAGACATCACAGCGCGGCCTGCAGGTACGAACAGTACTACGAAGTGAATGGGTGCGTAGGCTCGGTAACTGGAGGCGATAGATGCAGCTGGGGTGCTTAGGCACGGCTGGCTCCGATGAATGCTCACCGTCCAAAAAGCTACCAGAATGTTCTCTGGTCGAATGCCTTCTCAATTTTCCACTTCCGCCAGATGAAAATGATTGGATGGAGAATAAATCCGTGGTTTTGAACATTTCAAATGCAGAGCATTTGTATAACTCACGATGTCACCCGTGCGTCGGTGTCCGCAGCAGCCAGCCTCCCCCTACACTATAAAAAGAAAAAAAAATAACAGTTACCGGCGCCTGGTTTCGATCCCACGACCCTGCGGGCGGAACGCAAGGTACGTGGTGCTCTACCCAATGCGCCACAAAACGACACAGAATCAAAGGCTACGAACGCTCCCTATATCCTTGACTCATTCAACCTACGTCGTCAGCGGAGTGCTAGCGGCGTGATAGCTGCGTGGTGTACACGTGGGAGCACCCACCCCCCAAACACTAAACGTTACCGCAATACAACCACCCCCTATAAAGCGGGTTAGCGCGGGCTCCACTCCAGTCAACTCCTGACCTCTCTTCTCTTGCTTTCGTCGGCGGTCGCAGTTGATAAGCCGATAACGCCAGCGGCAACGACGGCGTCAACGATAACGGTGGCTTCGCCGGCTCCGTCGTCAACGGCGGCAGCGACAACGGCACCAGCAACAACAACGCCGGCGGCGGCTGCCTGGACGGCACCGTCACGCTGGCGCGCGTCATCCCCGTGGTGAGCGACATCGACGACGCGGACGCCGCTTCGCTGGAACGGTTCCGGGCGTTCGCGGTGTGCGCGTCGTGCAAGGACTCGTTGGTCCGCGGCGTCGTCCCTTCGATGTGCGTCGCCTACGGCTACAGGTACCCTCCGCGTCCTGCCCACCTGACCGAGCTCAACGAGGTGGAAGAGCGGCTGATCTCGCCTGGACTTCCGCTCATGAGCATCCGGCGGTTAACGCGGGCGACGGGGCAGTACGGCCCGTACGTCAGTACCACCACCACCAACAACAACCCTACGCCACGTAAACGACCTCAATGCTCTGCATTTACTCGTGTCCCTCGCGCGGGGGCATGCGACGGAGGATTTGTTTCGCATACTTGTCCCCATCGGTACCTGTGACGTAACAGTCGTTGGACTTGTACAAGTGCATATGACTAGCGCATATAGTGGGTTGGGCAGCGGCAGCGCCGGCAGTAGGCTTAACCGCTTCGTTTTTATTCTGCAGGTTTTCAGATTCCTGACAACCCTGAATCAACACTCTTGTGTATCAACCTGCTTCGAGTGTGTGCTGACCACCGCTGCGTTATCAATCTTTGGGAATTTCACGCTCAGCATCAACCGCTGCGACAGGGACTGCTCCGTCACGCGCGCGTGTGCCTACCGTGGTGTGCCCTGCAGCTGCTTGACCGCAGTGTTACATTCGCAAGACCACCTCTACCAGCCAATCACGTCATCAAGGAAAAGTAAAAGTGCCCGGACCTGGTCTCCATTGTCAATGGGCTAGGCTGCGGCAGCACCGGCAGTATGCTTAACCGCTTCACCTTTATTCCGTAGGTATGTTATCTTGATCATGCCAAGTATTTTCTCTCTGATAAGTGGTGGTTGCTGCTGCTGTCCTGCCCACAATATTTTGTCAGTGTTTGCTCTCATGCCGTCTATAGTTTACGACGCCTTGTCTTGAGCGGCGATGTTGGACTAAATCCTGGCCCCTCTAAACCTGCTTCCGCTAAAGCAAGCAGTAATGCTGGGAATGCTCAGGGACCCCCGACGCGTTTTAAGAATGAAGCAAGCGATGTTTTGATGGATTGTAGCTACTCTGTGGAGCAACTCCTTTCTAATTCTAAACACCTCGACCGTCAAAGTCAAGTGGCCAAAGATATTCTCGATATTAAAATTTTTTACCATACTGTCAACGCTAGATTGGATTCTCTACATTCACGTGTTTCGGCCGTTGAATCTTCCCATGCCATCTCTGCACCGGTTGCTTCATCGCTACCATTTATAAGTGAGTTTGCAGCTTTGACACAGATGGTCAATGAACTAAGATCAGAAAATGATGATCTTGAAGATTGCATGGCTTGAATGAAGAGGATGACGAAAATAATGACAGCTTCCGGGGTAGGGTATCACAAGTACTTAGTGATACCTTGCTTATATACTGTACTGCCACTGAACGTTGCCACAGGCTAGGTCAGCACCGAGAAAACCATGTTCGGCCCGTCATTATGAAGCTTCTAGACTTCCGCGACAGAATGAAAGTGATGAGAACGTCTGAAAGTTCAAAGCATCCGACTGGTATGTTATGGAAGATAATTCCCAAAGTGTGCGCTCTGTCCCAAAATGCTTAGGGATGCTTCTGCTTCATTTGGTAACATCAGGTCGGAACTACGTTTGCGATTCGATAAACTTTTTATTGATAGCAATCCGTATACCCTAGACGCAACATCTAACACGCTTGTTAAAGTACCCTCCTGTCAATTTTCACGTCACCCTGCACCCACTCCTGGATCTTCGTCCCCTCCCTGCCTACCCCACTATCCATGTATTGACGCAGTCATTTTGAATGTCAATGCAAAAAGTGTACTAAATAAATTTTCTAGTTTTCTCTCCCTAGTATCCACCTTTTTCCCCCCCCACACATAGTTGGTGTAACTGAATATTAGCTAGATGAAGGCGTTTACGACTCTGAGAAAACTCCACCCGGTTACGGCCTAGTTTGTAATGATCGACAGAACGGCAAAGCCAGGGGTGTGGCTTTACTCTTTCGGTCGGACTTGAAGTTCTCTGTTTTGCCTGTGCCTTTAGGTGTTGAATCGGTGTGGTGCAAGCTTTACTTAAACAAGCATCATCTCATGGTTGGGGTCTGCTACCGCCCACCTGGCACCTCCGTCCATCATATACGCAATCCTAATTGTTATAAGGTTACCCACAATATCGATTCATTTAATATTATCTGTATGGGAGATTTCTATGCACCCGGAATTCATTGGCCTTCCCTGAAACCTTTCGGTCGAGAACCTGGCTTCGGCCGAGATCTAATCTATTTTTCTTTGTCGCATGACTTTGTGCAGTTGGTTAGTGATGCAACTCGACTGGACGCACTTCTCGATCTAATGTTTGTAAGCTCTAACATTGCGGAAGCTGTATTTATATGTGAAACTACCAAAGGTATATCGGATTGTAATGCGGTCATCATGAGCCTTTCTTATCCTGTGATCTAAACCTTGTACTCGTTCACAACATTCCCGGATTTGAAGCGTGCTAACGATACTTCGATCTTGGTTGCCCGTGCTGATGCTTTTTCTCTGTTCGAATCCCTGAGAAGCAACTGTGACCTTGATAGGCTTGTGACATACTTTGAAAACGTTGTAAAATCTTGCATTCATCATTTTGTTCTATTAAAAAAATAAAAAAATACGAATAAAAAACTTCCTTGGATGAACAGAGCTATTCTTCACCTATCTCGTCGTGTACACCGGCTGAGGCGTAGAAACAACGTTGATAAACATGATAGCGTGAGCGAGTTCCAGAAAGCTAAAAAACAAGTTGTCGCAATGATGGCTTCTGCAAAAGATTTTTTCTTTGGCACACAATTACACTCTTTACTCAAAATTAATCCTTGTAAATTCTGGACATCAGTTCTTCCTAGTAGCTCCACTTCGTCCTCATTTTTGATTAACGGCGAAACCATTACTGATGACCAGAAAATCTCACATGCGTTTTATACTTACTTCCACTCTTGTATTTTCTGTTGATAATCGTGCTACCCCTGCTTTTAACTCTCTTTCCGATATTGGCCCAATTTCTGACGTAACTATCATTCATGCTGGTGTTTTGAATCTCATTGTGAATCTAGACACAAAAAAGGAAGATGGTATCGATGGTATTCCAAACACCTTTTTAATTGGGTGTGCGTTATGAACATCTCGATACCTTGCCATTATATTTCATAAGTGTTTGTCCTCGGGTATTTTTTCCGGTGGCAGGAAATTGGCCAAGGTTCGCCAGATATAAAAGTCTGGTTATAAGCAGCTTTTGCCAAACTATCGTCCCATCTGGCTGACATCATATTCCGGCAAGTTGTTGGAGCACATCATATATAAACATATAATCGACTTTCTTGAGACTAGGAATGTTGTATTCAATCTGCAGCAAGGCTTCCGAAGGGAATTCAGCACTTAAACTCAATTCACAGAATTTACCCATGATATATCTTCAAGTCTTGACTGCGGCCACCAGGTCTACGTAATTATTCATTGACTTTGCAAAAGCCTTCGACAGTGTTCCCCATTCAAAGTTGCCTAATAAACTCGGAGCCATCTTAAAATTTGCAGTCTAGTACATCTAATTGCCAATTTTCGGTTTAATCGCTCCCAATGCGTTAGTCTTAACTCATGGGTACCCCTGGGGTACCCCAAGAATTCCTTATTGCTCCCTTGTTATTTTGGATTTTTAATAATGACTTGCCACAATCAATTACCTGTAAATTACGCCTCTGTACCGATGACGGTGTTTTGTACAACACCATTACCTCCGTGCAAGATAACCATCTTCTTAATGACCCGTAAAACTGTCTCAATGTCCTTCACCACCAGAACGTAGACTTCCGTTTTCAACTACTTTTTCGACTAACGAAGGCTCCAAAGTCTTTCAAATTATAAATACATTGACATGGTTTTCACTACTAACCTCTCCTGGTGAATTACGTCTGCACCAAATCTCTTAAAAAACTTCGTTACCTAAGATATACTCTCAGAACATCCCCACAGGCAACTAAATTACTAATGTACAAAACACTAATTGGTCCAGTCCTTGATTATGCCTCTATCGTTTGGTGTCCGTATAAAAAAGGAGAAATAAAACAAATTAAATCCGTGCAAAAAATCAATTCGTTTTGTTCGTCGCCGCTACCGCCATAATTTTTTGCCTACATCCGCCCTTACAACTTTTAAACCTTGCCTCACCCTCTACGCGATGCGATATCGATTCGCTCAAATTCTCGCATGGTATCGTTGATTCAGTTAATCGCCTTTCCAATAACAGCTATCATAAGTACGCTATGCGAACCATAACTCGAAATAATCATACCCTAAACCTCACCCCATTTTATGCGCGCCAATGTATTTAAATATATTTTTTTCAAAGAACGACAGAACTGTGGAATTTACTAGCGGGTGAGCTAAGGAGCGCATCGATAAATCAATTCCTGCCTTTTCATAAAAGTAGTGTCTAACCAATATATCCTTGCTTTGTTGTGTTGGTATATGCAGCCCGTCCTCCAGTTCCCACTCTTTGGATGTAGAACGATTTTTCGGTGTACATTGGCATCTACAAGATCGAGATTTTCTTCTGAATGGAAGTGCCATGTGTGTAGGTTCGTATATTTTATTTTTAAATGCAGAGCATTTCAGTAACTCACGATGTCACCGCGGTTACGTCCGTAGTCGCCGTCCGCACCCCTCCCCCTACACTATATAAAAAAATACTATCCACTGCGCCACAAAGCCGACACAGAATGGGAGGCTACGAACGCTCCTTATATCCTTGCCTCATTTAAACTACGTCAAGAAGCTGCTGATACAATGCATTCACTACCACCGACTCCCCAAACATTAAACTTTAAAGCAATACACCCACCCCCTATGCGACGCATTTACTCAAGTCCCCCTCGCGGGGAGATGGGCCCAATTTTTCGTTCCCTGAAGCGGTGCATTTGTAATCACTGCTCTGTACTTCAACCACTCCTGCTATAGCCTTAAATGGCTTCAGTATTTGAACCCAAAAATAAAATAAAAAACACTGTAATCTCTGCTGTTGAGCTGGTTGAAGCACAGTGCTTTAAAAAAGCGCCAAAACACGAGAAAGAAACGAGGAATGACGAGAAATTTACGCATCCGTCTCATCGTTCTTCAATTTTTGCTAGTGGTTTGAGCGCTCTTTTTATGGATAAAACCAGTGGACCGACCGCAAGTGCTTCTTTATATCGTGGCATTTCATCGCATTTGGAACGCCGCTCGCCTTGAATCTGAACTTTGGCTCCCGACAGTTGTTTCACGGGAAAATTGTTCTAACTTCGTGTGCTCTAGAAAACTGGAATTACTGTGTTTAAATCAAGTGAGCGCTTTGGCTTATTTCAATGATTTCAAGTTAGGGGAACGGTCCTTGTATACACCAAGGTATGGTCATAATGGCTGGGCTGAATTTTTTCCACGCTCGTCCTGTTTTCAACACACTCCTACTGAGAAATATTTTTTGGCTGTATCATTCATTTACATCCAATTACGCTTGGTCGTCAGCTGCCCTCTGGACATGAATGAACGTTGCGATTTTTTGCAATTCTTTATAGCTCCTCTGCAACACCCCAGCTACATTAAAGTTGGTCTCAGTATTCTACCTAATGTATATCTGAGAAGACACCCTAACTGGGGTCATAGCAGCTATCTTATATGAATGATATCAATGTATAAAAACCATAAGCAGCATTAGGAATTACAAAATTCTCAAGTGTGTAGGCTGCCTCTGCACGGTGATTGAATGTTGACGCCTGCAGTTTTATGCCTCGTCAAAGTGAATATGGTGAAGAAAAATATTTATCTAAATATTTTCTTTTTGTTTTGGAATTTGAGCACCCATTTTGTGTTGATTAAAATGCTTCTATAGTCGTTGCGAATCCTAGGTCTGGAAGCGCAAAGATATTTCATATCGCTCGCCGGCTGCTGAAAGTGCGACAGGTCATCTTTCCTTTCGTTCTGTGTGCTACCAGTGGCAACACACCATTCCAATATTGGCGCGCATTCTTTTCCGCTTGCTGTGACCATATATAAAGTGCTTGTAGTGTTGTGATTGGTCGAAGGGGGGAATGTACGTGGGTGATCACAAAATTCAGGGCAGAAACCAAAGAAAGACCCCAAATGATCTTGACGGCCTATTATAAACAACAAATGTTCAAAATGCTTTGTAATTAACCAGAAACCATTATTCTTTTTTCCTGTTGCAGTTTCAGTTCAGGTTTAGAATTTCAAAAGATATTACGGGTTTGGCTTCGGTAGAAGCAAAAATATTGATGCTTGCAGGGTGTTCCTGGAGGCTTGACAGGGGGGACGCGGCTTTCAACTTCGGAAAGATGACCAAAACATCGTAATTTTGAAACCGCATATTCGTCTTCTGCGTTTCGTATTCTGTGCATCTGGATAGTTTTTCTGATTTAAAGCATCGCAAAGTGGCATAAAAAATACTTTAGCCAGGCGCGTTGGCAAAATATCAACGCAAACGGCGAAAAAACGGCAATTTTTGGAGCGGTGTATCTATGCAACGGTGGCACCAGGCGCGGCCATTTTGATATTGTTAGGTCGACTGAGCGATCGTCTTTCCGGTTCCGCTCGTCTGTTTTATCTTCGTTCATTCACAAACTCAGAACAGAAACAACTCACAAACGAAGCAAAAAATTGATGCTCAAGCGTTATTGGCCCACCGGTCGAGGCGCGCTAAAACTACCCTTCCGATTCGGTGTCGCGGCGCCAACGCAAGATGCCGACACCGTGAGCTGCGTAATGCGTGTTTTGAGTTCATTTTCGCTGCTTCGCTCACCCAGTTTCTGTTCAGTCTGTGGTATTCAACACGGATGTCATTGCGATTCGAATACCTGAGATCACGAGCCAGATTACGGGAAGATGTGCGGCTGGAAAAGCGGAGGTCATAGAACGCTTCGAGGTGCGCGTGACTCTACCGTCGCCAGACCGGGAAAAGTGACAAGCGATGTGCGCGCTCGCGATAGCGGTTCGCGAAATGAGCTTTTAGTCGGAGTTAGGTTGTTTACACGCTTATTTATTGCTATGTTTGACTGTGGTCTCCGCCTTGGGAATGAAACGGTCGAAGCGTCAAACGCTGCGGCCCACATGGCTTAGCCGCTGGGCATTGGAGCATCCCATGACTGCACAACCGGTTATGATTGACTGCCAGTAATCGTATTTAGTGGCTGCTACGTTAGATTTAAACTTGAAAGCGACCTGAGCACCCATATCAGGGATGATAAAAGTATAATATGTCGCAGTAACCGTGCTCTGCGATGCGCGTGAGCCTTGTCGCCTTTGTTTCGCAACGTTTCCCGCGCACTTCTAATAATCATGCAAAGATGTTTGAGATAGGAATATTGTAATAAAAATATGTTCTCTGCTTTATAAGTTTACCTTTTTGTTGCAGTATTAGGAAGTAAATTTTTTAAGCAAATTATTGACACCGATTCATACATCTATGGCTTAGGGCTTGCTGGCTGTGCTGCGAGAAATATTGGATGCCTTGAATGTTAAACGTAGTAAAAAAATGCTCTTGTTTTGAAGTTGGAGTTATGCAGAATATTATACCAGGCTTATTATTATACCAAGCTTAATATTATACCAAGCTTATACCAAGGCAAGGTTATAAAACTTAAAAGAAGCCAAGATTCATTTTCAAATTTATGAAAAAAAGAGTGCTTCACTTGTTGCGATGGTGAGAAAAATGCAAATGGAAGTTGTCCAGTGCGATACAGCCAACCAGCTAACCTACTTTGCATTGAAATCCCATTGAAAACTATCCCCCCTCCATTCGGTCTACAAACGTGGCTATGTACAGTTCACGGAGGAGCTGAAAATGATATTTTGTATGGAAGAGAAAGGCTGCAAAAGGCACTACCATTCCACCGCAAAGCCTTCCAAAAGCCCCATGTTCAAAAGAACACAAAATCCTACAAACCTGACGACTTCTTTTAAGTGAAACCTTTTTTGCAACTTCGGAAGCTTTTTTCTCATCCCGGATATTTAAAAGTTTGTTTTCAGATCAGTTACTTAACTTTAATATCTATAGACACCCAGTCACTTTAGGAACCATTTTGCTGGCGCAGATGCAGAAAGATATTTTCTGCTTGATGGTTAATTTATAGATTCCGCAATAAAAATCATTGGGTATGCTTCCGAGCTTTTCTTCACTTCAAAAATATAGTTTTAGAGAGCTGATACTATAGCTGATTAGTAATCACCGTGTAATGGTTTGTCTTGGATGACTGATAAAATTCATTTGGCACAAAACATCTGTACTAGCCTACAAATGTGCATTTAACGTTACCTTCAAGTGAGAAGGCTACAGCCTTTCTCAATCTGCTAACTTCAGTTTAAATTTCAAAAATTAAGATAGCTTAAAATTCTTTAGTTGAATGAAAAGGCGTAGAACAGAAACTAATGTGTACATGGATTCAGACGAAGGTATAGTATTGTTACGCAGTTAACCAGATTCATGCACGACATTACTAGTAACATAAATATTGGTAATCAGGTTGACGCACTTTTCATTGTCTTTTCGAAAGCGTTGGACACTGTACTTCACTCCAAATGCTATGTAAATCAAACACCATATTAAACAACCCACAACTAGTTACTTGGATTTCTAATTTTCTTTCTGAGCGCTCGCAATACGTTTGGTGTAACTCTACTGACTCCGACATTGTCCCGAAGCTAAGGACGACGCAGTTGTATTGAAGGAGAAACAAGTTTATTGGAGCAAACTTGTGCTCCCCTAACAACTCAAAAGAATACAGAGGCGGCGAAGCAGCGGTCAACAAAGTGACTAGCACAGGCGAGTGTCGTCGAATGAATGCCGCGGCGTCTGCTCTGCAGGCT
Organism: Haemaphysalis longicornis; assembly: GCF_048455015.1. Lineage (NCBI taxonomy): Eukaryota > Metazoa > Arthropoda > Arachnida > Ixodida > Ixodidae > Haemaphysalis > Haemaphysalis longicornis. The sequence continues at coordinate 38,037,455 of NW_027526233.1, read as the reverse complement.
TTTATCTTTCGGCGCAAGTGTTTCTGGAAGTGTCGATTCACACCCAGAACATCGTTGATCACAGAAGAATATTCTGGGCTAGTGGCGTTAGGGCGAAACAGTCTGCTTATCTGAATGTGATAGCCCGTGCGGCATAAAAGTAAAGAATGTAAGACGCGCTTCGTTTGGAACCCAGATAAAACAGCCGGGCATGGCCCGGCAGTAAAAACAAACAATAGATTATCAAACCCATACATGGTTCGCGGCATTACCCCCCCTGTAAGAGTGCATCGACCCCATGCTAAAATAAAACACAGTCCGAATGAACAACAAAAAATTTCGTCATCTTGCATAGTAAGGTTTCAAGCGAACTACGTGGTCGACTTCGGGCTGCGTGTGTCGTCGTGATGTCAAGGTAAATATAAATGGCGGCGAAGCTTCGGGCGAAAAGCGGTTCAGAACCTATTGCCAGCGACATCAGCATGGGGGCTTATGGGAGTGGCGATTGAAATGCGACTAGGTGAGGAGGGAACAAACAGTAGTAATAAAAACCAAGTTTTGTTCAAAATAAAACAACATTTATATTTTACGTACGATATTTATTTCTGAATCACATTTGTTTAGGCACAGTGTGTAAATAATTTATGAAAATGCTGTTCATTCTCAACCAACTTTTTTGTAGCACCCTCTGAAGAATGGCACATGTCATTGCTCTGAGATGCAGTCCTTGTAGTGTTCGGAAAGGTGCTCCTAAAGTTCGTCTGCTAGGAAACGCCCCTCGCGTGTTTTGGTGGTGCGCATTTGCATTCGTTTTTTCTTGTTAATTTGGCGCGCACTTAATTTTTGCTGTGCATGGAGTTGCGAGGTGCGTTGTATCGTCGGTGAACACGTTTAGTGCCGTGCCCGGCGGGCACGGTGAACTACGGGACGATGCTGCCAGCGGTTGGAGCGGAGCGCTTTCCTCGGTACCTACGGAAACGATTTGCTGTACAAGGGTACAACAGAAAATCCCGTACGCTTTTATTTTGCTCTCATTTCCACAGGTAGCGCCAAACTGTGCTACTGTTAATACATGCACAGGGGTTGTGTAAGAGGACGTGGTGGTGCTACGAAAAAAATGGGTATAAAGCTCTGTTAAGTCACAGTTATCTCTTGATTTCAGCTCAGGCAGCAAGTGGTGTCAATTACTCCGAATTTAAACGAGTCGCTTTAATTGTCTATCTCACTGTCTTCTCTATTGCATTACAACGCTTGTAGTGCTCGTTGCTTCCCGCACTTGTATGCGCAAGCATTATTTCCATCGCAGTACTGTGTTGTGCTGCTCCGTGCTGCGCTGCTGCCACATCTTTCCTGCTATGTGCTTTTACATACTGCCGTCGCTTTCATTTGCATTGATCCATTTTTCCCCTTTTTACTAATCTGTTGCGACACTTGCCTAATATTGCAACCAGGAAATTGCAGGCGTGAACACTGAGTGAACTTCTGTAGAAACCCATGTCTCTTGATAAGATGCCGGGACATCTGCGGTGTGCTCGCTGCACTTTCGTGAATCGGCATTCCTGCAGCCCGGTTTTCTGCGTCAAGATGCAGTGCGTAGTTCTTTTCTCTTGTTTCGAAGTAGCTATGCTGTTGACGCTTTCATTGCTCATAATGCTATGTGTTACGGGTAAAGTCAATTTTTCGGCGCGTAAGGAAAATAATAATGCATGTATCTCACTGTCTTTGTTGTATATTTTGTGTGTATCTCGATTGATTGATTGTGGGGGTTCAACGCGCCGACGCAACGCAGGCGATGAGGCGCGCCGTAGTGGAGGGCTCCGGATTAATTTTGACCACCTGGGGATCTTTAATGTGCGCCGAAATCTCGTACACACGGCCGTTTTTGCTTTTCGCCTCCATCAGAAAAGCGGCCGCCGCGGGATTGTGTGTATCTCACGAACATTTTGTGCTTATTTGTATACGTGCTGATTTTTTACAGTGTGGTAAAGATGTTTTATGTTTATCCTGGAATAAAATTCAAATGTCTTGATTATAGCATGACTATGCGTTATTTCTTCTCTTAGAACAGAACTACACAAACTGAGCCAGCATTATTTAACATTGATCTATACTTAGGGCACGCACGCAACCTGCGTACGTGCGGCGCAATTAAATCCAGCAGTGGCGCAGGTAGAAATTGGTGTCGGGGTAAGGAGTGGGCACGTTTTTTATATGAAAGGGGGACCGGGGAGAGTGGTCAAGTGTCATTTTGTGCTCTGTATCCCAAGGCAAAAAAAAATTCCGGTCGGGGGGGAGAGAGTACGTTTGCCACCCACTGCAATCAAAATATACAACTGATTGCTTTTATACAGCGTGGAAAACATGAATACCGAATAAAAGTTCGCAGAAGATGTAAGATGTTTTTATAAACACCGAGGCGAATAATACGACAGTATGCTAAAGTACGTTTCTCTAGTCACGAGTATATGCTGGCGTTGACTCGAAACACACACGCCAAGGGCTCGCCAACTTGCGTCAGATGGCAATGACATGAGCCCTCAGCGATCAGAGGCCTTTAAAGGCTATTTTTAAGTCAAATTTTCCCGCTAATGCCACCAAAATGACGTCACTTTCTGACCAGATCTTGCGTCACATCCTGTTTATTTTTTGTTCCACCGGAAGTGTTTCCTCATCACACAGATGGCGCTAAGCCCCATGAGCAGCTGAAGAGCCACCATTTTCTGAACGTATGGGCTTCTATGGAAGCTTCGCTGCCAGTTATATTTACCTTGCTGATGTTCCGGAATCACCATCGGGAATCACCTCGTAGGTAAGTTGGCCGACACGTTGTAAAATCTGCTAGGGTCCGAAATACCGTCGCAGAAGGACGATTCCACGAGAGAAGGAACATGCGTGTACACGACCATTTTTTGTTTTTTCTTGTTTTTTATCATATATGCGCAAAATATGGAAACCCCCGAAAATCAAGTTTGTTTTACCCTGAGGTGCGTAGTTCGGGACAAAAAAATGTGTTAATGTGCCCGGAGCGCCGCGGTGGTTCCCGCAACTGCAGATTTTTTTAAGTTTGCGTCTTTGTGTACGTCAAGGAGTAAAAGGGGTGTGTATGAAATGTTTCGAGCCATAAACTAGACAGGAATGCTAATCAACGTAACGCAAATTCGACGTCCAGGAGTGAACAAAAAATAAAAAAAAATCGTGAAACGGCCCAGACGATAGTTTGTCACTGTTTTTGACGCCCCCTATCTGAAGTTCTCCTTGACCGTCAAACTTCTAAGTTGGACACTTTGTTGGCCATACGTGTCTGAACGCAGGAGCAAAAGATGCTGTGTGCGAAAAATATATAAGTACATCAAAAAATTCAATAACTTCGGCTCTTTTTCAGACATTGCGCCAATTCAAAACTCAATATAAAAAAAACCCATATTCGATTTTCTTCAAAATTGCGGAAACAAGACCCCTTTACTTGGAAAACAAAACTGCGGAAAAACATGTGGCATCATTTTGTTCACAACAAAGTTATGAGGGGCCAAACATGGGGCTCGCGCGATGCGTCTCGGCGCGCCGCGGTAAGTTCCGGCCGCTGTTGCCTGACGTTGCACGGGTGTACACGAGAGGTAATTCACCGTCCACTGTCACATATCGGAACGGTCAATGTCTTTCAAATATTCCCAAACAAAAACACTATTTTTGAGATTCTATATTTTATTTTCTTTTATTGCCCACCTCTGTTTCCCTAATGTGTTCTTTAACGAGCTAAGTTTCTGAGCCATACCACCTCAAAAGCGCTCTTTTACGGCGCCAGTGTTTTGCGGGATGCAAAACAAAAACTACAAACGTTCCTCCGATGCGCATGCGTCCGAAACAGATGGCGCAGGGGCGGCTACAAGGTAGGGTATGGATTGACCTTCATTCCCTAATCAGTTCCTCACCATGACGGGCGCATTTCCGCTATCGGAGCATGGTGCGCAGGCGTCAGCACAGCTTTTCTCACCGCCTTCTTTGAGGCAAACGTGAGAGAACGACCTTAAAAATAACTAAGCAAGAATCAAGCACATGCACCACGGCTTACGAGGCCGTAGCAGGCTCTTCGGAGACGCCACGTGCGCGCGAACCTATTTTGCTGGAATGAGAATCAGGTGCGATCGGGTACCTGGCTGCTTGACGTATTACTAAATTCTGGTCTGTTGTCTTATTATTGCCGTATATTTATTGTTTAGTCACATATCACAAAGGCCAAGCGTACATTACAGTATTACTACCTATTTTTCTACGCTTGCGTACGAAAATTGCGGAAGGGGAGGAGCTACTGCCCCGTCCTTTTCTGACCTTCAACTCACTGGTGGATGGGCTCTCAACAGATGCTTCCCTTTGCTTGACTCCTGCCATATTTTTGATTGCTTTTGACTCCTTCTCTCAAAATTTTGTTTTTTTTTCATGGGTGGATGCTTTCGTGTGTGCCTAAAAGTTTGCATGTGTATTTGTGCGCGTGTTTGCTTGTTCGACTACCAGCACACTCCTGTACTGATAGATGTAGCAGGGGAAACCTAGCGGATGTCGTTCATAAAAAAATGTGCCCTATTCACCCACCCACAGTTCATTCCTGTCGAAAACTGAACTGAGCAAGTTGATCGGGGGTGGCTGCTGCCAAGTGCGCGCAAGATATGTACCAAGTTCACAGCTCCGAGAGGAGAGTTTGTGCGGATTACTTACACGTCCACACGAAGAAGATACTTCGACAAAGAAACTTCCTCAGCGTGAAAGATTTAGGCATTCAATCTTTGCGGAAACGTCTGCGCCGTGACATTGATGATAGTGATGAGACCTGCCATCACTGCTTTCGTCGCCTGACCGAACTTCTGTGTTCTCCTGGTGGTTCTCCTGACGAAGCCAACGATACATTTCGCCAAGAAGACGAAGCAGTCCTCCAAGTGAACAGGTATGTTCAACTTTCCGAAGTTTCACCACTGAAACCGCCTTCTGCTCTACATCCACGCAGAAGAAAATCCTACGCAAAAAGGAAACACGCTGAAATTGAAAAGGTCGTTGTTGAAGAAATACATTCAAGTCTCAGCACCGCCTACGGGAATTCGAGCAATCCCGCCCTTCCGAAGGATGACTGCCACATGTGCGCCAGTTGGCTGCGAAACCTTAATGAAGCTTTGGAGGCGTCGACATCCTATCAAAAACGCTTGCGCCTGCTGACTCTGCTTCCAGCTGAAATACCGTCAAAAGAAATTCAGGATATGCTTCCAAATGCTACGAAGTACATGATTATAAAGGCTCAAAAGCTGTGCGGTATGAATGGCGTGTGGTCAACGGCAGACCCGTACACAAGGTCAAGGCTCAGTTCATCAGATGTGCAAACGGCGCTGGAGTACTACACAAAAGATGAGCTCGGGAGCTCGCGGCAGAGCCCAAACAGGAAAGATGTTGTGTCAGTTGTCGTAAACGGTACTCGGGAATACGTGACAAAGCGCTTCATTTTTTTTTTCAAAAAAACCCTAAAGGCCCTCTGGGGAGGGTATTACATAGGGTAGGGGGGTTACAAAGGTGTCACATAAACTAGAACAAGAACAAAATAAACACAAGAACTAAAAAAAAATGGTACAAATCATTAACATTGTTAGAGTGAAAAACAAATACAAAAATTAGGTAGAATAATAGGAACAGCTATTGGTACAGGAACTAGAACAAACTACACCGATTATAACCACATGGTATATTACAACATGTCATCTGACAAGGCAAGAACTGAATGAAATGACGCATGAAATGATACATATTATACATTGATATTTTTGCTCAAAACATTAGTAAATTTCGTGGTATTAGGTTCAGTAACAATGTTTGATGGTAGATTATTCCAGTCTATTGTGGTACGAGGAGCAAATGATTCGGCAAAAGCAACGGTATGACATGTGATGCGTTTGATTTTGCATGAGTGATCTCGACGCGGAAAAAAGGCGGCGGGTTCACACATAAATTCGTTATGAAGGCATGCATGGTAGTACAGTTTATGAAATAAAGTTAAGCGAGATATGTTGCGACGATGCGATAAGGTTACAAGTTCAGCACGATTTTTTAATTCGGTTACGCTGGTATAGGGTGAGTAATCAGAAAAGATGAAGCGGACAGCACGGTTTTGTAAAGCTTCTAAGTCATTTATTAGATATGCCTGATGAGGATCCCAAATGGCTGCCGCGTATTCTAGTTTAGGGCGTATTAGTGTAATATATGCTAACTTTCGTAAACGGGCGGGTGCATGTCTGAGGTTACGTTTAAGGAAACCAAGCGAACGGTTAGCAGACGCGAGGATATGGTTAATGTGATTATTCCATGTCAAGTTACTGGTTAGATGTACACCAAGGTATTTATAGCTGGAAGTTCTGTCCACGAGGCTGTTGTTTAATATGTAGGATGCTGAATTTTGGGAGGTGTGATTAGTAAAGGACACTAGTTTTGTTTTAGCAAGGTTTAGAGGCATTAGCCAGGTTGAGCACCATGTGTTTATAGCATTAAGGTCAGATTGTAGAATATCGTGGTCATGGTTAGATTGAATTTTACGGTATAATACGCAGTCATCCGCAAATAACCTTATGTTAGATTTAACGCAGTCTGGTAGATCATTAATATAAACTAGAAAAAGCAAGGGCCCGAGTACACTTCCCTGAGAAACACCAGATGTTACGGGGACTAGAGAGGAGTTGTGATTGTTAACTGATGTAAATTGCATCCTGTTAGAAAGAAAGTCTTTTATCCATGTTATAACAGCAGAGTCGATGTTCAGTAGCGTAAGCTTGTGAAAAAGTCGATGGTGAGGAACACGATCAAATGCTTTTGAAAAGTCTAGGAAAATTGCGTCGACTATAATTCCAGCGTCTATGGATGAATGTATTTCGTGAATGAAGCCAGCTAGTTGGGTGTCACATGAATAGCCTTTACGGAAACCGTGCTGATGCCGAAAAATAAGGTTATATTTTTCGAGGTAGTTAATGATCTGGGAGTGAATAATATGCTCCATGAGTTTGCATATGGTACTGGTTAGTGAAATAGGGCGATAGTTTAGGGGTGAGGTACGATCACCAGATTTGAAAAACGGAACAACCTTCGCCACCTTCCAGTCATGGGGTATAACGCCGGTGGTTAGAGACTGTTGGAATAGAGCGGATAATATTGGGAATATGCTTTGTGCTATATTTTTTAGAATAGTTTTATTTAAACCAGTGTTGTCAGTCGAAGAAGAAGTCTTGAGATTAGTCATAAGAGAAAATATGCCAGCATCGGTTATGGTTATTTCAGGCATAAATGCATTAGTGCTACTGCGTATGGTTGCCTGTGGGAGGGAAGATTCGACTGTAAATACCAAGGAAAATGTTTTGTTCAGTAGTTCCGAACAGTCACTGCCAGTTATTATTACGCCGTTCTGATCACTAAAGACGATGTCGGGATTATGCTTGGGATTGATGACACGCCAGAAACGCCGAGGATTATTTGTTAGCATGGATGATAAATCACGTTGAAAAAACTGTAAGCGCGTGGTTTTGAGCAATTTTTGATATTCTCTATCACATTCCTTATACCGTTGCCAGGAAACAGCTAATTTACTTTTGTCAGCTTGTCTGTATAATCTTTTCTTCTTGTTGTTTAGGCGGCGAAGTTTCTGTGAAAACCAAGGGGCAGTATTATCGGATTTAATAGAGATGACCGGGATGTACATATCAATCAGATTAGTGAGGGCGTTTTTCAGTAGTAACCAGTTTTCTTCGACGGTCCGCGACAAGTTATCTGTTAGAAAGTCAATGGCAAAAAGTGATAGTTCGTGGTTAATACGATCGAAATTGGCTTTCTTGTAACATCGAATGAGCTTGCTAAATGTTTGCCGCTTGATAAGAGGAGGAACTATGCGACCGGTTAGCACGACATGATCGGATAAACCATTAAGATGTGTTATATCAGAGCATATATCTGCGTTGTTAGTCAGTACCAAGTCAAGAATATTCGAACAGTGGGTTGAACGCCGTGTTGGGCTTGTAACTTATTGGGTGAGGTTGAAATCAAGACAACATTGTAGAAACGCATTAGACTCGGATGGTGTGCTAGAAGATATTTGATTAGACCACGCTATGTCAGGGAAGTTGAAATCCCCAAAAATTATTATGCTTGACTGCGGAAACCGATGAGCAAGTTCGACAAGAATACGATGGAATTCTGCAGTGAAACCGTGTGAACAATCTGGAGGGCGATAAAAAACGCTAACAATTATACTACTGGATTTGAATTTTAAAGAAATTACTACACATTCCAGAAAAGTACTGATAATCACTGGCACAACCAAGTACTGTCTGCTTACCGCAAGAAGGACACCGCCACCCCGGCGGTTTTGCCGATCACAACGAAAAATGTTAAAGTCTGTTTCACACATGAATATGCTTTTGCTAGGAACAGAATCATTTAACCAAGTTTCAGTTAAAGCTATAATGGTTGCAGATGTTGAGTCTATTAATGAAGATAGTGCGACATTTTTACTAGTAACACTCTTAATGTTAGTGTATAAAAAGTGACAACTATGATCGGTACTAATATTGTTATTTGATGTTGCTCGTGGCAGCTTAGCTGAGGATGAAGGGCTTACATCACGTCAGTTTGCAGAAACCACAGGGGAAACAAGTTTTGCACAATTGAGTTCGGTATCCCATATGTAAACATCCTTGTTAATTTTTAGCTTATTAAAGACAAGGTTGACGCGGTCTTTTTCTTTCTTTATGGTCTTTGAAAACTGCCATAATTTTCTTCTCTTTTCACGAACTGCCTCAGAGTAATCTCGCGAAATCCCAAATTCTGTATCTTTCAACTTGTGGCCATTGCCTAATATTGTGTCAATTTCTTTTTCATTGAAAAACTTCACAATTATGGGTCGAGTGCGATCGCTCGAAAATCGACCAAGGCGATGAGCACGTGCAATTGATGCTGCTGTTACTTCCAGCTGGTCTTCGCAGAACTTTTTTACTATTTCCTCGGACGTTTCCCACCCTTCTGTCTCGCCCGTGTCTTGAATACCATAAAAAAGAAGATTAGAACGCCTGGAGCGGTTTTCCAAATCGTCTATCTTGTCATGCATTAAAGCAATGTCACGCTGGCTGCTGCTGGAAGGGTGAGTCGAAGCTCCTGATGAACACTTTGATTCTAAGTCTTTGATTTGGTTTTGCATTTTCGTAAGACTAGCATCCGGAGTCGATAGTGATGCCTGGGCGGTCAATGATTCTAATTTACCTTCTATTTCTTGTACGCGTTTGGTAAGAGATTCAATGTTGTTTTTAGGTTCAATGTGAGTGCATAGTACTTTGTTAACCGATTCCAGTAGGTTAACATTGCTTGCTTCCAAACGTTGCATAGTAGTGAACACCATATCAAGTTTTTCCTCTTGCGCTTTGGTCATGGGACCCGGATTGGTTTCGATGTCGCCCCCAAGCAACAAAAGGCGCCAAAAGTACACTGCTCTACGTGCCAACCCCGTGAAGCGGTTGTACAGGTCATGGGGCCACGACACCGCAATAAGGCAAACATTGTTGCTACGGTAACATGAAGTTTCAAGGTAACAAACCTGTGCAAGCGCAAGCGGTGAGTGCAACATCCCAACTGCGGTGGCGTGGCCCGAAGTGCCGAAGAAGGTTGCGCGATTAAATGCAGCCGGGTCAGCTGACATGGTTCCGGGTTGCCAACCGACTGGTCGAAAATCCATCACGCTTGCTGGCACGCCATCTGGTGGATCTCGTCCGCTTGTTATGGTCCGTGGCTCGGCGCTTGTATCCTTGAAGTCGCACCATCCGCCCAGTTGACAACCAAGCAGTGGTGCCGGTGATGATGCATACGGATGACCGAGTATCCACACGAACAGGACCTGTGCAAGCGCAAGCGGTGAGTGCAACATCCCAACTGCGGTGGCGTGGCCCGAAGTGCCGAAGAAGGTTGCGCGATTAAATGCAGCCGGGTCAGCTGACATGGTTCCGGGTTGCCAACCGACTGGTCGAAAATCCATCACGCTTGCTGGCACGCCATCTGGTGGATCTCGTCCGCTTGTTATGGTCCGTGGCTCGGCGCTTGACACGCTTCATGACACGCTCGATACGGGAGACTTACAATGTCTACAAAGAAGCCCATCTTGGTGTCATGATGGGTTTGTCGAAGTTTTATTCCTTGCGCCCGAAATGGGTCTTGCACTCACCCCAGCACGAAGTGTGCGTCTGCGTTTATTGTGCAAATGCCGACCTGTCTGCTTTGGCCCTGCAAAACGTTACAGGGATTGACCGCAGGATGAGCACCTTAAAGGAGCTTTGTCTTTGCACCTCCCCAACGACGCAGTGTTTCTTGGGCGAGTTCCGGCAATGCCCAATGGCCGACAACCTTACCATGTCAGCTTTGAGCATTTCGGATGAAGAAGACATCACGTATGCTGTGTGGGAAAATGGCTCCCTGATAAAAAAAGACTGTACCGCCAGCTGCATTCGTGAAGGAACTAGAAAAATGGGTCACCAAGTGGATTTCCCATGACTATATTAGGCGCACCCAGGCCATTGCCATAAACGAAGCGAAAAGATGCGAACGGCGATCAAGCATTGTACTGCACTTCGACTTCGCTAAAAATTGGACAGTTATTCTGCCAAATGAAGTCCAGTCGTACCAATGGCACAAAACACAGGTTTCACTATTTACCTGCGTTGTAACTACGAGAAAATCAGTTCAAAGCTTCGCTGTAGTCAGCGATGACATGCAACACGATACCGCACATGCATGCTATGCGCTCCACAAGGTGCACGAATGCCTGGAAGAAACTGCCCCTGTGTACAGCCACGTTAGTGACGGTGCAGCCAGCCATTTCAAGAACAAATATCAGCTGTACGAACTTTCCAGAGCAAACTACACGTCTGCGAAGTGGCTGTTCTCTGCTACCGGACACGGAAAAAACTCGTGGGCTGGAGTTGGTGGTATTGTAAAACATCACGCTTCGTTACACAACCTGAAGGCAGGCAGCACCAACGTCATGCGGTCAGCAGCTGAAATGATTGCCGAGTTCCAAATCAAGCTAAAGAAGGTGACCCTGATTCACGCATCTACGGCAGGAATAGAAGAGTTTCGCACGGGAAAGCGCGAAGAATGGAAGCATCTGCCACGTATCCGAGGCATCCAGTCCTGGCACGTTTGGTCCATCACGAAGGAATACCCAAACGAACAGCGCTTAACCGTCGCCAGAACCGTTGAAAGTGAGCCCACTGCCGTTTGCCCGTTTTCAGTTTCGTGTGCTTGACTGTCTGAGCGCCCGAGAGCGCTGTGGTGCACATATTACGAACATTTTAACACTTGAGTTATATTCCCACACGGGTGCTTTTTTTGGTGTTCCTGACTGTAAATAATGAATCATGGAAGCCTTCCAGCCAATTCCCAACTCCAGTGTCCTTTTACTTGAATAAATAATCTTGTGAAGAAGAGCTGCAATCATTCAATAAATGTTTACTCTCCTCCTCCTTCAGTAATTTAGTCATGCTGTGACCGAAGCGTCATAATAATAGAAAATTTCGACCCTTTTTACCACACCTACCCGATCGAAACACCGGAAAAACGTTTCCTGTTCTTTTGCATCCCTCTTTCTTTTCCCTATAAGAGGAGTGGCGTTAGCAAATCAGCGCTTTTGAGGTGGTATCGGCCAGAAACTTAGCTCGTTAAAGAACACATTAGGGAAAGAGAGGCGGGGAAAAAAATAAAATCTCCAGAATAGTGTTTTTGTTTGGGAATAATGGAAAGACATTGACCGTTCCGATATGTGACAGTGGACTGTGAATTACCTCTCGTGTACACCCGTGCAACGTCCGGCAACACCGGCCGGAGCTTACCGCGGCGCGGCGAGACGCATCACGCGAGCCCCATGTTTGGCCCCTCATAACTTTGTTGTGAAAACAATGATGCAACATGTTTTTCCGCACTTTTGTTTTCCAAGTAAAGGGGTCTTGTTTCCGCAATTTTGAAGAAAATCGAATATGGGTTTTTTTTATATTGATTTTTGATTTGCGCAATATCCGAAAAGAGCCGAAGTTATTCAATTCTTTGACGTACTTATGAATTTTTTGCGCAAACCATCTTTTGCTCATGCGTTCAGACACGTGTGGCCAACAAAGTGTCTAACTTAGAAGTTTTTTGGACAAGGAGAAATTCAGATAGGGGGCGTCAAAAACAGTGACAAACTATCGTCTGGGCCAATTTCACGACTTTTTCTAATTTTTTGTTCGCTCCTGGACGTCGAATTTGCGTTACGTTGATTAGCATTCCGGTCAAGTTTATGGCTCGAAACATTTCATACACACCCCTTTTACTCCTTGACGTACACAAAGACGCAAACTTGAAAAAATCTGAAGTTGCTGGACCCACCGCGGCGCTCCGGGCACATTCAAACATTTTTTTTACATTTTTTTCTCCCGAACTACGCACCTCAGGAGAAAACAAACTTGATTCTCGGGGGTTTTCATATTTTGCGCATATATCATAAAAAAACAAGAACGAACAAAATGGTCGTGTACACTCATGTTTGTTCTCTCGTGGAATCGCCCAGAAGCTTCTCACTTAGTCCGGGTCGACGAATGGGAGTCCAAACCCCAACACGATCCCTAGGATGGTACTCGGCGTCTCGGCGTCGGAGGTTGTACCGCCCGGCATCCACCAGCTGCTGGTCCGTTGTAGGAACTCGAGCCAGCAGGCGGCCCTCCTCCGCGCGCTGAAGGTATCCTTGGACGTCGGCGTTGATGTCGTCGTCTTCTACGTGCGGAAGCATGGCGTCGAGCATCGTAGTCGGCCGTCTTACGTAGACACGCTCGAACGGCGTCATCTGCGTAGTTTCCTGTATAGCCGTGTTTTACGCAAAGGTGACGTACGGTAGCACTTTGTCCAAAGTCTTATGTTCAACATCGACGTACATTGACAGCATATCCGCGATTGTCTTATTCAGGCGTTCCGTTAGTCCGTTCGTTTGGGGGTGGTACGTCGTCGTTCTTCGGTGATCCGTGTTGCTGTAACGCAATATCCCTTGCATCAGCTCTGCAGTAAAGGCCGTTCCGCAGTCTGTGATTAGGGTTTCCGGGGCTCCAAGTCGCAGCACAACTTGGCTTATGAAGAACTTTGCGACGTCTTGTGCAGTCCACCCTCGGAAGTGCGGCGGTCTCTGCATAGCGCGTCATGTAGTCTGTCGCGACAAAAATCCACTGGTTCTCGGATCGAGATGTACGAAACGGGCCCAGAAGGTCCATTCCAATCTGTTGGAAGGGCCTAGATGGGACGCCAATCGCTTGCAGAAGTCCGGCGGGTCTCGTCGGTAGCGTTTTTCTTCGCTGGCAGTCACGGCAGCTCCGGACGTAGTGGGTGACGTCAGATGCAAGGCGGGGCCAGTTGTACTACGCCTTGATTTTCCCGATTGTGCAAGCTGTGCCGAGATGTCTGGAAGACGGGTCGTCGTAGCACGCTTCCAAAATGTCGTCACGAAGATCTGCCGGTATCACAAGGAGATAATTTGCTCTCGTTCTGGGGCTTAAATTCTTCTTCACGAGGACGGAGTTTTTCAGGCTGAATGCAGGTAAATTGCGTTTGAAGGCCCTGGGCACTACGACGTTGCATCCTTGGAGGTAGTCGATCATGACGCGTAGATCAGGGTTGGCACGCTGCTGGGCGGCCAGGTCGCTTTCAGTCACGACTCCGAAGAGCGCGCTGTCTTCATTGGAGTCTTGTGATGGTGGGTCGACGGGGGCACGGGACAGGCAGTCGACGTCGGAGTGTTTCCTCCCGGATTTATAGACTACTGTAACGTCGAATTCTTGCAAGTGCAAGCTTTATCTACCAAGACGGCCAGATGGATCCTTAAAATTGGCGAGCCACCACAGCGCATGGTGGTCTGTCACAACCTTCAATGGTCTTCCATACACGTATGGGCGAAATTTTGAAATGGCCCATGTATTAGCGAGGCACTCTTTCTCAGAGGCTGAGTAGTTTCTTTCTTTCTTAGACAGACCACGGCTGGCATAGGCGATTACTTTCTCGCACCAACTTTGCTTTTGCACGAAGACGACACCCAAGCCTATATCACTGACGTTCGTGTGCATTTCCATTTCGGCATTTTCCTCAAAATGCGCGAGCACACGCGGGCTTTGGAGGCATTGTTGCAGCTCGCAGAAGGCTGTTGCTTGGGCATTTTCCTAGGTGAAAGGGATGCTATCTTTCCTGAAGTGGGTGAGTGGCTCTGCAATGCGGGCGAAGTTTGCGGCGAACCGCCTGTAGTATGCGCATAGTCCGAAAAATCTCCGCACGCCCTTCTTATCTTTCGGTGTAAGGAAGTTCGCTATGGCGGAAGTTTTCGCCGGATCAGGCCGGACTCCCGCGGCATTGACGACATAGCCCAAAAACTTGAGTTCCTCGTATGCGAAGCCGCACTTTTCAGGCTTCAGCGTTAACCCCGACGTACGGATGGCCTCGAGTACAGACTGCAACCTTGCAATGTTTTCTTCCAAAGTCCGGGACATTACCACAACGTCGTTGAGATATACGAGGCAGGTGTGCCACTTCAGGCCAGCCAGCACAGTATCCATGACTCTTTGTAACGTTGCTGGTGCCGTGCATAGCCCAAAAGGCATCACCTTGAACTCGTATAGGCCGTCCCGGGTTATGAATTGCGTCTTCGCTCTCAGCCTCTCTCATCCACTTCAATTTTCCACTAGCTTGTCTTCAGATCCATCGATGCGAAGTACTTCGCGTGGCACAGGTGGTCGAAGGCGTCGTCGATTCGTGGCAGGGGGTACACGTCCTGTTTGGTGATCTTGTTCAATCGCCGGTAGTCAACGCGGAACCTCAGTGTGCCGTCTTTTTTTTTCACGAGTACGACCGGCGCCGCCCACGGACTTTTTGATGGCTGTATAATGTCGTCGTTGAGCATTTCATCGACTTGAGTCCGGAAGAGACGCGGTATGGTGACTGTCGGGTAGGTCGGGCTCCATCCTGGAGTATTATCTGGTGCTTCGTCAGAGGTGTCTGGCGTAACTTGGAGTTCGACGAAAAACACCCGCTGTAGCGACGCAGCAAAGCCAATAACTTGTTCTTTTCTTCTTGCGGTAGCGCCGGATTCATATCGAAGGAATGCGGAAGCTTGAAAGTATCGTCTGGTGCGTGTTCAAAGTTGGCTACTGCGATCACGCCACTTGCTTGTTGCGTTTCTTCGAGGAACGGAGAACGACGACGACGACGACGAAGGGTGCAGATGTGTTTTACCTCAGCTCCCGAGGAAATGCTTTATTCCACCGGAATTTTCACGCTGTGTTGAATTCACGAGCACCACGAGTTGCAAAATACCATCCGCTGCAATTTGATACCGAATTTGGCGCGGAAGACATCGAATTTTGTGATTTACCGGACTTTTTCCGCATCGCCTGCGACGCCTAGGCTTAGCGTGGTCGACCGGATTCGGCCGCGGGCGGCTCCCGGCCCATGCGGCCAGCCTTCAGCGGTGCAGCATGGACTCAACGACAGATATATAAGTGAGTGCGACAACATCAGTCAAGGGGTTGCAAATTGGCAACCACGGACGACGAATGTGTGTGGAGGTGCCTGGTGAGGACTTTGTGCCTAACGATACGGCGGGATGGACGGCCCACAGCAGACGCACCAAGCGCCTCGGTACCCAGCTGAAAGCCGGTGAGTCCGTTCCGTCGTCTGAACATCAATCCAGACCGAGGGAGCGGGTCAATTACGCGAAGAGGGTGACAGCGAGAATAACGAAGGCAGCACGTATGCCGCCAATGCCGCGCGAAGAGACCAAAATCATCATCCGACCGCGTGGCGGCTTAAATGTCTCTCGTACTGGAGCTACGGCAATGATGGCGGCGGTCGTTGCGGCAGCCAAAATTAGCAAGGAAGAAGCAAGGATGGACACGATCTGCCCAAACCTCGCTCAAAACATCATCGTTATAAGCACGCCAAGTGAACAGCGAGCCGAGCGTTACAATAAAATGCGTAACCTCACAGTGGGGGAAACAACACACCCAATATGGACATACAGAGCAGCAGCAGAAGGAACAGCAAAAGGCGTGATCGGAGAAGTTGATGCCGCCCATACGGACGAGGAGATCAACGACAACATTGTAAATGAGACCAACCCCACCGCGCTGCATGCGCACCGTATTGGAGGGACGTCTTCGGTGATAGTACTGTTCGACGGGACGAGGGTACCGAACTATGTCAAATACGGCCCTATGTTGATGCGGTGCGTCCTGTATCGCAAACACCACGACCTATGCAGACACTGCGGGAAGGTCGGGCACCGGGGTGACGTCTGCCCCTTCCCCGACACAAGAATCTGTATCGGGTGCGGACAGCCAAACCCTGACGAAGACCATGCAACACTCTGCAAGCCGAAGTGTCAGCTATGCGGCGGCCAGCACGTTACAGGCGGCCAAGAGTGCACCAATCGTTTCAAGACCCCGTACGTGGTGCGAAGGCGACAATGGGAACGACGACAACAACAAGAACAAGAACAGAAAAAATTTGGCAAGGATTTACCACCGTTGCGGCGAGAGCGCAGCGTCAGCCGAGGGCCGCAATCCAGAAGACGGAGCGGCGCAAGTGGCCGCCAGGGGCGCTCCCAGTCGAGGCCAGCAGCGCAGGCCGGGAACTGGCGCTGGGAGACAGCTGGACGGGCGGCGTCAGCTGCGCGGAGCGGAGCCGGGCTCGTCAACGAGTGGAGAACGGGATGCAACGAGGACGTTCGAGATCGAGGGACGGCCGTGGAGACCAGCGCGGGAACACCCATACAAAGGTGGGCTGGGCCAATGAGTCTCCCAAAGCTCTAACCCCTGAATCCCCTTCTCCCACCCCCTCACATGTTACACAAAGTGAAAGCGCACTGGTAACAGAGTTAAAGAACATCATTGAAAGCCAAAATGCGCAAATCTACGAGTTAATGAGCAGATTAGAGAAAATTACAAGTAACACGCAGCAGAAAAAGACACAAGGATGCGAAGAAACACCAGTAGCTACCACGTGTGAGGGACCACGTAAAATGCCGAGGAAGATGTCGCCATCTTTGGCACTCCCCAAGACAACCCAGAATGCCGAAACGCAAGAGATGGAAGCAGAAGAAGCCCCACAGAATATAAACCATCAACAAATCATTAATAAGAAGGCAGATGAGCAGGCGCAAATAACACCAGGTGAGGCGGCCATTCTGGCAGCATTAGTCAGGTTGGAAAACCGTATCACCACGCTTGAGGTCAAGCACGATCGCCTTGCTGCCAGAGTAAGCGCTATGGAAGTTCGCAACCGGTAAGGGTCTCTCAAGAAGGAGAGGGCTGAAAGACTGAAAGAGACCATCGCAAAGAGGCGAGGTCGCATAGACGTCCGCCAAAAAGATGGCATTGAATCCCGACAGTAAGCGGCAACGGAAACGGAAAGACAACAAAGAAGTCTCTATTGTCTATCAATGGAACTGCAGGAGTTTTAGAGACAAAGACATGGAACTCAACTTGCACATCGGAGGACAAGAGAAGTACCGACAACCAGTCATCATACCATTACAGGAAACAAAAGTAAAACCACGTTTGCCAGGATATATAACATATACGGACCCAACAGAGAAGAGCACAGCAATCCTCGTACGCAACACCGTGGCGGCAACGCAACACGTCACGGCACAACACGGATGTGATCACACACTCGTGGAGATACACGCAAGAGACATAGGAAGCACTAGAAACATATTTATACTGAACATCTACTAAGCATCCATACGACTTTGATGCAATATTCGGGGACGCGAAGCAACTAGCGAAAGACAGACCGCTCCTAGTCCTAAGTGATTTCAATGCACCACACCCGATGTGGGGTTACAAG
Source organism: Haemaphysalis longicornis (assembly GCF_048455015.1). Lineage (NCBI taxonomy): Eukaryota > Metazoa > Arthropoda > Arachnida > Ixodida > Ixodidae > Haemaphysalis > Haemaphysalis longicornis. The sequence goes on along the minus strand of NW_027526233.1, from coordinate 38,019,566 downwards.
CTCGCGTCCAAGAGGAGCAAAGCCCTTATACAGGCAATGGAGAAGCATAACCTCACACTTCTCAACGAACCCGGAGTGCCAACTCGAACCGGCAAAAATGTCACCATCGACACTACGCCCGACCTAACATGGATGTCGGGAACGATCGAGATGGAATGGAAGTGTGACGACATCGACCTAGGCTCCGACCACGAGATCATTAACATCGATATACACGGACCCAAATACAAAGCAGAGCTAGGAAAAGCAAGAGTCACAGATTGGGACAAGATGAGGAAACATACCCAAGAGCGTTTCGCCACACAAGAAGAAGTGGAGGCAGAAGCCGAACATCCCATAGAGCCATATGCGGAATGGGCCAAAAGACAACGGGAAGTACTTCGCAAATTTACACAGGAGATCATAACAACAACAGACACACCGTTCGTTGACGCCAAGCTTTCCAACATGTGGGCAGCCAGACTCTCGCTGACCCGCAGGTGGAAGCGTCAACGACGGAATAGAAAGCTGGCACGACGCATTGCGCTACTAAACAAACAGATAGCAGAATATGCCGCCAAGCTATGCAGAGAAAAATGGCACAAGATGTGTGAGGGCCTTCAAGGACAATTATCTACCGGTAAAACATGGAAGCTACTCAGACATCTAATTGACCCAACGCAAAGTAAAACAACAACGAATCGAAACTTGACCAAGGTACTAAACACGTATAAAGGCAGGGACCATAAACTCCTGAACGCACTTAAAAAGAAGTACTTGCAAACCGACAAAGGAATTCACCCCCCACCCGAGGAATACGAGGGACCCGGGAACGAAGAGTTAGATCGTCCATTCACTATCGCAGAGCTATGGGCGGCTATCGATGACAGCAACAAGAAAAGCGCCCCCGGCACGGACATTACGTATAAGCTCCTAGCTAATATGTGTGGTAAAACAGCAGACGAACTCTCACCGTATATCAATACTGCCTGGAAGACCTCGACGTTGCCGGACGAATGGAAAGAAGCTGAAGTTAGATTTATACCGAAACCTGGGAAACCAACGTCGGTGGACAACCTTAGGCCGATATCGCTGACATCCTGCGTCGGCAAGGTAATGGAACGCATGGTCTTGTGACGACTCCAGCAACATCTCGAGGCCACGAGACAAATGCCGGCTACCATGTACGGGTTTCGAAAACATCTAGGAACACAAGACATCATGATCCAGCTGCACAAGCAGGTGGTCAAACAGGCTACGAGAACCAGACCAAGGGCCATCCTAGCCTTAGATCTCAAGGGAGCGTTTGATAGCGTAACCCACGCCAGCGTGTTACGGAACCTTAACACAACGAGATGCGGAGGCAGGACCTTCCAGTATGTCAGAAACTTTCTAACGGGCAGAACGGCAACATTGGCGATAGGAGGAACCAAGTCGGATCCCATAAGACTGGGCGAGCGCGGTACACCCCAGGGATCGATGATGTCACCTCTACTGTTCAATCTCGTTCTCCTGCCCTTGCCACGACTATTGGAACAGATTGAAGGAATTGACCATGCATTTTACGCTGACGATATCACGGTATGGACAAACAGAGCAGGGTCTGAGGGGTGGATAGAAGAAACATTGCAGCAAGCAGCGAAGACGGTGCATGAGTATGCTAAGTCGTGCGGCCTGAGCTGCGCCCCCCAAAAATCCGAGCTCTTAGTAGTTCAGCCGGGTGCTAACAAGAAGACCAGGAGTCAAATCACTGTTCAAATAGACGGAATCGAGATAAGCCCACCCAACAATGCCGTATACTGGGGCTCATACTGAGGACCGACGGTAAAGCTGACGCAGCCCTTGCCAAGATCAAAACCACCACGGAACAGGTACTGGGTATGCTGAGACGGGTAGCCAACAGGAATCGAGGCATCAAAGAAGACGACGCAATCCGCCTTGTCCAGGCTTTCGTCATCTCGCGAATCACCTATTCAGCACCATACCTGCAACTAACGAAGACACAAAGGGAACGACTAGACATACTCATAAGAAAGGCAACGAAGCAAGCCCTGGGACTCCCCATCTACACGTCCACCAAACGGCTGCATGAAATGGGAGTCCACAACACTGTGGACGAGCTTGTGGAAGCCCACCTGTCCAACCAGAGGATGCGACTCAGCTGCACCGAACATGGCAGAAGGGTCTTCCAGAAGATCGGATGACAGATCGAGATGATGCCAACACCGGGCCTCATACCAGAACACTGGCGAGCAAAAATCACGTCGAAGCCCCTTCCACGTAAAATGACGCAGGGAGAGGATGAGGGAAGAAGAAAGGCGCGAACAGCAGCTCTGGAGAGGAGATTCGGCGACAACCCTCACGTCTTGTACACGTACGCATCCCTACTACAGGGAAGCGACAGAGCAGCAGTGGCCGTAACGTCTCGAAACAGACTAATTACCACGGCATCTACGAGGACACGAGACCCAACCACAGTGGAAGAAGTGGCCATGGCACTAGCGCTGCTCCAACCCGGCGTCGAGGTCGTTGTCACTGACAGCAAGAAAGCCTACAGCAGCTACCGGAAGGGCACGATCTCCTCCTTGGCAGCACACATTATGAATAAGAGAGAGCCACCAGAAAGGGTAGTCGAGATCGTATAAACACCCGCTCACTCCTCTTTAATCGGCAACACAATTGCCGACTACTACGCCCGAGAGATGGCACGCCGGGCACAAGAGGAGGCGAGTGGAGGAGAAGATGACCCGACTGCCGTCACTAGCTTCAAAGCGATAACAGAGATGTACAGGGAGGACAGGCGCACACTGCCGGCACCCCATTGTACACTTACATGGAAAGAACAGACAATATTAAGAAGAATTCAAGCGGAGTCGCTGGCCCACCCAAAATTACTACACACCATGTTCCCACAACAATATGAAGACACATGCCCCTTCTGTCGCCAAGAAAAAGGCACCTTGCGACACGTCATCGCAGAGTGTACGTCACTCAAAGCCTCCATCCCACAAATCCCATCCCCAACCACCACCCCCCTACCCCCTTCCCCCAAAGAGCGATAAGAGATCCTATGGTCCAGCCCACCGCAACGACCCACGCGGCCCTTGTGGCCCGGGGCCTGGAGGTGCTCACCGTTATGGGCCCTGTGAATAAGGAACCACCCCGTCGGAGGCCGCCTCAACGGTGACCTCAAGGGCTCAAATAAAGTTCTATCTATCTATCTATCTTCGAGGAACGCAATTGAAGCGCCCTTGCCTAAATGCTGGTACTCCTCAGTGAAATTGGTGACCAAAACGTGGGATTTGCGCTGCTTTCACCGCGCAATGCCCCTTGCGACAGACACACCACGGTCGCGGTCGAGAATTAACCTTTTGTCACTTTCCACGATAGCATCGATGTCGGGAGCAGTACCTTCACAGTAGACGGTGACCATCAAGCTTGGGCGGGGTTGCAGGGTGACGTGGTCATCACCGATCCTTACAGTGCGGTGTGCGGGGTTCGATTCCGGCGTCATGGAGTGATCGGAGGAAAAAGTTATCGACTTCGTCTGCAGATCGATTATTACGCCGTTGTGCACCAAAAAGTCCATTCTGAGAATTACGTCGCGGGAGCCGGTAGGCAAAATGACGAACGCCGCTGTGTACGTCATACGTCTATGATGACGCGCGATGTGCACGTTCCACTTGGCGTCACGAGGTTGCCTCCTACTGTGCGCTAATGTGGACCGTTCCATCTTGTCGTAACTTTCTTCAGCTTAGACGCGAATGACCAGCTCATTACCGAGTAGTCGACTCCCGTGTCAATTAGGGCGACTACGTCAAAGCCGTCGATGGACAACTGGACGTCGGACGCCGCCTTCCTCGAGTTCCGGGTGCGTCGGGGCGTCACGTCTAGGCTTGTGCGTGTTGACTTCTCGTTGTTGTCTTCTCAGCGGCAGTCTTGGTCATGTCGGGTACGCGTCGCGCCGTGTAGCTGTCGCCGTGTTCGGAAGTCTCGTCAGGGTTAGGTCGTGTCATCGGGATGAGGGCATGTCGTGAATCGGTGTCTTCGGCGCGTCCTTGCGTCGTTGGGGAGTTCCCAGTTTTTCGCCGTAGAGCAACTTCACCTCCAGAAGTTGCTTCCTTTAGTTTCCCCCGCCTGGGCTGGGGGACATTCCACGTGAGAACTCAGCATTGCTACGGCGGTTCCGCGACTGGTATGGGTAGGGCGATGGCGAACGGTTTAAATATGCTGATCAACGGCTGGTGTTGGACAGGTACTCTTCGATCTCCGATGGGCGCTGGCCAGTTCGGGGGCGGGGTGTGTCGACGGAGAACCCTCGCAAACCGAGCCTCCTGTAGGGGCAGCGACAGTAGGTGTGGTAGGCCTCTCCGCTGTCGTAACACAGAGGACGATTGGCGGACGTTCGCCACACGTCGGTCTTCCTTGGGGCGGGGGGTTGCGGCGCAGGTGGTCGGGCCGGCAAGAGGGGACGACGGTACGTAGCCTCGTGACGATAGGGGGCAGGCGGGCGAGGGCGATGGACAGCACCCGCGTAGGGCATGGCTTGCGGCTCGCGAGGTGCTACTGGCGTCGTTGAAGTTCCCAGCGCTTGCTGCACTTCTTCTCTAATAACGTCGGTAAGAGAAGCGACTTGTGGTTGCGGCGCCGTTGGAAGCAGTTTCCGAAACTACTCCCTCACTATGTTGCGATAGTCTCCCGTTGGCTATCTTCGGGAATGCGCACGTTGTCGACGCAATTCGCATTGATAATGCCAACATAGTTCCAGTAGTACTGCTTAGCACACATTTCGAGGGCTTTCTCAATGGTGCTGGCTTCGGTCACGAATTCGGCGACGGTCTTTGGCGGTTTTCTGACAAGTCCAGCAAACAGTTCCTCCTTCAGACCGCGCATTAGGAAGCGCAACTTCTTTTCTTCCATCATTTCGGGGTCCGCGCGGTGAAATAGCTGCTTCTTTCTCCTCAAAAAAGATCACGAACCCTTCATTGGGGTGTTGCTTGCGCGTTTCTAACAAAAGGGCGGCTCGTTCTTTCCGCACGACGGTAGCGAATGTTTTGAGGAACTCGCTCCTAAAGAGTATCCAGTTGGTTAGGGTGCTTTCTTGGTTCTCAAACGACGTTCGTGCCATGTCTTCTAAATAGCAGAAAACGTGGCAGAACGTGTCTTCGCCATCCCACCTGTTAAAGATGCGGACGCGCTCCACTTTCTCCAACCAGTCCTCAGGGTCTTGTCAGGGGGATCCGCGGAACAATGGCGGTTCTCGGGACTGCTGCAGGATGATTGGCGACGTTGTTTCTTGCACCATGGTGTTGGTTGCAGCGTTCCTTCTCTTGGGCCCTTCTGGCAGAAGACCGAACTCGGGGTAGCAATCCTTGCAGTCCGCGTCTTTCTCTTGATGGAATGGCTTGGCAGATTGCAGATGGTATAGAGAGCAAAAATTCTTAGTACCCAGCACCTCCACCAGATATCACGAAGCCAAGGACAACGCAGTTGTCTTGAAGGAGAAACAAGTTTATTGGAGTGAACTTGTGCTCCCCTAACAACTCAAAAGAATACCGAGGCGCGAAGCAGCGGTCAACAAAGTGACTAGCACAGGCGAGTGTCGTCGAATGAATGCCGCGACGTCTTCTCTGCAGGCTTTTATCTTTCGGCGCAAGTGTTTCTGGGAACGTGGATTCACATTCAGAACAATGTAGATTACAGTAGATTATTCTGGGCTAGTGGCGTTAGGGCGAAACAGTCTGCTTATGTGATTGTGATAGCCCGTGCGGCATAAAAGTAAAGAATGTCAGACGCGCTTCTTTTGGAACGCAGATAACACAGCCGGGCGTGGCCCGGCTGTAAAAACAAAAAAATAAATAATCAAACCAATACATGGTTCGCGGCAATCTTCTTAGTGTTAGTTCAGGCGTTCCACAAGGTTCTGTACTTGGCCCGTTACTCTTTCTACTGTATAATAACAATTTGCCTAATAACGTCACCTCTAAAGCTCGTCTGTATGCGGATGATTGTGTTTTTATGAACCCATTTACTCTCCTGAAGCTGCTGATCGTGTAAATGATTTATTTACCTAATTTTGTGAATGTGTGCAACCTGGCGAATAAGTATCAATTTTAACAAACCTGTGCTGATGTCTACATGAATAGTAAGTCCCCTTCCTGCTTCATGTACTGGTTTAACGGATCCAGGTTAAAAAAAGTGGCGAATACAAAATCTTGGTGCTGTTCTTTCCAGCAATTTATCTTGGTCACAGCATATTACTTTAGCTTATCTGCATGAAATCTTAAAAAAATTGGTTATTTAAGACGAACACTTTCCCCATCCCCCCCGACAAAAAAAGCACTAAAGTACTAATGTATAAAAGTCTGATTCGTACTGTACTTGACTACGCATGCCCCGTATGAAACCCATTCAAGCAGTGTGAAATCAATTGAATCGAAGCCGTTCAAAAAAACCTATCAGATTTGTTTTTAATAGCTATGACCGCTACTTTCCGCCTTGCCTTGCCCTGTCTTCTCTTGAACTCACCACATATCGCACGCGCCGACTTAATAATTTTCTTATATTGTTATACTGTTTTATTAACTCAGTCTATCGCATGTCTGACAATACCTACATCTCATTGGGCTCGCCGTCAATTACTTGAACAAATCTGCACCTCATATAAGCCTTACTATTGTCGAACCAACGCATTCAAATTTATTGTCGTTCCTTTCACTGCCGAACTCTGGAATGAATTGTCCGGTGATACTCGCTCCCTTCTACTGGAAAAATTTCCTTGCCCTTGCTGATTTGGGGTAACTGTTCTTTTATTGTATTGCTCTGTTTAATTGCTATTTTTTGTTCTGTGAATGCTCACTCCTGACTTGGCCCCAAATTAAGGGCTGCAGTAGGTATAAATAAATAAAGTAAAATAAAATAAATAAATTGAATTGCTTAGGTTCTCTTAAACTCAGCCTGAACTTCCGCCCTAAAACAGATTTCAGTGTGACCATTTAATTGTGAAAGAAAGCATTTGTGATGCATTTTCTATGGCCGCATAATGTAGAGGCGAGAATGTCTAAGATAGTAGTGGAACGGTGGACATGTTATAAAATGCTTCCTGCGCTTGAGAATAAGGATCATTTTTGGATATTTCTACTAAGAGTTTAGGCCGCATTGGTGGCTGCATTTTAACTAGACGCGAACGAAAACAGTAAAGATCATGTATTGAAATTTCGGCCGAAGTTACCAAATCCAACCAAATCCGAATTGATCCGGAGCTGTGCCCTAAGGTGCGCCTAGTATCCGTTGTGCAACTTCACCATACTGAACCTGCATAACTTTTTTCTCGGCCTTTTTAGCTGTAATGCACGTCTTCAGTGAAGTCCGGTAGGCACGTTATACTTGGCATAAGAGTACAATGTGTCGTGTTCGAGAAGCTTCGCCATTCCTATGTGTACCAATTGATAAAATATTTTGCCAGCACACGAGTTTAAGAAGATAATCACCGAGGATTTTTAGGTATTCGGTGTGAAAGTGATATCCGCTGTTGCCCACTGTGCAACCAGTTCAAACAGGGCTGTACGAGCTGTTCAATGAGATAACCGAAGTGCTTTTCTAAATCAATTGCTTGCATTGGCTTCTATTTTCCTTGTTTTTTTGTTTTTCACTTCGTCCTTTCTGGATCTCCCAGTTTTTTTCGCCAACCGTCATCCCCAGAATTAATAAACTGGATACATCACGGGTGGGTAGCTCATGCCACGCCGAGAAATGTGTTTTTATGTTGGCGCCCTGAGGCTCACGTGTCTCCCCCTTTGTGCTTTCTCACTACTATAAACTTGTGGTGCATATTTCCTAAGAAGGCTGGGGGGAATTTGTAGAATTCCACTCTCCAAACGATTTTCTCAAATGTTCAACTGACAGCACGGTATTTAGGAACGAGTAGCCATTAAATTTGGCTTTTGTAGATTCTGTGTTGCTGAATTTATTTTAAGTGTACCATTATCATTCTCTGCCATTGCAGTATTCTGAAATACGCCTAATCAGATTATAATATTTCACAGCATTTAGGGCAATTCAAGGCGATCCTGAGAATAGTATAGGTATTTCAAAGCTCCGGTAGGTTTGGAGGAACAGAAAATAACTCAATCTGTTTCAAAGGGAAGGCCTCTTCCGGCCTGTGGTGCCCCTGACAACGGCCAAGATGCCCTGGGTTCTGGAGGCATTTTCGGCCATTTGGATGGCCCACTGCTTGATTTGCAGGTTTTTGCCGGGTGGAAGGGTTTCCTAATGCTCCATACTAGTGATAAATATACTGTTTAAATTTTTCATATCCCGTATTTGCATACTGGAGCATTCCCACGTCAGGTGAGCCAACCTTTCAAGGTCGGGGCAGTAATTGGGTCTACTGTTGTGTATTCCAGAATGAAAGGGCTGATCGAGCCCTGGGACGGGATAAGTGTTTTTAGGGAGGTGCATTTACGCCATAATTGGCTTCTTGGTGAGTGAGCAGTTCCAACCGGGAAGCTACGTCTTTCCTATTTATAATGATCAAGCATCTCTCGGTAGCTCTCGTATCGGGAAGTTGTATGCTTATGTGCTCCGGGACTCCCAGGAAGGGGCGGAACACGTTTGCACTTCCCCGGTTCGTTGTGTATGGAGATCTCGTCACCGAAGATCTTCTTGCATCAAAGGCGGAGGCGGTCTAGTAGATGCCTGACGTCGGCCGCCTTCGTTATGCGCTGTATGTGCGCAGTGGGCTGGTCTTCGATTAGTTCTTCGAGTATTTTTTTGCAAAGCCGATACATCGTATTTCTAATTTGGAGCACACATAAGTATTGGTAATCCTTGGTAGTACGCTCTTTTTGGAAGACTGTTCGGGTTTGAGTCCGCGGTGTAGTGTAGTTAAATTGGATGTGTAAAATATTGTGAGCCTTTGTCGAGATTGCTACGGAACTCCATAAATGATGAGCAGGCGCCTCGTCTCGAGTGTAACGATTGCAGATAGAAAAATTTCTGGAAGGGAGGGCGGAAAAGGAGTGTGGGGCAGTGCTATCGCTATGAACGTGAAGTTCCCAGTTTACTGCAGATTTAGATCCACTCTCCTCTAGCAAGATCGGCGGCTATTTGTTTTAATAATCAGTCTCCTACAGTAGCTACCTCCCGACGGTACGTAAGGGTATATAAGCAAATGGCATGAGCACAAGGAAGGGGGGGTATGTAAGCGTGCGTGGATTAAAATCGGCTGCCGAATAGTTTTGCCTACAAGAGCCTTTGTGTGGTTGCGTTTGAGTCGGCTGCCAGAAATTTATGCAGCTCCGTGCTTTTTATAAAACTGAGGACTACGTGCAACATTAAACGCAGGGCGGTGCGCGTTTATTGTGCTAGAGGGATATGTCGGACACACACACGCGACCATTGCTCATAACCTAGTAGTTTTTCCAGTGTGCTCTCACACTACTGTAGTCTATGTAAAGGCATATCTGAGAATTGCAACGCACCAGAAGCTCACGAGAAACGGCCTAAAGTCAAGAACCTCTCACAAAGTAAAAAAAAGAATGATGTGGCAGGGCTTTGCACGCACGTAATAAACGCAGCCCGGTCGCTTGTGCAAACAGGGCTCCCCGAACGTGCTTGGCGGAACGGAACGATCTGCATCGAGGTATTGCCTAAAGGCCTTTAGCAGCCGGTATTTACGTATAGATACATCACTCAGCGCAGCGGCTTTCTGGAATGGGGTCGTCAGGGCATAAATCGCACACAAAGGAACAGGAAATCACACTTAGGCAGATAAAGGCCAATGCTTTTCCTCACGAAGACTTCATCTTATATACCCCACAAAGTAAGCATTCCCTAGCCCATACTGCGGAGAGCCCTCATCCTTACTTTACATCGCCCCGGCTTGTGAACAATACTAAAGCCATGGAAGCCGTAAAAAATCCAACTTTACATTAGTAAGTGCAAGAGCTGGCCAGCTGCGTACTTAATGGGCTGAAAAAGGCATAATTGTATTCATAAGTCCTGGACTATGGACGCGACTCACAGCGCGCCTCCAATCGCGATAAAACTGTTGCTGTTTCTTTGCAACCCTGCTATAGTGACCACGAGCCTTTATTTCGCCAGCTATGTTTTTTTGGAAGATGCAAGTCGCAGTGCGCTCGGTGTGTTGTCCAAATTTTTGTTTATTCGCGGTTCCTGTGTTCTTTCCATGGCTTTTCCCTTCGTTTTTTTGAGAGTTGATTAAAACACGCGTATTTTTTAGTGTAAACTACACTGGTCGAGGTTGAGCACTTTCGCCTGGACTTTGAAGGGGTGTTCTGCGCAAGCGCGAGGAGCATTTGATTGGTTTGGATCGAATTGGATTGGATTGAATTGCTTTGGATTTGATTTGATTGGATTGAATTGGATTGAATTAGATTGGATTGGATTGGATTGGGTTTGGATTGGATTAAATTGTATTGTGTTGGATTGAAATCCAATCCAATTGGAGTACGGATGTGTAGAGAATTGGGTCTGTACACTCGCCAGTCTGCGAATTCCAGAGGAGGGACGTTATAGCCACGGCAGACTCACTGGCGCCTGCGCGGGCCTAGCTGTGCGCCTCCGTTGCCCAGTAGCCAATTCTAACGCGGCGACGGAGCCGCTTTATAGCCATTTCGCGCGGCTCCTGGAGAGCCGTGCTCCTGGAGAGCTGAGAGCCATGCGCGAGGAGCAGTCACTGGACCGGACTGCACGAGATTTGATTGAACTAGACTGGACTGGACTGGATTGGACTGAATCGAATTGAATGGGGTGGGATTCGAAATTGTTTTAGCAGCAGTAAGCATGATAATCAGCTAATCCGAGACAACTAGGAAACATAGGAATAACCGGCTGAACCTTATCACACACTACGTATATCCTGGCATAGCCGAGCTAAGCCACTGCTAACTTTATCGTTTCGTTATTTCACAGTAATATATTTTTGAAAATATACTGCGTCTCGTATGGTAAGTAGCTAAAGATCCAGTCGACAAGTTGCGGTCTCATAATAAAAAAACCTCTTGTTGCTAAATTATGCGTAATTTGTGTAAATGCAATAAACAAGACTCTTGTTCCCCTTTCGCGATTTTTATTTCCGTTTCCGTGCTTTTATCCTGTCTGTTTTATGTTTCATTTTTTCATCGCTGGTACGGGTGCTATGAAAGGTACATAAATTTTTGGTTACGCAAGTTCAGTGGGATGATTTATTAATCTTTATATTTTTGGATTCTCTAATTACGCTTAAGCGATAACCTCATTCACGATTATATAAAAGTGATGTTTCAGTCTGCCATTTATACATTTCCAGCAAATGCAAGAGGTTCAGATTTTGTTTGTTGACACGATTTTTATTCGTTCACGTCCCTCTTTTGCTGGAGATTTTATTTGTGTCTGCGTGTTTTGGGGGAGATTTAAGTGATCAGCATTTTTTGTTTCGTGAATTTTTGTTTTTAAACTTTGGTTTTTCGAAATTTTATTTAACAAATTATCCCTATTTATGCTTTCACTGAAGTAGATTGTTGCTATGTAGTAGCTTTTCTGGTCCTAATTACTTAAAAATTTGATGCGACCTACATTGTTAATTTGGCATTTTACAATCATAAAATGCGTCATCTGCAGCAATTATTAGTTGTGTAAATGCAAGGTGTAACACTTTTTGGTGTGGTGTGGTACTCGGTAAGGCTTTCCTAGCATTTACATCAGCTCTTGCTGCAAAACACATATACTGAAGTTTAGTGAGGCTGTTCTTATTCGAAATATTGATTGAGCATCTAAAAGTGTTTTAGAGCAGCTTTAGTCGGGCAGTTAAACTAACGTTAACTGAGTGTATTCTTCCAAGTTTCTATGTTTGTCTTTATTTTTGATTTAGTTTGCTGCAGGCATGTATGAAAATGGTTTGGTTTTGCTCTATATTTTTGCATGTTGTCCGATCCCGCGCACCAACGCCTAAATCCATGAGCTGTTTATGAGCACGCACAAATAACGGCCATGAGTATGATGATGTTAGGCATTGCAATTATTCTATACGCCCAATAACTAATTGTTGAATTCGCCAAAGACATATATTTCTCTTTTCCACATACTTCTGGCATTGCTTGTGGGCATAGGTGGTGGAGGAGAACGGTATGAATGCACATCTGTATACAATGTATATAAAAAAACAAGTTAAAAAATAAAAAAAAACGATCACTCTTTAACATACTGAAGTTCGCTCCCTCAATTTTTTTTGAAAAATTTCAAGAGGTGAAAGTACATTTACACATAAGGTGGAGGGCAAAAGGCTACAGCCTGACGAGGCCCTTCCTCCCAAAGTTGCTTGCAGAGAAGTCGGGAGCAGCACACATCACAACATCAAATGAAAAGAAAAAAAATAGATACAATATTTTCTTATATCATGCAGAAAAGGAACAACATAGCTAGCACATTTTTCGAAGCCCAAAGAACAAAGAAATTGCCATCGTAAGAGAAAAAAAAATATACACTCACACATACCATCCACTAGCAATTGTACCGTATTAATTTACAAATTAGCAGAAAACACTGAAAAAAGTGGGACACGCACGCGTTTAATAGAGCCTAACAGCTCGATTAAAAGTGAAAACACGAGAAGAAAGCCAAGTTTAACACAGAAAGTTACTCAACTTAAACATAAAAAACAAGCATTATTAAAGTAAGAAACACAAACGTAACAATCTTTCCGCGAAAATTATAGTCTGCTAACGCATTCAAAACTTGGCATATCATTGTAGCAATACCTGAATCAAATGTTGTTTAAACAGTTTTATGGATTTAAACACTTTAATAAGCACTTCAATCTCCTCGTTATTATTTAAAAAGTCTATGACCTGATATTGCTTCAACTGAATGCCATAATTCGTTCTCATTTTCGGCTTTCTGTAATGTTATTTTCTTAGGGGGTACGCTCTCTGAGGTGAAGATTCCAGATTCGAAATTAGGTGGGGGTGTTCATAAAATATGTGGTGGATATACTGCGCGCGTCTTAAATTAACTAAATCGTGGATTTTTAAAATGCCGAAGCTTCTCCACTGTTGTTCTGTACTTTCTGTATAGGATAAATTCGCAATAGCCCTGATAGCTTTTTTTTGTAGTACAAGTAAAGCATTCAAATTTGAATTTGTAGTATTGCCCCAAATCAAAAGACAACAGTGCAAGAGGGACTGCTCAATAGCAAAATACAACTGCTTTTTACGCCAACAGGGTAACAAACACTTAAGTTTCCATAAAATTCCGACAGAGCACGATACCTTCGTACATATGTGATTTACATGATCATTCTATGACAATGCAATATTAAAAATAACACCCAAGAAACGTATTAAGGGGACCACTTCACGAATTGATTCCCGAAATAGAAGCGCTGGAGCAAAATCTAACTGTCTATTTTTTGCTCTAAATATTACGCTTTTTGTCTTTTTGACATTTAGTTCTTGTTTATTTCCTATTAGCCATTTGGATAATTCCTGAAGCTACAAGTTGGCATTATTGGTAATGATTTCGAGGTTGGGTCCTGTAAAGAAAACATTAGTATCGTCTGCATAAAGAACTATTGATGGGGTACCGGGTATATTAACTACATCATTATTATACAACAAGAATAGAAGCGGACCCAAGATAGACCCTTGGGGAACACTACTCCGTATCGTTCCGAAACTGGATGCAACAGAATTTACAATGGTGCATTGTTTCCTAGAATCTGAGTAACTACTAACAAGATCACGTGATAAACCTCTTATTCCATAAAATGGTAACTTGCGGATCAAAATGTCGTGCTTAACAGAATAGAAGGCTTTGCTTAAATCTAGAAACAAAACAATGGTCAATAGTTTATATTCTATGTTGTTTATTATCTCTTCCTTTATACCATGCAGTGCCCTTTCAGTAGACTTCCCCTTTTGAAAACCGTATTGTTCTTTCACAATTACTTCTTTTTTATTTAAAAAAATTATCAGACGTGTATTAATCACATTTTCAGCCACTGTCGATAATACTGAGAGGACCGAAATAGGGCGGTAATTTCCAAAATCACTATAGTTACTGCCATTGTGTACCACTGAGGCTCTAGCGATTTTGAGCTTTTCAGGGAAAATACCTTCTGTGAGCAACTGATTACATATGTGACTGAAAACAGGTGCAATTATATCTCCTACATATTTAACTGCTTCCGCATTAATGCCGTCGGTGCCGGTTGAGCATTTATTTTTAAAAGCTTTATGAATTGGAAAATTTCAGTCGGAGTTATGGGAGATAAAAACATTGTTGCCGAGTTGTTGTCAACCAGGTATGCTGTATGGTCTACTGCACTCGAATAGTCATTTGCTGAACTGACTGTAAAGAAATACTCATTGAATTTATTTGACAGAGGCACACTGGAATAAGAAGTGCCGTCCGATTGCATTTCAAGTGGGACTGTTTTATGAGATTTTGAAATCAACGAAATATAGGTTCTCCAAATTTGCTCTACTGAGCGCTTGTCACTAAACATTTTAGAATAGTAATTTTCCTTTGCTTCCTTGAGATCAGCGGTCAACCTATTTCTAGTCTGTTTTTACAGGAACAGAGTATATATATCCTTACTTTGGGAAACTTGGCGAACAGTTTGTTTTTATCTTTTATTCTTTTGCAGATTTCCTTATTTACCCAGGGCTTCTTGGCTTTTTTATACATAGTGAAAGAAACCTCCTGAAAAGCCTTGAAATAATTGTTCCGAAATTTCGCCAAGAATACATCATATGCGAGGCTTGGATTGTTTTCACCATATACGTCTGACCAATTTTCTCTCAATACCAGGTCTCGAAATACGCCTAAAGTTTCGTCGTTAATTTTTCTATACAAGAAAGAATTTCTGGGCATTCAGGGTGTTATATTTTGGTTTGGGAGAAGAACAAAAAAAGGCAGGAGATCACTGATTTCACTTTCCAAAACACCACACTCTATATCAGTCGCCGATTTATCACCGACCACAATTCGGTAACGCATACTTCAACATGACCTAATTACTGCGAGTAAAAGAAACTCAGCGCGATGGCAGAGTCGCCGTACCTCCTACTTGAAACATTCATTGTTGCTGGATATCTTGCATAAAACTAGAGATTCAGCGCCCTTTCCTTCAATGTGCACAAATTATGACAAGTAAATAAACCTAACAGTAACACCACAGCCATTCTAGCACCCAACTGTTTTAAAGTGTAGTATTCTTCTCGAGTACCCTAAAGCCCTTACCCTGTAACGTCCCCCCTTAGCACAGAAATGTGGCGACGGGGAAAGTAACACGTTTAATCTTTGAACTTCTCTGAATGAACATAATTGGCCCAATGAAACTTTGAAATTTCAATAAATAAAAAAAGGGAAACAGCAAACGTCGTTAATAGTCAACACAGAAAAAAATAAGCACGCTTGAACACCCGCAAAAACGAAAGCTAAATGAAACGACCAGAAGAAAAGGTTGTGGGACGAAAAAAAATAGTGAAAATTATTCAACCGTGCAACCCACTGCAATCTAAGAAAGATGCCCAATTATAAGATGGAACCCATTCATTGTTTTAAATAGAGTAAATGGAGACCACTCTCAAAACGAAAATTCGAACAAAATAAACAATACAAAAATACAATAAAAACAAACTTTATGCATAACTGTAGTACCGAAACGACTGTAGTACCAAAACGCATCTTATGCACGTCCCAAGAATGAACATTAGAGTAATCAGAAAAAAGAAGCACAGAACATGAATAAAGAAATCGCTAACAGACTAACATTGGGTACGTGCTGCATCTGCGGAAAAATACATGATTACCAAAGTAAGTGCACTTATGTGCTGTAAAGCTATTATTTTTATTACTGGCAAAAAGAAACAAAACGAAAACGAAACACCAAAAATCCCACGTATTTTGCTTCCCTTAGCCAAATCTCGTTCTAAAGCACTAGTGTACCCAGGGGACTAAGAATGCTGAGCACTAACAGACAATTTTCGGAATTTTGCAGATTTTTCTCAAGCTTTTCATACAAGAAGTAATGCCTATTCCTGCAGGGTATTCGCTTTAAAAATGGCTTAGCTGCGAAAGTTTTTCCACATTGATGGGGAAAATTCCTGTACACTTGGCATACACAGCAATAATAATTGCGTTTCGTGTGGTTCAGTCACGAAAGTAAGACACAAAGCGCGTGCCAGCCCCGTGCGAGAGAGCCTTTATTGCCGGGCTTCTGCCTTACGATTTTCGTAAGCCAGTAGTTTACGTTTTGCAGCTCGGGCCTCTATAGGCTCCCGGGATTCTGTCCTTACACGTTGACTTTCATTAGTGGGAAAATAGTGCGCGTATAGTGCAGCGATTATTTCGAGTAGGTTTTGGTTGTCTCATTGCCTAGAGGGGAACTGCTGCATTTTTGTGTACTCGGGCATTAAGGTGACTTGCTGATTTTCTTTTTTGTACGTTTCTTTTTACGTCGATTTCCACCCAGGTTACAAATTCTTTAGTGCTGTGTTGTTACGTACCTAAAGAGGTTTGTATTTTGATATTGGTGATTTGCAAAATATGATTGTACGACGTTTGGCTCCATTTTTTTATTTTGTACTGGCTTTAAACTTACGCCAGCCTAGCTGCAACAGGTATTCACGTACTTCTTTCTTTTTGTAAACATGGTTGGCTGGAAGCATGAAATTACAACTGCAGATTCGCGCTAGACTACTCGACAACGCCGCATCATGAGGAGCGACCTAAAAGGGGTAAAATAGCGGGATTTGTCTAAACTGAAAGGTCAGCCCGGTAGCATTGATTTTGACGATGATAATGTGATGATGATGGTGGTGGTGGTGATGAAGCTGTTGCTGCTGATGATGATGATGATGGCAGTGATTGAGGTGGAAGCCGAGTGTGTATGCAAAGGAACGCTTCGCAACGGACAAGACAAAGTGATGCTGGTCTCTTCACTTTATGGGTAACAGCATTTAGGAGTTAGGGTTTTCTGTTCAAATCTGTTCGAAGGAGTAAAGTGCTCACCTTAGGTCCCAACGAATCTCCCGAGTCGTATGCGAAGATTGTCAGCCGGTAGTTCTTGGAGCGTATATCCGGTAGTGCCAGCTCAATGTGCTGCCAGAAGTGAGTGCTCGTAATATAGTCCCAGTAATAATTCGTTTCGTAAAAGTCCACCGGATACACATCATATACTATATTCGTATCAGAATAGTCTCGATATTTCTGCAAGAACTGGTACATGCGAGAAGACGGAGGCAATTATCGCCAATAGAAGAGCCTACTATCCGCGTTAGAACCATCAGGACAAGTGTGTTACGCAGACGGTCGCCGTTGATGCCAAACAAGCGGAGTAAAAATTATTGCGCCAATTACCCTCTGTGAAGGTGGGGGCCCGCCACGCCGTTCAAAACGGGAAACAAATTTTGAACAAAGCAATAGCTTGCATTTTTTTAAAGAACGTCAGAACAAACATCACAAAAGACAACACTGGGACACAAAATCTTTTCCTCACGTCCAAGGCAGGCACACTGCGGACGCGCCGCGCACAGGTACAAATTTTTTGCCAATCACACGCTCGGTCGCATCGAGCATTTGCGCTTGAAGTGGCGTCATTGACGCCCTGTGACGTGCGCTGGGAGAGGTCCATTCCCGACTCACGCGTCCCCACTTGAACAGCTGTGCCACCACGCACACTCTCCGTACCTAACGTCGGCTCCCTGCCTCTTCGCCCGTTCAGCTCAAACTTCTTGGGTTAGCATTTTCTACTCCATTTTGATGCGCCAAGTTTTGAGTGATGCTGGAATGGCTGGAACATAAGCTTAAACAGCTCGGCTGTAAAAGAATAGCTCCCTTGATTCGTACTGACCAAAATCCACATCCATCATCAACTCTCAAGGAGCCAAACAAAGTTCACTTCTACTACGTAATGAGCGCTCAAAGAAGGGACATTCAATTGTGCGACGAAGACGTCTTGCTACCCCCTTTCCTTCACTTCCCATGCCCCCATGCATGGCGTCCAGGCCTCCCCTTTCCTCCAATACAGGCATGAAACAATCAATCAATCCACTACGTGACTTCCGAAGCGAACGCCAGCGCTACAAATCCAAACGAAATACTGAGCTCCACGAATGTGCTGACAGCGCAATCGGCAAGGCGCCGTTTAACAACGCGGCAGTCTAAGGCTATCATCCAACCACGCAAGCTATAATTTTTTATTGAGCCGCGCACACCCATTATCTGCTCGTCATCCCCGTGCCTCCTCACGACATTCCACGCCTTGGTCTAGCATTTTTTTTGTCTCCCGTTTGCTTCCTTGATTATTAAGCGACGCCAGGCGCATATGTAAATCAAGCTTAAAAACCTCCGAGAAACATCACTAACGTCAAGTGCAGCCCGTACGCATAATACGAACTATCCCTGAAACTCCGCACTCACCTCCTGTAGGGCTCCAAGAGACCCCAATTCACATCGGTTGGGGGGGGGGGGCGGTAAGAACAGGCTGGCTCATGTCCTCATTTTTCAACATGTCCTGACTTACACTCCTCAGTATTTCAGTAATTACACTCAGTAATTACACTCCTCAGTAATTCAGGTATCCTAACTCACTACAAGGGCACAAGGGACATCCGCCAACACCCGCACACTTCAATCACTGAATATCAAGCGATGTTAGCTGTGAAAATCCAGAAAAACAAACTGCCTTTCATAGCACTGCACGCACGAATACAACTTTCCTATTACACCTCGCCCTTTCGATCCTACGGAGTGTGAGCCAACAGAAAACATGCAACATGGCAATGTCCCACAATGCAGACCAACAATGTACTTCCCGACAAATCGGACTGGGAGCCCGTACTACTCAGCACCAAAACAACAAGCGACCACTATCGTGGATCTGGCTATCGGATATGTCCGGCAGTTCTCCAGCAGCACCCGCCAAGCAAATAAAATGCATGAACTTTACGGCTACCGGTATTGTCATCGGGTAACGTCTGGACTCGGCCGCCGATTCTTTAAGAAACCATCGAGCCACTCATTGAAAATATGTATATATATATATATATATATATATATATATATATATATATAATATATATATATATATATATATATGGTGCAGAAGAAATATTAAAAAGTAGAGTCCGACGCAAGTCTCAAAAAGCAAAAACAAACATGTTTACTAACGTTTCGACTGGTGGCCCAGTCTTCATCGGAGTAACATTTACAGTACACTGCAGAACGCTTTTATAGGTGCGTGTAGAGAGAGGAAATTGCGCTACAGTGCGCCCTCTTTAAAAGAAGTCATACGTCATCATTCAGACAAACAAGAAAAAACGCAAGACATACACATGAGAGGGAATGCACTGCCCTCCCTCTTTTTTGGGAGAGTCAAAGTCCTCGACTAGCATCTATATTTTCCGAACCACCACGTGTTGTCTACAGGCGAAACAAAAACCTGCGCGACATTCTGACATCTTCGAGGCTCAGCCATTCACCAGTGACCGGTTGTGGGCCCTGCAACAAGCCTCGTTGTCAGGTATGCCCCCACATGACGAAAACAAAAACCGCCTCTAGCACCGCCTCGCACTTCTCTGTAAAACTGAAGAGAAATTTTAACTGTGACAGCGCCAACGTAGTTTACCTGCTCGAGTGCAATACCTGCTACCTGCAATATATTGGCCAGACGGTGAACGCTTTTAGATTAAGGTTCAACAATCATAGGGCACACGCCAAGTCTCTTCCTAACCTTCCTTTGTCCCGTCACGTCGGAATCTCGGGTCATTCATTTAATAATTTGAAGGTAACAATAATTTAATCCAATTTCAACAGCAACCACGCACGCGAAGTTCGCGAATCATATCTCATATTTAAGTTCAAAACCGCATCCTCTGGGTTGAACGAAGGCGTGGGCGCGCTGACATGTTTGCCACAATAATTACTCGCCTTTTTTCCGTTCGCTTCCTGCGTGACCAATCCTCTTTTTAGGCATACCAGCGCAGGCTTCATCTCTCCAGGTTCACTCACTTATCCTCTTAGCGCCGGCTTAGCCACATAGCGCCGGCTTCACGTGACACATCCCTAAGACGAAAACCACAGGTGTGCTGAGGCGTGCTCCCCAGTTCCTTATCTCGTTCTGCCGCCTTTCCCTTCTCTCCCCCCCCCCCCCCCGACCCGCTTCTTCTGTTGACACAACCTAAGACGAAAAGCGATGACGTGCTGACGCGCGTTCTCCAGTTTCTTATCTCGTTCTGCCGCCTTTATTCCTTTTTCTTCCCCGCCCCCGCTTCTTCTGTTAATTCCTGTGAGGAGAGGCGCCAATTTACCTCCTTCCTAGACGTCCCTTTGCAGTTTTCTTTTTTCTTTGTGTTGTACCACTTGCCAATAAATACTTATAAACAGGGCGCATTGTAGCGCACCTTTTCTCCCAAAAAAGAGGGAGGGCAGTGCATTCCCTCTCATGTGTATGTCTTGTGTTTTTTCTTGTTTTGCTGAATGATGACGTATGACTTCTTTTAAAAAGGGCGCACTGTAGCGCAACTTCCTCTCTTTACACGCACTTATAAAAGCGTTCTGCAGTGTACTGTAAATGTTACTCCGATGAAGACTGGACCACCAGTCGAAACGTTAGTAAACATGTTTGTTTTTGTTTTTTGAGACTTGCGTCGGACTCTACTTTTTGATATTTCTTCTGGACCATTGAAAACTTCTTTTCTTCGACCGTATACTCACCATGACACCAGCCCCGACGACGTCCAAAAGCATTGTGTGGAGATACCCCAAGACCACGACTTCAACAGTAATCATCGGCGACTCGCAAACGAAGCACCTCTTCCAGCATTTTGATCCCAACCGCATAGGAGCCCCTGCCTTCGTGACACAGTGTGGTGCATGCGTCAGCGATGTGCACGACCTTCTAGACTCCATCCCAGACAGTGCCAAGACTGTTATTCTAAATGTGGGCACCGACGACCTTCCTTCAAAAAAGGCGACGGCTGTGTTCGAGGAATTCCGCTCCCTGCTTGACGCGATCACCAGGAAGCGGAGCCAAGTGTCGCGCGTTTACGCCAGCCTAATTCTTCCTAGGAGCACTGATCGCCGTCGTGGCGGCCGAAACCGTTCCCTGGTGACCCGCTGCAATCAGGAAGCTTGCTGCTTCAACCAACTGCTCCGCAACTTCTGCCGCCGTTCCCGGACTACATTCTACCTGGACCATGGCTTGGAGTGGCTCCCGGCGGCACGGGTACTAGCTGCCGACGGCCTTCACGCAAGTTTTGAGGGAGTCGCCATCATGGCCAGTCATATCCGGCGCATGTGTTTTCGAAGACCCAGCGAGGATGCTACTTGGTGCAGCTTCGCTTCAGCTGATCCACGGAGCCAGACAACCCAGGACTCCCCCCGAAATATTAGGACGCCATCGGCTCCACAGAGACCCACGCCATCGTCTCCAGCCGTGGGCCGTCTACCCCAGCCATCGGCTCCGCACAAACCCCAGCCAAGCCCCCGCGCTATAACCTTCGCAGCAGCGATGCTGAGCCCTCAACAAGCAACCGCCAAAATTGACTTCCCATCTTAGACACTGGTAAATCTGCTCCTTTAACCGTGTCTAGAAACTTCCAAAATGCTAGAAAATTGACAGAAAAACGCATTCGCTTTGAATTGCACGTCACTTCACTCACCCACTATTTAAATGAATCTGCTGTTCCGAAACGTCTCATGTTAAAATTAGAACCCGCTACGTCTGAATTGTCCCCTCATAACCAAGCCAGATGGAAAAATGTCCTAACTTCTGTATCCCTAGAATTAACCAGTATTGTTCTAGATCACTACAATTCGGAAGTTAAATCTGTGCATGAGCAAGAATCGACTTTGGTGCCTCTTCTCACCAAACACGAATATGATTCTCTAGCAGTCTTTGAACTCAAGAAAAAGTCTTCAATAGCCACGATGAAGTCTAAAAAAATGTCTCGCGACATGGTCCCTCCTCCGAAGCAATTTGAATTACCCCCTCCTACGCCATCATCCTCCAAAATGACCGAGAAGAGTGACTTCACCCCCAGTAATTTAGTGAACTTGTCCAGTGTTGGGCTGACAGAGATCGAGGTTAGCACACTATCCAAAGGCCTAAGCTTTTGTCCAGTAACGGGAGGTTTCAGCGAATTCCAGCTTCTTAAAGATTTAGATAATTTCGCTGGCAACATGAGATTGCGTGAATTCTTTCATGGGCGCCCTGACACGGACAATGCCGGCTCTTTACCCAGCTCCAAGCAAAGGACGCCACCGACTCAGCGCGATAAATGCTTGATCTATATATTAAAGCAGTACAACATGACGTGCTTGAAGCCTATAAAAAGCCGACGCCTTTTCGACCCAACCTTTCAATTAAAGATAAAGAATCACTTGAGAAGTTGGCATGTCGCCACGAAATTTTAATCAAGCCCGCTGATAAAGGTGGAGCAATAGTGATAATGAATCGAGATGATTACATCAAAGAAGCAGACTGACAATTATCCGACACATCCTTTTACAAAATTCTTCAATCTGATCCAACTTTTGAATATAAAGAAATTGTCAAGGAAAACCTCCAAGCACTACTGGAGGCCAAAGAAATAGACAAAACGACGGTGCGTTCTCTGATACCACTCAGCCCAATAGCAGGCAGGTTCTACCTTTTGCCCAAAATTCACAAGGCACATGTCCCTGGTCGCCCAATCGTATCTGGCATGGGCACGGTTACCGAAAATATTTCCCTCTATGTCGACAACTTAATCAACAAAATTCCCCCTAACTTTCCTTCATACATACGAGATACTAGCCACTTTCTCTCTGAAATATTAGACCTTGAGTTTCCCAGTCGCTGTCTCCTTGTCACCATGGACGTCACGTCACTATATACCAATAGTCCCCACTCTGATGGAATACAAGCGGTGATCCACGCTTACAGTGAATCGCGGGAGCCTAAGCCCGTTGAGAATTCCACATTGGCCTTATTACTGAGATTATTTCTTGAGCTAAACAATTTCGAGTTTAATGGCAAACACTATGCTCAAGTCAGTGGTACATCCATAGGCACAAGGATAGGGCCAAATTATGCAAATATTTTCATGGCAGTTCTCGAGGAGGAGTTTCTTGCAAGCGTCGACTTGAAGCCATGTTTTACAGCGCTTCATCGATAATGTCTTTCTGATTTGGCCACACGGAGAATCCAGTCTCCTAAGATTTATAGCCGAGTTTAACGCGGACCACCCTAACATTTCTTTCTCACACCAGTTTTCCGCTACCAGCATCAACTTCCTCTACGTGACGGTATCTGTCTCGCAGAACAAACTAGAGACCACCCTTTACCGAAAACCGACGGACTCCCATCAATATTTGCATTTTCAAAGTAGTCACATTAAGCACTGGAAAACGGGCCTACCCTACAGTCAAGCGCACCGCCTCCGCCGGATATGCTCCAAGGAAACCGATTTTATTTCCAACTGTGAGAGACTGAAAAACGATCTGCTTAAACAAAAGTACTCGCTCCAGTTAATTGACGATTCCATTCGCCGAGCAGGAGCGCTGAGCCGCAATGAACTCCTTAACTCCAGGAAGCCAGCCGACCGACGCCCTTCAAGTAACCTAGTTCTCACTCACTCCGCATCTGTGCCGAATGTTTCTGGCATACTTCGAAAGCATCACAACATATTAAGTAAAGTCCTCGACTAGCATCTATATTTTCCGAACCACCACGTGTGGTCTACAGGCGAAACAAAAACCTGCGCGACATTCTGACATCTCCGAGGCTCAGCCATTCACCAGTGACCGGTTGTGGGCCCTGCAACAAGCCTCGTTGTCAGGTATGCCCCCAGATGACGAAAACAAAAACCGCCTCTAGCACCGCCTCGCACTTCTCTGTAAAACTGAAGGGAAATTTTAACTGTGACAGCGCCAACGTAGTTTACCTGCTCGAGTGCAATACCTGCCACCTGCAATATATTGGCCAGACGGCGAACGCTTTTAGATTAAGGTTCAACAATCATAGGGCACACGCCAAGTCTCTTCCTAACCTTCCTTTGTCCCGTCACGTCGGAATCTTCGGTCATTCATTTAATAATTTGAAGGTAACAATAATTGAATCCAATTTCAACAGCAACCACCCACGCGAAGTTCGCGAATCATATCTCATATTTAAGTTCAAAACCGCATCCTCTGGGTTGAACGAAGGCGTGGGCGCGCTGACATGTTTGCCACAATAATTACTCGCCTTTCTTCCGTTCGCTTCCTGCGTGACCAATCCTCTTTTTAGGCATACCAGCGCAGGCTTCATCTCTCCAGGTTCACTCACTTATCCTCTTAGCGCCGGCTTAGCCACATAGCGCCGGCTTCACGTGAGACATTCCTAAGACGAAAAGCACAGGTGTGCTGACGCGTGCTCCCCAGTTCCTTATCTCGTTCTGCCGCCTTTCCCTTCTCTCCCCCCCCCCCCCCGACCCGCTTCTTCTGTTGACACAACCTAAGACGAAAAGCGATGACGTGCTGACGCGCGTTCTCCAGTTCCTTATCTCGTTCTGCCACCTTTATTCCTTTCTCTTCCCCGCCCCCGCTTCTTCTGTTAATTCCTATGAGGAGAGGCGCCAATTTACCTCCTTCCTAGACGTCCCTTTGCATTTTTCTTTTTTCTTTGTGTTGTACCACTTGCCAATAAATACTTATAAACAGGGCGCATTGTAGCGCACCTTTTCTCCCAAAAAAGAGGGAGGGCAGTGCATTCCCTCTCATGTGCATGTCTTGTGTTTTTTCTTGTTTTGCTGAATGATGACGTATGACTTCTTTTAAAAAGGGCGCACTGTAGCGCAACTTCCTCTCTCTACACGCACTTATAAAAGCGTTCTGCAGTGTACTGTAAATGTTACTCCGATGAAGACTGGACCACCAGTCGAAACGTTAGTAAACATGTTTGTTTTCGTTTTTGAGACTTGCGTCGGACTCTACTTTTAGATATATATATATATATATATATATATATATATATATATATATATATATATATATCAGGGTGTCGAACCGGAACCGAACCGAAAACCGGAACTGAACCGGTATTTTTGCCGGAACTGAACCCGAACCCGAACCGTTATTTTTTGAGCACGCTGAACCCGAACCGGAACTGAACCGAAAAAAGAAATAACGGTTACCGGTTCATGCCGAAACGGTTCGACCCTCTGTTGTTGATATTGCACAGTCAATGCAATTCAGGCGTTTTTTTCTTTCACGTACCATCAACTTCGTACCTGCTCGCTCACTTCCCCCTCCAGACAATTGAACACTATCACACTCTATGTAACAACAAGGGAAATGAATGAGCACCAATGTAGCAATGGTCTGTTGCTGCTGGAAGCGCGAGCGTAGTGGAAGCTGACCAAAGGAAATGTCATTCTCCGCAGCTTGCAGGGGATATAAAACGACTTTGCCCTTCCCTAGCTGCAACTTTAGTGGAGCAATCAGGCTGCAGGAGTGCTCCAGTGTGCAGCAGCGAAAGCCCGATGTGTGCAAACTTTTTCCATTTTATAATTTGTTTAAAAGGTCCGACACCTGCAAATTGTAATATTTGACAAATTTGACCGCAGGAGCGGCTCAGTGGCTAAACCACTTGATGCTGACTACAAGTGGCTTCGATGTCCCTTGCCCACGACCATTTTTGAGGACAGTACAGTGGACAAGCTCCGTTTTTTACAAGTACAAATAACAACAGATATGTCAGGGAAAACTGTTAAGGTGCGCACTTAATCTCTTGGCAAGAAACTGCAGTCCTCAACCTTGTCTTGGAAGCAGAAACAGTAATAAAGCAGATGACACGTGCAGAAAGGACGGCCGGTACCTCACACTGTCCCATTCGCCGAGCGATCATCTTTTCTGCTTGTTCTGCAGTTTTTTCTCTTTCAGATCTGCTTTTTTTTCGAAGGTGCACTTGTACTGACTGCCCAACTCGCTACATTACTTCTACTGCTACTCAATCCGGAGGGGAGTACTGATTTGATTTGATTGTGGGGTTTAACGCGCCGACCCAGCACAGGCGATGAGGCGCGCCGTAGTGGAGGGCTTCGAATTCATTTTGACCACCTGGGGATCTTTAACGTGCGCCGAAATTTCGTACACACGGGCGTTTTTCCTTTTCGCCTCCATCAGAAAAGCGGCCGCTTCGGCCGGGAATCGAACCCGCGACCTCGCGCTCAGCAGTGCCTTAGCCACTGAGCCACCGAGGCAGGTCAGAGGGGAGTACTGCTGTGGACGAATTAAAGAGCGCCTACCCAAAAAAGTTCTTATGCTCCGCGCGTAAAATTTCCCTTTCATTTTGTAACAGCATAATCTGTTATAAGATTACGCAATGTAGCACACGGAACGATGGCCGGGGGTCAGGCGGTACGATGACATACTGATTCTAATGCACACATCCAGTATAGCTTTCGCAAAAGGAATTGCAGTGGTCAGAGAAATAATGCAGTGACTGAGCGTTAACTAAAGCTTACTTTTAACAAAAGTGTGGCTAACACATTCGATAGGGTGACAGCTAACAAATTATTCAGTGTGACCAAATGATCTCATTCATTGGTAGTATTTATGTGCCTGTAGTAGGGTTGTTCTGTTTTGTTACAAATATTAAAAAAATGTACGCCATTGGTAATTAGCGCTGATATTTCAACACGCGAGTACGCAGACCTAAATTTAAGGCTTCAAGGTAAGCGTGATAGGCGATTCCATAGTGACGATTGCGATTTTAACAAAAAATGAAAGGGCAGAATATACAGGGTGTCCCAGCTATCATGCACCAAGATTTAAAAAAAGAGAAATTGCGTAACTCGAAGAAAACCTAGTGCATAATGTTTGCAGTACTGTGAAGTTGCGGAGAGTAATTTTTTCGTTAATGAGACTTAATTAATTGATTTTAATTAATTATCTAACTAGAGAAATACTTCCCTAATCACTAAAGTGTCAATGAGGCACTTGTAGGTAACCACGAGGGGCATCTAACTGCGCTATTTTCAGCGACGAACTAATTGCGTACTCATTTATTTTGACTGATTAAGGAAACCCGCGAAATATGAAAAATACCACGTGACGACGCTTACGCGCGCATTGTAAAGCAGCGTCCCCAAACAAAGCTGATTGAAAGCAACTGCTTCGCGTGTTATCCGCCCGAAAAGACAGCGCATCACCTTGATAATAGCATGCATGGAAGGAGCAGCAACAGCAAGATTCCCGGGACGCGTGTGCAGATAAGGAACAAACTCGGTCGCGATTTCTTCTTTCTTTCTTTTGTTTATTTCATTCTGGCTAACTCAGAGGCAGCCTGTTTGAGGGCGTTGCTTTACGGTGCGCGCGGAGGCGCCGTCACGTGGTATTTTTCATATTTCGCGGGTTTCCTTTATCAGTCATAATAAATGTGTACGCAATTAGTTCATCGCTGAAAATACCGCAGTTAGATGCCCCTCGTGGTTACCTTCAAGTGCCTCATTGACACTTTAGTGATTAGGAGAGTATTACTCGAGTTAGATAATTAATTACAATTAGTTAATTAAGTGTCATTAAAGAAAAAAATACTGTCCGCTTCTTCACAGTACTGCAAACATTATGCACCTGGTTTCTTTCGAGTTACGCCTTTACTCGTTTTTTAAATCTTGGTGCATGATAGCTGGGACACCCTGTATATCCCACCGTCATATCTCTCGGCGGTGGCTTTATGAATAGTCGCTAGGACAACATAAAGTCTGGACGAGAAAGTAGGTAGTAAATCGTCACCACTTCATCTGTTTTTCTAATATCTCGTGATTATTTAAAGTTTGCTTTGCAATTGCGCCACTGCCCTTGGGGAACAGCAGCATTTTGAATTTTTGTTTGTGTTTTGACTTTACTGTCGCTTTAAACTACTAAATGTTTTTTTTCTAATTTCAGTGACAATTCAATTCATCGAACCGGTTCGCGAACCGGTTCGGCACATAATTTTGTCGAACCGGAACTGAACCGGAACGAAATTATTTCACCCGAACCCGAACCGTAACCGAACCGGTATTTTTTTCGGTTCGACACCCTGATATATATATATATTTATTTATTTCCGATACTGCCAGTTTCATATAAGACCAAAGCAGAAAAGCAGGAGGGCATCAGTTCTTGTATACAGAATACACCGTTTACAGTTTCACATTTTTACAGCGGCATATTTCTCAGACAACGTTTAAGAGGATACAGAGGCTAAAGGCCGAAATGCGTTAATGGACTTCAAGGCCTTTATAAAATTCAAGAGGTACATTTTGAAAAATGGCGTTAATTACATACAAGACTGAACAGCGGGTACATACTTACAAACGGCATATAAGACAGTTCTACTTATCAAGTAGACAATACAACATCACTTGCACGCAAACACACGAGCACCAGAAATATAGCACCACAAAAACATACACTTCGGTAACGTAGAAGCAGTTATTGCCACCGGAAAAATAAATTCGTTCACACACATGTGTACAGGAACCTTTATCCATCAAAAATAACCGCCTGGAAAACATGTAATACAACTCATCAAAACAGAAAAAGATAAGAAACTCGACAATTATTACAGAACATGTTTTCGATTTTTGAGGTGAACTCTGACAATGATTGTATACTCGTAATCGAGGAATCTAAACTATTAAATTCTCTTATTGAGAGGGGAAAAAATGAATGCTCGAAGCAATCGTTGTTAAAAGTGTATTCGGTAATGGTGTACGCATGTTTGTGTCTTAATTCTCTGGATTCTGCTAGGGAGTTGTATTTTGCGGCTGCGGTTATGGAGCACGTTGTGCAAAAATTTTAATATATATTTATGTGTATATATATATAGATATATGTGCATATATATATATATATATATTTATATATATATATATATATATATATATATATATGTATATATATATATATATATATGTATATATATATATATATATATATATATATATATGTATATATATATATATATATATATATATATATATATATATATATATATATATATATATATATATATATATATATATATATATATATATATATATATCTATATATATCATTCGCCTGTTTCTATCCAATGCAATACGACAGGCTCTCGCAGAAGATCTCCAACGGAGTCTATCGAGTCGAGTTGAGTGCATGCTTTTCCTCCAAATTTTCGCAACGCATCTAGCCACTTTCTGTTCGGCGGTCGCCTACTGCGTTTGCGGTTGATGGGAAGCCACTCAACCCCATCACAGTTTCCGTTGACATCTTGAAAATTTTTAAGAAGTACCCCTTTTGATTGAATTTTACTATCAAGTTGCCTAAGGAAAACCTTCTCAAGTTTCTGTACCTACGTTTGCAATTTTCTGAACACCATGTGTGTTGGTGGTTCTGGCCTAGGTCTACTAAACCGCTCCTAAAGCAGGGATCGACCGACTCAAAAATTACTAATAATAGCTTCGTGCTATCGTGCATCACGTCTGCCAGCACAAAATCGTGTCCCCATTCTGTGAGCACCAATTTCTGTCAACAGGTGCCTAGGTTGAAAACTGCTGGGTTCCCCGATATCCTGTTGTCCGGTGCGTGTGAGAAGCTCATGAAGTGGGTAAAGCCTGGATTTTGTTCTCATCCTAACTGAGATAGGGCACAAATTAGAAATATAAACAGTGTAGTGGTGGCCTACATGCGTAGGATTTCACACTGTTTGAAGAAAGCGGCGAAATGTTTTGATAATATTTTCTTTAGTGCCCCTGGTAAGGTTTCTCGTGTTTGCATGGCTGTCGAATGAAAGTACATGTCATGCTCATCGTTCGGCCTTTGTTTTGTCAAACACTCTCATTCGTATGTGGGCTGCCGCGTGGCGATTGTCTTTAAGATTCCGTTAAAGTGTAAACGTGCTTATAACATGCAAACTGGACGCTGTTTGAATATCCGGCTGCGAGAACATGAAAGGGCCCTAATAACTGATAGGCTTTCAAACCTGTCCGCGCATTGCTCGTCGGGTGGATGTCATTCCTTGTTCAATGAAACAGCTAGCTTATATCGACACCGTCACCAAAATACGCGCGAAATCGGGGAGGCAGCTTACATTGCGAAAATAGGCGATAAGTGCGTATGTGCCCCCTCCGTTTCTCTGTCAAATCTTTAAGCAGGCTCTGTGGATGCTACCTAACAAAAGGTTGGCTTGTGTCTGGCCGAAGTGATGTACAATCTTATTTAGTGTCTTTTGCTCATGTAGATATGTTCCTGCTTTTTTCCAATAACAGTTAGTTGATAGGAGCGTTCCGCCCCGTTGTAAAAGTTCCTTCTCGTGGTGTTTTCGCGCTTCGTTTCACCAGGAAGTTATAGTGCTTTTTAAGTATGTCATTCACGTTCAGGTCTCCAAATTGTATAACAAAAGCAAACTGCCCACATTTGTGCTTGCAATGTTGCGAAAAAATGTGGTTGATCCCTCTTGCATAGGAATCGGCAAAACATGAAAGTGAAAGGGGGCGTCACAGAGGCAGTGGAATGTTAAAGGATTTTCCTTCTTGTGCGAAGGGTTCCCTAGCCTGACTGCTCTAGACGAAGTGACACCGACACGCAAGAAACAAATAACCGGGGAGGGTGCCTCATTTTACGCGCGTCCCTTGTACACGAAGCCACCGGCATCGAGGAGCCAACTGTCGGCGCCCATTAGCGTCATGATGCACTATTTCGCTTCGCGTCTTCGAACCACCTCAATGAGTCATAGGGAAGGACATATTGCGCGCTCATAGCACATGCGGACGTCTCGGTTCGTAGCGCAGTGGGAAGAGCGCCACGTACCCCCCGTTGCGGCCAGACAGTCATCACTTCTGTGACGGATATCACGTTACCAAAATCTTTGTGTTGCCGGGCATAAAACAATATCGTGTTAAAAGGGCAGCAACAGTAAAACACAGAATCTTTGAAACTGACCAGCAGGAAGCTTACTATTAGAGAAAAGAATTTCTGCACTCCAGGACGCCATGATGATGATGATGGTTGCATTTTATTGATGGTTACATTTTATTTTATTTAAAGAGCGCCAAAAACAGATGGTTAGCTACAACAGATTAAAAGTGAATGCTAACATTGAATACCAAGAGAGGTAAAAACAAATAAAGACAATGGAGATGGCTGGTGTAGAGGGCCACGTTGTGATTATGCATGAGATGATATGAGTTTCAGAAATTGAACTTCTGATAGATACTTAAAAACACGTTTGACAGTAAATATTGGTTCATCACCTAAGAAGTGCGATGGGTGGAGTGGGATTTGTTGTCTGTAGATTTCTGGAAAGTGTTTGCGTCGTGTGGTGTGGAGTGCCTTGCACGTGATTAGTATGTGAACTATGGATAGGCCCTCTCCACACCTGCTGCACACGGGTCTCGGAGACCCAGTGAGCAAGTGTGAATGTGTTACATAAGTGTGGCCTATTCGTGGCCTGGCTAAGGCTACTTCCGTGTGTGTGTCTTGTTTGTCTGTTATGTAGCTACCTAAGTGTGGCTTTATAGTGTAGAGTTTGTTCTCTGTTTGTGTGTCCCATGTTTCCTGCCAAGAGTTTCGCAAGGCTGTCAGTACCAGTGGCTTCAGGTCGAGGTAGGGAACACATTGTACATCTATGCTACTGCGGAGAGCAGCTACAGTGGCACTCTGGTCAGCAATTTCGTTCCCCAGAATGCCACCGTGACCTGGAACCCAGCAAACAATTATTTTTAGTTTTGAGTGATGAGCAAAGGTTGAAGCTTTGATTAGATGCTGGAAGACAATGGTTTTTGTAGGTCTGAAGCATTGTAAGGCTGTTCCACACTTAAATAGTCTGTAAAGATTCTGGAGTGTTGTGTTCTAGTTTGTGTAATGTGTTATACTGCTAATAAGATAGCATGTGCTTTTGCCGTTAAAATGCTGCTGTTTCTGTGTAACGTCTCCGTACTTGTAAAGTTGGGGCCGTGTGCACCACATGCGACGGCTGAAGAAGACTTCGAAGCATCGGTGTAGAAAGTGGTGTGGGGGAATTTGTGTTGTAACTGAAGAAAGTGGTGTAGTATAGGTTCTGTGGGGGAATTTGTGTTGTAACTGAAGAAAGTGGTGTAGTATAAGTTCTGTGGGCGTATTTGGTTTGTTGATATGTTTAAAATAAATATCACATGAAATTGCTGACCTCTCCCAAAGCGAAATGAAGTGAGCAATAGAAGACTTTATGCTCTCCTCAAATGAAATCCCTAGTTCCTCAGCCAGGGCTCTCACTCGGATAAAGAAAAGAGCGGGTATCGATGGCCGTGCTGCGAACAACGGACAAGATGAGGTGTTGCTTATGATAAAACTACATAGGTGGTTTTTTTTTATAGAAGTCGCCCTAATAGCACACAGAAATGAAGTATAAGAACGCTGGTGTTCAGGCTCCACCTATTACACTCTGCATACAGGCTTTCAATGGGACTCGTCCGGAACGCTCCACATGCAAGACGGAGACCCAAGTGCACCACTGGATCTAACATTTTCAGAGCAGTTTTACAGGCGGACCCATAGAAGGCACTCCCGTAGTACAACCGTGAGCCAATAAGGCTGGTAAAAACGCGGACGAATATTTGTTTGTCCGCTCCGTAGGAGCAATGCGAAAGGACCTCAAGTATATTAATGGTTTTGAGGCTCTTCTGTTTCAGGTGTTTTATATGGGGAATAAATATCAGTTTTTCATCCAGTACCGCGCCTAAAAATTTGTGTTCCTTTTTGGGAGGGATTTAGACACCTTTAGGCTTAATATCAGGATCAGCATGGACTCCGCACCTCCTTGAAAATACAACACAGGTACACTTGTCTGGATTAAGCCTAAATCCATTCCTGTGTGCCCAGTCAGCAAGTTTGTTGACACCAAGCTGGACTTGCCTCTCGCAAACGAACAGATTACATGATTTGAAGGAGCTTTGAACGTCGTCTACATATAGCGAGTAAGAAATGGTTGCTGGCAATCCTTTTCCCAGCGAGTTCATTTTTATAATAAACAGCGTGCAGCTCAAAACGCCCCCTTGAGGGACACCGTTTTACTGGACGTGAACTCGGAAATGTCTATTGCCCACTCTCACACGAAAAGTTCTTTCCGACATGTAGCTTGCAAGAGTATTTAACATGTTGCCTTACAGACCAAAAGACTTAAGGTCGCTAAGAATTCCATAGCGACATACAGTATCATACGCTTTTTCAATATCGAAAAAAAAGTGTCATACAATACTGTTTACGAACAAATGCATCTTTGATGTAGGATTCTAAGGCAACAAGTTGATCATGTGTAGATCGCCCTGCCGTGAAGCCTGCCTGGCTGCTCTCGAGAAGTCCATTGTACTCCAGGAAGTACACAAGCCTCTGGTTAATCCTCTTCTCCAAAAGCTTGCAACGGCAGCTGGTCAAGGCAATGGGTCGATATCTGGCGGGAAAGGTAGGATATTTCCCCTCTTTCACGAAAGCTCCAACTATAGCCTCCATCCAAGAGTTTGGAATGTGCCCCGAAAGACAAATCTTGTTATAAAGGTGAAGGAGTGTTGGAAGAGTGTGTGAGTGTAGGTGCCGTATCATTGTATATGTGATGTTGTCTGGGCCTGGAGCTGGAGCTGAGGGTTTACAAATGCTCAGACCAGCCCTCAGCTCATGAAGTAAAAACTCGGAGTTATAAGAGGAGGTTGCCTTGTCGTAATCAAATAAAGACTCCTTTTTGGCCAATTGTTTGTGTTTCATGAAAGTTTTCGTGTAGTGTGCTTTGCTGGACACGTGTTGGAAGTGCGCGAGGGTGTTAGCCTGGTCTTCCAGTGTGTCCCCTGTCGTACTAACCAGGGGAAGGCTGTGTGTCTGTTGTCCTTTTAGTTTGCGTATTCGTGTCCAGACTTAGCGACTGTCAGTGTACGACTTTATGAATGTTACGAATGAGCGCAAACTTTCTCGTTTTCTTCAAGGCGCACCCGTTTTCCAACGGCCTTTGCCCGCTGAAAATGAGAAGGTTACCCGACGTGGGGTACCGA
The DNA here is from genome assembly GCF_048455015.1 of Haemaphysalis longicornis. NCBI lineage: Eukaryota > Metazoa > Arthropoda > Arachnida > Ixodida > Ixodidae > Haemaphysalis > Haemaphysalis longicornis. The sequence continues at coordinate 37,985,574 of NW_027526233.1, read as the reverse complement.
AGAAGGATACCCCACGCCTTGTTCTCGGCCTCTCGCGCCCGCCTACAGTCCTCATTCCACCACGGCCTCCGTTTTTTGCGCGGGGCACCAGAGACGTGGGGAATAGACTTTTCGGCGGCGTCGAGGATGTGCGCCGTAAGGAGTTGAGTGTCTTCAAGAACGTGTGTGTTATTGATGTGTAGCGCAGTTTTGATACTTATGTAAATGTATTCCAGTTTTTCTCTCGCTTCATTAAACTTTCTATGGAAGGGTGAACTGGTAGGGCATTTGCCTATGTACGTTAATGAAGTTGGGAAGTGGTCACTACCGTGTGGATTCATGTCCACATCCCATTCAAGAAACGGAAGACGTACTGCCGATCCTATAGTCAGTTCAAGGTGTGAGTAAGTGTTGTGTCCTATATTATAATATGTTGGCTGTTTCTTGTTGAAAAGGCATGCTCCATGATGATTTCAGAATTTCTCGATGAAGCGACCTCGGGCATCGGTGCGGGAAGAGCCCCAAAGAGTATTATGTGCATTCAGGCCGCCTATCAAGATGTAAGGTTCAGGCAACTGATCTAGAAGCCCCTGGAAATCCGAGCTTGAGAGCTGTAATTGAGGCGGTATGTAAAGGGAGCACACTCTTATTAATCTATTAAATATTATTGAACGAATCGCAACAGCTTCAAGGACAGTGTTTAAGGAGATGGTATTACATGCAATGCATTTTCGAGCAACAATAGCCACACTTCCCGAAGAGTGTGTGCATCCATCTCTGTCTTTTGTAAATACCATATAATATTCAGGAAGTTTGTGTTTTTGCTGCTCAGATGAGTTTCCTGCAGGCACATTATACTTGGCTGCTTGATGTGCAGTATCCGATTTATATCGTCAAGATTTTTGATGGGACCATTACAGTTCCATTGTATAATCTTTTCCCTTCCTATTATTTGCAAAAGCGACTGGAAATGTGTGAGAATGAGTGCTTACGTATTGTCTTTCGGGGCTGTGAATCGTGGTTTTTTGGGCTTATCGGACGATTTGGACGATGGTACCCGTTCCTTCCACTGCACTGCAGACAGGTAGGGTCGAACGTCCATATCTTCGTCCGATGTCCTCGGAGTGCCCAACAGATTGGGCTCCTTGGACCTGGCGCCCTTGTGGGTGCTCTTTTCTGCAACCGAAGCCACCGATGGCATCGGCATTGCCAGAAGTGCCACAGGTGGTGCGGCAGGGGCGGGAGCTGCTGCGGGATCCCCCATCTCCATCTCCATACCCATACCCTCACTTGAGCTTTGGACAGGTCGAGAAGAAATGGTGGATGAAGCAGCTCCCCCAACTGACTCAGTTGCCACCACAGCGGCTGGTAACTTAACAAGCGGTGTGGTGACGGGTTAATTGGCGTATTCATGGGAGGTTGTGGCCGTTACTACACCATGGTGGCCAATCCTGCTGTGGTGAGGGAGTGCATTAGCGGCAATGGTCGCCGGGGTCAGGCCGCACCCCAAGCCCCTTTGTGCAATTCCATCAATACGCGGATTTTTTTCCACGGTGGGAATTGTCTGGCACCGGGATTCGAACCACGGTCCTTCTGCACGCGAGGCGGGTGTTCTACCTCTGCGCCATCGCTGCATGGCTACGCCATCATCTTCCATAGGGAGAGCACTCAAATACCTATAAAGAAGGGTGTTAGACAAGGAGACAGAATCTCTCCAATGTTATTCACAGCATGCTTACAAGAAGTATTCAGAACGTTGGATTGGGAACAGGTGGGAATAAGGGTTAATGGAGAATACCTCAGTAACCTCAGATTTGCTGATGACGTTGCCTTGCTAAGTAACTCGGGGGACGAATTGCAAAGCATGCTTTCCGCACTGGGCGAACAGAGTAGAACCGTGGGCTTGAAAATTAATATGCATAAAAAAAAGTAACGATCAATAACCTCGGGACAGCACAGCAGTTTGAGATAGGTGGCGAGGCAGTGGAAGTGGTAAGCGAATATATCTACTTAGGCCAAGTTGTGACCCCAAATCCCAACCATGAGGCAGAGATAATTAGAAGGATCAGAATGGGATGGGGTGCATATGGCAGACATTCTCAGATAATGAATAGCGGCCTACCATTGTCGCTGAAGAAGAAAGTATATGACTTCTGCATCTTACCGGTATTCACCTACGGGGCAGAAACTTGGAGGCTCACTAAGAGGGTTCAACTTAAATTGAGAACGACTCAGCGGGCAATGGAGCGGAAAATGATAGGTGTAACATTAAGGGACAAGAAGAGAGCGGAGTGGGTCAGGGAGCAAACTGGTGTTAAAGACATATTAGTAGAAATTAAGAAGAAGAAAAGGACGTGGGCAGGGCATGTAATGCGAAGGCAAGATAACCGCTGGTCATTAAGCGTAACAGAGTGGATCCCTAGAGAAGGCAAGCGTTGCAGGGGGCGGCAGAACGTTAGATGGGCAGATGAGATAAAGAAGTTTGCGGGGATAAATTGGTCACAGTTGGCTCAGGACCGAGGTAATTGGAGAATAATGGGAGAGGCCCTTGCCCTGCAGTGGGCGTAGATAGGTTGGTGATGATGATGATGATGATGGTGGTGACGGGTTGGGCTGTCGGAGACAACACAGTGGGGGGCTGTCGTGGGACCAGATCAAACTCACTGAACTGGGTCGCCACCGAGACCAGACGCCACTGTGCCCCCCGGCGAGCTGCGTCGGCGTACCTTGGAGAAGCAAAGCAGGCAAACCTTTTGCGTGCTTCCGGGTACGAGATGTTTTCCGTTACCTTCAAATCAATGATGCGTTTCTCGAGTTTGAACCTGTCACAGGTACGCCAGTACGCTGCATGGGGTACTTCGCAATTTGGGCATTTCATGCTACTGGCTTTACAATTGTCTCTAGGGGGGTCGTGATCAGAACATTTGGCACACGTCAGTTTCCCCCGACACTGTAAAGTGCCGTGCCCATACCGCTGGCACTTGTAGCACTGACGCGGATTGGGAACATAGGGACGGACTTCAGAACAGATGAAGCCGGCATTTACATATTGAGGGAGGTTGCAACGGTTGAAAGTGAGAATTTCATGCTTGGTTTTTATTTCCTGGTTGTCTGTATTGATGGTGATTCGTCTTACGGCAGTAACGCCTTGCTCACGCAGGCCCTCCATCAAGCCGGAGTCGTTTTCGTCCTTTAGGTCAAATTGAAAAATTACACCTGGGCATGTGTTTGGACTGCGGTGAGGAATCACCATAATTTGCAAGTCACCGATCATGCTGTGTTCGAGGAGAATTTTAGACTGTTGTTGATTCTGTATTTCCACAAGGATTTCACCACTGGATAGCTTTTTTGCTCTGTAGATCTTGCCCAGACTGTTTTCAAGAAACTTAGCAATGAGGAAGACTGACTTTGATGTACGAGGTTCAGATTTTTCTGCAAATTTTATGATCAAAAAACGGGGAAAACTCTCAGGTCAGGAGAATTCTTTGGTAGGTACTGGTGGGAAAATCACTTCGGTGCGGCCTCTTTTCGGGGGCCGATCATGGGATTTGGAGAATTTTGAAAACACCGTACGGCATGGAGAAAAGCAGGGAACGGGGGTACTTTCTTCTTCAGCCTTACCCTGATAGCTGAAGAGGTCCCGGAGCTCCCTGCCTGGTAAACAGAGGTAAACCTAGGCCTGTTAAACCTGCCTGGTAAACCAGAGGTAAACCTGCCTGGTAAACCTAGGCTCCGACGGCCACCGTTCGAGGTTTCTACCCTTTACCTTAAAACTCAGTACCACGGTCGGTTACAGCGTGAGCATGGGGGCTCGGGGTCCGCGGTGTCGCCAACACCGTCAGCAAGATTGATCAAGATGCCCCGAGCGGGGACTCCAGGACGCCAGTAGTCGCACAACAATCAATATTTATGGCATAATAAAATAGCTGAGGTATTCTACAGAAACCTCTTGACTTCTAGCCTCGCCACAGACACACGTTTTTCCGTAAATGGTGTCGATCAGTGTCCGCCGCTTACAGCACATGAGGTAGCAACAACGCTCCAAGCAATAAAGAAAGGCAAGGCTGCTGAAGATGATGCCATTGCGTCCTAAATATTGTGTCTCGAAGGGCATGGTGAGCTAAAGCTGCATGCAGTGCTATTATCGCAGTCTTTCAACTCCTTAAAGATGCCCAGAAAGTGAGAAAATGTGAAATTGGCTATCTTACATAAGACAGGTGATGCAATGAACTTGAAAATAGGAGGCTTTCGTCTGTTACTTACAAATTATTCTGGATGGTAATTCTCTACCGCATAAGTGCCCCTTTGGATTTTCAAAAGCCACGAGAACAGGCCAGTTACAGACAGGGCTTCTAAATTTTAGACCATATTCAGACTATCAACCAGGTTATCGAAAACTGCTCAGAGTATAATGCACCGGTGTATATGGCATTCATAGATTATGAAAAGGCATTTGACTCAGTGTCTATTTTAGCCGTAATAAACACGTGCGTGATCACTGCGTCGACGGGGCATACATTGCTCTATTGAAAGATGTCTCCGAGGGATTTGTGGGAACTATACGGCCACATCACAAAACTTTTAAATTTCCTACACAAAATGGGGTCCGCCAATGGGACACAATATCGCCACCGTTATTTACAGCCTTTCTGGAGGGGGTAGTAAGATAGCCTAAGTGGAGGAAAACGGGAGTGCGAATCAATGGGTAAGTTCTCAGCCATCTAAGGATTACAGACTACATTGTCTTGTTACGTCAGAATAGCCCGGAATTCCCGCGCATGCTTTATCATTTGTCCTCGGCAATTCTGATTGCAGGCTTAAAAATCAACACGAAAAAATTCAAGGTAGTATAAATCAACACGCCAAGGTTCATCACTTCCATGTAGGCAATGAAGTCATGAAAACAGTCAAACATTCAACAAATATGCATATCTTCGTCTTCGGCAAGTCATGGCGCTGATCCAAACCATGAACGGGAAAGTACCCAGTTAATAAGAACGGGGTGGGCGGTGGTCGGTAAGAATTCCCACATCCTGACTGGTAAGCTTCCTTTGCCACCCAAAAACCTTGCATTTATTCAAAGTGTTGTTCCAGTAATGACTTACGCTGCAGAAAAATGACGTCTCACCCAACGACTTGAAAAGAACCTGAGATCGGCACAACGGGCCGTAGAACGCCGAATGCAAGGGGTCACGCATAAGGGCAGGAAAACAGCCGCATTGCTTAGAGAACAGATCAAGTTGAAGGACATTCTAGGTCAAAATAGGCGAAGCAAATGTTCGCAGGGTAATCATATAATGCGAATAAGACACAAACGGTGGACCATGCCTTCGACAGAGTGGCTGCCAATACACCGTAGATGCACTAGGGGTCGGCCCAGCACTCGACGGCGAGATGTGCTACAAAAATGTATAGGTAAAACATGAACACAGCTACCACTCAATAGGCGCAGCGGGAAATCTTGGAGAGAGCCTTTTGTTCTGTAGTGCACACAATCAGGCATATGATGATCACGAGTAGCCGAGGATTTCTATAGAGGTTGCTACTGTAGCTGCGACATCCCGGATTATACCGAACCAGATAGTACTTCAGAGGAGGTAGACATCCCCCCAGTAAAGACAGGATAAAGAAGGCTTGGAAAGAAATTTAAGGGGGCGAACCACTTCGTGAGGATCACATAACAGCAGACCACTATCTCATCACTATAACCAGAAAGCATTTTTGTATTTGTTCAACGTGATTCCCCTCATTAGGATCGTAAATTTAATACCTTGCATGCCCAAGCGGCGCGTGACCTCGAATTTTAATCCAATATAAGACTCACCATGACTATCTTATGACTACAACCAGGCAGCATTTTTGTATTTGTCCCACAATATTCCCCTAATCGAGAACATCAATTTTATACCCAACACATCCTAGTGGCATGAATTGGAGTGTTAACCCAAACAATAATTACCATGACTATCTCAAATGTAGCCATACTACAATTTTGTCCCATGTGATGTCCCTAACTGCATCCTTCAATTGATGCCCCGCCCACCCTGGTAGCATCATTGGGAATTTTAACCCAATTTATGACCCCTTATGACTATGTCATGTGATAATAATCAGGGAGCATTTCTGCATTTATCTTACGTGATTGCCCTCATTGAGACTTTTAATTTCATACGCCACACGCCCTAGCGCTATAAATTTGAATTTTTACCTAATCTGTGAGCAGCCATGACTAGGTCATACTATAACCGAAATGAAATTTTGTCCCATGAGATTCCTCTCATCTAGACCTTGAATAAGATTCCCCACACGCCCTCATGGCATCATTTTTAATTTTAACCCAATCAATGACTTATTATGACTGTCGGAAGACCTATAGACAGGAAGCCTTTTTTTATTTTCCCATGAGTCATTCCGTTAATCGGGGCCTTTAACTTAATACCTTACACGCCTTAGCGACATCTGTTCGAATTTTTGCACAATCTATCTCATAATGCGGTCATTATTCTATCTAAACGGGCGTCGCCCAGTCAGTTCAGGTGGCAGCTCCTTTGAAACAGCGGAGCAGGCAGCCGCCGCCCCTTTCGCCCAGTGCTCACCTCTTCCTTTTCGACCCTAGCAAATGAAAACGTTAACATGAGCAGTCTAATAACAAGCAAGAAAGCGCTGCCGTGTGCTTCCCACCACCCTATTCAAACTTCTTAGAGGATCCATGAAGAGGTAAAGGTGCTATAACACTTTTTGCTAACCTCACCAGTGGATTATTTTTCCCACGCCCAGCCGCTATCCATCACCCCCCTCCTTCCCACCCACCGATCACTATCATCGCGAATGCTGCCGTACCCGCAGCTACCTGAATTGCGAGCCAAAAGCGGCACATGAAACTTAACTGCCAACCATATGTGCCTCCTAGGCTACTCTTATGTACTCAGAACTCAAAATGTACTCAAACTCAAAATGTACTCAAACTCAAAATGTCCTCAAAATCAAAATAAACTCAGAACTCAAGATGTACTGAAACTCAAAATGTATTCAGTACTCAAAATGTACTGAAACTCAAAATGTACTCAAACTCAAAAAGTACTCAGCACTCAAACTCTACTGAAAACTCAAAATGTACTCAAACTCAAAATGTACTCAAAACTCAAAATGAACTCAGAACTCACTCGGTCTCTGGCGTACTCAAACTCAGTCGGGCTCAAACTCACTCGAGCTCAAACTCACCATGCTACACTAGCCTCGCGCTCAATCAACTCAAACTCACGCGTGAGTTTGAGTCCAAATGAGTCTGAGTGAGTGGACTCATGAGTGAGACCGCCTACCTCTGATCCCTAGAAAAGGCAAGACTGGCACTGGGTGGCAGAAATTTGGTTAGATGGGCACATGAGATCAAGAAGTTTGCGGGGGTAAAGTGATCGCAGTTAGCGCACGATCGGTGTAATGGGCGATCTATGGGAAAGACCTTTGCCCTGCAGTGGGGACAGATTGGCTGGGGATGATGATGACTCATTTTCAGTCCAGTGTTTTAAGAATGAGGAGCCTTAAAGAATGCATTTATGACATTTCTATTTTTAGCACACCGTTCTGCTGAATATAGCAACCTTGTTTTCGTACACGTTGGTGTCTCTTTTATGTCTAGTGCTGAACTGCAAATGAAACACCAAACTCGTAACAAGACTGACTGCCAACTTTTACTTGGAAAAGATCTCCCGTATAGCATGCTATACAGTCAAGTTATCCCAACTAGGCGACAAAGCATGCTGTATGAAGTAAAATTGAGCCCGTATATATTGAAGATTGCGTGTATCGTGTTTTACTTCACGTGCATCTTGTTTGCGTCCGGATTATTGCGTCTTCCACTAATGTTTGTTGCGAAAATGCAACCAAAGTCTTTATATTTTGCATGTGCTTTATTGTTGAGACAAAGATTTTCAAACTTGTTTTCGCAATGTAGCTCCTGGTGCAAGCCAATGCCACCTCATGCCTCAACCTGCACTGCATTGTAAAAATGGTGCGGTAGGTATTCTTATGTGGTCGCATCGACTGTGCATTTATGCAAAGTTAAATTGCAAAAATATTCAACTTGCATGGGATGAGGGTATAGCAGGTTCAGTAGTTGCCAAAGTAAGTGGGGGGATATAATATTTTGGTTTCATTCCCACCCGGTTTTTAAGCAATGCCGCAGCCACCACTGTAACATGGCCGTTGTTTAAACGCGAAGACCACTGAAAGAACATAAGCAAAATGCGCCAAATTGAATGAAAGCCTGCCTAAACAACTGACTACCATCGTATTCTATCCTCGAAAATTCGAATACAGTGGCCACGGGAAATGTTAGATGAAGTTTAAATTAAGGGAAGACTATGTTTCAATGTGATTGTGCGGTAAAAATTTCTGGCACTACTTTGATCCTTACTGTTGTACAACGAATACTTCAACTAAAAATGCAGGCCTAACAGGACAAGCGAACAGGACGACAGGACGAGTTTTTCAGGGATGTGCTTTTTGAAGGTTTAGTTATGCAAATATATCAACTAGCCCACCTCTGCCTTCTGCTGCAGGATGTATACGAACATGGCAGTGACGCTGTCCGGGTTTGTGTATCTTTCCTTTTGCCACATTTTGTGGACATGGCTGTATCCGTGTATATATTGTCACTTTAGTCAACGAATCGTTTAGGATAGACACAAAAAAATATTTTGCAACTTCAGATGGGACCTGTAGCTGCGATGAAATGTCGTCCGAGTCCGCAATCACTAAACAAATTTCTTATAAATAGTGGTACCTCAAATTAGCAGTCATACTTTTAAGGTGGCCTTAGCAGTGCAAATTCTGACATAAATTATATCCACTCCGCTCTCTTCCCGTCCTTAATGTTACACCCATCATCTATCGTTCTATTGCCTGCTAAGTCGTCCTTGATTTAAGTTAGACCGTTTTAGTGAGCCTGGAAGTTTCTGGCCCGTAGGTGAGTACCGGTAGCGTATTTTCAAACCATATCCCGTAGGGGCCCAGTCCGACCACATTTTTAAAGCAGGGGCGTAGCCAATGAGTTAAAGAATTGCAATTTTTAAACCTCCTTGGACGCAGCACCATGACGTCTCTACCTATATGGGCGCGACTTTGTGCAAGGTTGATTTTTCTTTTTTTTCCCTCCCCTCGTTTCGGCTGCGTTGCGGGTGGCCTATGATTTCGCTCCGCGGGCAAGTTGTGTTGTAATATTTATATTTTTATTCCTGCTATTTCTTGTTTACACATTTGTATACTTTTTTGCGTGTGTGTGGCTTACAGTTGAGGGACGAGCTGTGACACAATGCTGGCGAAATAAAAGGCCAGACACTACAAATATATATATATGTGGTAGCTAAAAATGCGTCGCAGGAAACAGACACCAACTGCTCATCTATACCCATCAGTGGATCTCTAAAAGTGACAATTCTTCGCCGCTATTTGGACTCCGAGATGACTATCGCAAAAATAGTGCGCCAAGGAGATAACATTTTACTTAGCTTTATCTCTGCTGCGACTACCGTGATTTCAAGCTCACGGGCAACTACTCATTAGTCCCAGCGAAAATAATTTACGTGTCTGAGTGAGTGTAACACTGCATTAAATGAGAGGCCATGGGGCCCTGGGGGAGCAAGGATGAGGAGAAAAGGGGAAGTCACAAATCGCACAATGAACACAGTTGCAGTCCTGGGGTCCTAATCACAAAACGAACACATTAAAGTCAGTCAGTGGCAGCAAAACGCACAGTTCACACTTAAACAGACACTGAAGTGAATTTGTCAAGCACCAGGTTTTGCTTTCACTGCGTAGACTGGCTCAAGTTACCGCACTTTTCATCGTTTATCCGGTTGATAAGTCGTTAATTATTTTATATAGCGGGAAAGAAGAATAACTACCATGCGTGGTGTGTGGCGCCCGCACCAACTAGAGCTGTGACGTCGCGAGGAGATGGCACCGTGATTGGACGATGTCCGAAGTTAGCATTCAAACAAGTTTCGGTTTCGGCTCTGTAAAACAACATGCTTGACATCCAACGGCATCGTTGGATGGGCATTCTCGATATCTCAGTAATCGCCGTACCGCCCTTCTGCCTTATTCTCGACTGTAAAATGGCTGAGATAAGCCTCCCAGGACGGCTTCGAATAGTAGAAATCACTAGCCGGGGCCTACGCAGTGGATGAACGCCCTCCGCGTCACCGCTGATGCTCAAATGCCATGCGCTTCTCCCGCATATTCGGAGCTTGCCTCACTCAAGCCTGTATCGTAAAAAGCGTGTTCGCTCCAGGCCAAGGGTGTGCTGGTTCAGGCCTGTGCCCACTGCCAGCAAGCAGTCGGTGCCTGTGGCAACAGCACGCTAACGAGAACTCGCTAGCGCGCCAGTGCCAGCCTGCGCGAGTTCTGTGGACTAGTTCGTGGAGCAATGATCGTTGCGGGCCTAAAATGGTGAAGTCAGGTTAGAAAACATCGGCCGAAAACGAAAAAAACAACTGGCAAAAAAAAACGATGTACCCTCGGGGATTCGAACTTGCGACTTGCAAACCAACAACCCAGCGCCTAAGACCACTCGACCACCAGCCAGTTCTGCTGAGATAGAATATATAAGGTACATAATGTATAACCAGTTTACACTTTTATCTGGTCTTATCATTTGAAGTACTTTAGGTGACTATTTGTTGTATAGCGCCCTTGCCGTAAGCATCCCCCAAGTTTCCACAATATCTCACGACTAGCAATTGCATTTCTTAGACGGTAAAGCCTTCGCAGATGCGTAGTCGTGCTGCTGGCCGCTGTGCTTGTTCGCCCAGCGGAAAAAAGTGCTTCCCGCACCCTAGTTTTACGCTGTTGGGTAAAAATATCAGTTGATTTTATTTCCTTAGTACCTAATTTACTTTGCCGACTCTTCTTTGTCTTCAGGAGGCCTTATATTTTCCTACTGGCGTACCATTTAGCGAAGCGTCGCATGTGCGCTTGTGCAGCGCTTGTGTGAAGCGACCTTGACTTGGAGCTAGATACAGTGTACAAACTAATCAAGTAAAAAGGGACATTCTTCCATTCACAAACGTGTCCTGGCTTCGTTTCAACTGAGCGAATGAATTGCGACGACACGTCGGCAGCCGGCGGACGAAACGCTGGGCCGACTGACTCTGTCTGAAGGCCAGGGAGCCGTGCAGTAGCGCAACCAATTGCGAGCTCGGCTCCTCCCGACGTCACACGAAAACGCCACAGAAAATGGGCGAGTGTCAAGAGAGGAGGACAGGATTTTTTAATCAATTTTTCTACTAAATAAAATCGCGTAAACGTGCCCAGAGTGGTCGAAACATGGCCTGGGGCTCCGGACTACAATTTGCGCCAGTAATCCCGCAATGTTCACCTATCACTTCAGTGTCCCTTTAAATGTACAGTTCACCCTGTGGACAATGCGGTTCACACTGAAAACTGCACGCTGCAGACAGTTCACATTGTATACCGAACCGGAAAGTCAGCCAGGCTGCTACACCAATTTGTAGAATCTGTTTTCAAGGGCGTACTCGGTAATTGCTTCTATCGCGGTTGGATTGTCACGGACCCGACTAACATGTTCCTGTTCAGTCGCAGGGGAGAGACCTAGATTTAAAAGCTGGTGGCGATTAGGGCCGAATAATAGACAGAGCCAAATTAATGGTAACGATTTGGTGTGCCTTCCCGATTACAGGGGGGCATCAGCGCCATTCTGATCCTGCTGGAGCTGTCTATTTATAAATAACGTATCTTATGCAGCAAAATCTCTGCGTGCATAAAGCACAAATTGTTAAAAATAACTAATCGACATTGGCAACAGCGTGAGTGGTAGCACGCATGATTACTGATATCAAACTCAGCCTGATGGCTTCAGTGAAGAGACTATGGTCAATGGCCCAGTACAGAAGACATGTCAAACTCCTCGAGTACTTCAGTTGCTGTACAATCCAACTATTACTTAGCCCTTGGTTGGTATATATTTTCGATATTGTTTCCCTGAATTGTTATGACCAGCAGTGCAAATTATGCAGAATTCATGACCGAGTGTAAAACGTGTACGTCTAAGCTGGTGTCTTTCTTATCAATGTATCACCCTTGCAAGAACGATTCACACCTTCCATTGCTGTTAACAAAATGTCAATGTTTTCTTAGTGGCACTGTTCGTGATAAAGAATAATGCAATGAAGGTAATGTTAACGAAATTCAATGTAATAGTGCTTAAGAAAGTGCCAAAATGTAGCAGCTCATGCAGCTGTAATATTTTGTAACAGTAGGAGAGTTTGTAAATGTAGTGATGAGTAATTGGCTGCCTTTCTTGTAATCCTTACCTGCAGCAACGAATCGTGTTTTGAGCTGTGTATATAGTGAAAGAGCACCCAACTCAATTGTATACCCTTCTGTGTGCTGTGTGCTTCCAATGAGGGTGTTTGCTTTCCGGACCGTGTATAATTGCCACATGCGCGTGAAAGCGTCCATCCGCGCGCGCGCACTTCGAGCACCGAGTCGCGCGCTTATTTAGGAACACGATCGGAGGTCAGCGTCAACTTTCAGGTGCGCAAGAATAGTGCGGAGAGATCAGGGGCTCAGGTACAAAAGGTTAGCTTCCACCACATGTGCGTCAGCTTCCCCAGCGCCGCAGGCCAGCCCCGCCCACGGAGCGAAACCATCGGCCGCCTGCCAAGCAGTCGAAACGAGGGGAGGCGGAAAAAAGAAAAAATCCACCTCGCATGAAGGCGCGCACATATAGGTAGAGATGTCACGGTGCTGCGTCCAAGGAGGGTAAAAAATTGCAATTTTTTAATCTCTTTGGCTGCGCCCCTCCTTAGGGGGTGTGGTCGGCATGGGCCCCTAGGGGATTTGGTTTGGGTATACGCGTACAGTAAGAATCAACTGTCATATACTCGTTTTTCAGGGACAATGGTAGGCGGTCATTCTGTATTATACCAGCCTTAAAATCTGAATTAACAACACAGGTATTTCTGTACCCTTCCCTAGATTGAGGAACTGGCTTGCAAGGGAGCTGCTACTGCAAAAGTCTGCACAAGGCGCCTGCTCAAGCTACTGTTGACGGTCAACTTGGCGCCGGAGTTCTCGTTTGGGAACAAGAGAAGCACGCTTTTTTTCACCTACGAGTGGCATCCTGCATTGAGTGTAACTAGATATCGTCGTGTTGTTACATATATCAAATTTTTTCACCAGACAATGTAGAGTGCCCTGATTTTTATTGTCAGCCACATCCTTCGCAAATATCAGCGTTGTCGACACACTGCGGCTTCTTAGTTTTTGTGGATAGAAGAGGGATTAAATTTCTTTGAGCATTTGGCCCATGAGATTTTTCCTCACTTTCCGACCAAACCGGTCTGCAACTATTTTGGCAGTTTCTGGCACCACAACGAAGAACGCAAACTGTTCAAGAATCCATACCATAACTGATTATGGAGGCATGCACCATTGAGTCACCATTGAATCATTTCTGTGCTTCCATGCGTTTTTATTTTGTGTTATTGTTCTTTGAGCGTATCACTTGGTGTGAATTACGTATTCGTGTAAACCTGTCTTATCGCTCTTGTTGTAACTATTATTCAATCATTTCAGTGTTCCCCATTTTGTCGTTTGTTCCCAAATTATACCACTTTGGGTGAAATATTGAAATAGTGTAACTTTGTATTGTTTTCCTAACCGGAATTCAATGAAATATTTCCAAGTTTTTAAAGTATTTTTGTCGTGTTTTTGTCCTGCCATTTTGCGAAGTGTGATTCATTTGATCATGTAAATTTCTCCTAATCTTGTAACCACCGTACAGTCGTTTCTGTGTACACACCTTTTCTAGTGTTCACAACCATTTCCCTACCTGTTGTTTTGTTTAAAGTATACCCAGTAAACCACTAACATCTCTGCGACATCCCAAAAAGATCCGAACGTTTATGTCCAAGCAGTATCTCTATTAAACATTCGTACAATGTGCAATAATTAAGTGAAAATTTTTGGATGTTGAGATAACGTTGCTGGTACCTCAATGTCGGACATTCTTTCAACTTTGCTAAAGACGTTCTCTCGATGTTGCTGCTGCTTCATTTGGGGACGTTATTTAAACATATTTTGCTGACGTTGTTCAGATGTTGCTGGTACGTCCGTTTTTTACTTTAAACATGTCTATCGCAGTTCCGTTTATTTTAGCTATTTCTGCTATACTTTATTTTCAAACTCTCCGCAGGCGTACTGTATTGAAGTTACCGAGGGGTTTTGTATGTGTTTTGTAAGGGTTTTTTACCGAGGGGTTTTGCGCAAGTATTGTAATCCACCACCATTGCTTTGAACCTTTGACCTGCAAAACAGTAGCCCAATACCGAACCTTACGGAAAGAGGCAGGGCTTAGTGCAGAATTCGTTTACAAGCGAAGTTGCCAACAAGCCTTGCAAGGTTTTTTTTGCTGGGGGGGGGTGTCATTCATGAACGAAGATGTAATTAGCACAACTTTACTTGCTACTTACTTTATCCTTGATGTTACGTACTGACTGCAGCTTCATGAATTCAATGTGTGAGCAAAGCAAAATTCGGGGCTGCCTTGATACTGAGGTTACCGTCAAACGTCACTTGTAGGTTAAACGGTAAGGGACTCTGCATTTTTTTGCGTTGCAAAAAAAAGGCAGAGTACCCTCATTGCAAAAAAGTACCCTCAATAAACCCTCATTCCAAAAAAAACTAAAAAAATCTATGAGGTTTTGGGAAGATTCCAACAATAGACTTTCAAAACACAACACCAGCACCTAAGCTCCAATTCACTCGACCACGCTGGAAAACAATGCGTGGACCCAAGAATTAGGTAATCTAACAGAGGCTGCCAGCGAATATTGTCGGGTGATTTGTTTTAGTCGTATTTGATAAATTTCGGCCGTGCTAACGCTTGTTTCTTCCACACCGATTTTGGAGGCGAGGTCAATTATGCTAATACTGCAGTGATGTAAACAAAGCTCCGTTATTTAAGCCAAGAAAAGCAATCGCACTTTATCGTTCCCCGTATGCAAACTACGGCAGCCGTGAATGAAATTCAATGCACCGCTAGATTTCTGCCATTGATAAACTTTGTTGGTTACGCACCGATCTTGCAGACAAGCCAATCATGCTAACACTACAAGCAATGTATGTGGCCCCAGCTCCTGTATTTAACTCGCGAAAAGCTCTCCCAAACCCCCGATCTCCCCGATGAAAGCCAAGCTAGCCACGGAGGAATGCGCACTTTCGAAGAGAAAAAGCTTGTAATTTGCCTCAAGGCACCTAATTACCGCACGTTAAAAACAGTGACTGTTTTCTGCGAACGTAATGACCCCAAACCAGGAGATGGAAATGGAATCCGGACGATGTCGCCGGCTTTCAGATGGTTTCTGGTGCTGCGTCGACGCTGATATCTGGCGAACAGCATAGACATTGGCGTAGCTACATAGAAGCAGTAGGACAGTACACTTGCCAGCTCGGACCTAAGTAAGCAGCTATGGCTCGCTGAAAGGGCGAAGACGGCAGGCCGCACCAACAGAGTCCTGGACTGAGGAACCCGCGCACTTCGAAGCTCGATCTTCCTGTTCAAAAAAGTTTTCTTCTCCTCTCTACCACCTCCTCCCGCGTCAGCTCAAGTCGCCGTGCATTTTGCCGACGCCGTCAACGCGGGGCGATGTCGACGCGCAAAAGCGCGGAACATACGCTGCAAGTGGTTGCGGCCTCAGAACAAACCATAAAATTCCGGCGCCCACAATACCACGGAGGCTGTATTTCCACCGCAGTCCTTGAAATTGCCTTAAATGACGTAATCTAGATTGTTGGTACAATTACTGTTTTCTTTAAAAATACCCACGCTGAAGCTCTTCTTGTATATAATTGGCAACTAATATCTGTATTCACAAATAACTTGGGCATCTATTTCGCCGCGCGTTTTATCAAGGTGGGTGTCTTTCAGGAACTAGTTTTTTCCCTAGCATTAACACGAGACAGGAAGTCGCTGTGCGGCGAGTACGATGTTTCGACAGTTGTATTAACTGCACTCCGTATCGATACGCGTGGTACAGGCCGGTGACGGCACGGGTGTGCACGCCTTCCACTTTCGTTATTTCGGTCATTTGACTACCTCGAATTCATCTAACCGACAAAAAAATATTGCCAAGTAGTGGAGGAAAGTGAGTACTAGTGAACCTTGTTTTCTTGTCTTATGTATTTAACGTAGTAGAGTTGCTCTCGAACTTCGGTACGCGTAAGCAGTTAGACCTAACGATTTGAGGGACTCGCTTTGTGCGTTTCGGCGATTCGTCGGTAGACCTTTGTACCTGGCTGCTGCGTTTGTAAAGAGAATCAATTCTCGCGCAATTTCTATCCCTGGGTTTGGTGAAGTGTTTGTGTTCTGTGCTGTTTTGCTAGGAGAATGTTTTGATATGAAATGAAATAAGGGAAGCTGGAGAGTGCGAATATGACTGCGTGTGCGAATATAAGCGTTAATAGGTTACACGCACATTTTGTACTTTTAGCGTGATATTGGTTTTTGTTTCGTTTCTGCAGATGCCGTTTTTTTCGTCATAATAGTTTTTCGTTAAAAAACGTGCACAATAAATTGAATGATTGTCGTGCTTGTAGCATTAAAATAAAATAATAAATCGAGTGAATTCCGAGAGTAGAGCATTAGATTAAAATGCCACTTGGATGCTTTTTTCGCGTTTCGATTGAGTGTTCAATCTTTTCAAACGCTCAGTTTGGTCGTGAAATGTTCGAATGAACAACGTGTATGCAACCCGAATTTATTTGTAACTTCAAAAATACACGCATGTCGTAACTGGTTCCATAGTATGAGCAGCGCTGGTTGTGCTTCGTACACTTACTGCAGCATCGCAAACGTAAAGTAACCTTTCAGTACTAATAATAATATTCAAAAATGGCTGTTAACTTTATGTCACTTATGAAATTTTCAGCTTAATAAATTTAGCGTGTAACACACCTTGGTGATCGAGTAACACAGCATTTGCGATTTCGCATGTTTAAGGCAGAGTATGATTCTTGTTGCTAATAACATACATGTTGCAGGCTGCTGACTGGTGCAACTTAGACTATGTGTGAATGTGATTGTGCTGTAAAAATTTCTTGCACTACTTTGATGCTTCCTGCTGTACAACGTTTACTTTAATTAAAAATGAAGGCCTAGCAGGACAAGCGAACAGGACAACATGAGTTTTTCAGTACTGGTCTTCTTGAAGGTTTAGTTATGCATATATATCAACTAGCCCACCTCGCCATTCTGCTGCAGGAACTATACGTCGATGGCAGTGACGCTGTCCGGGTTTGTGCATGTTTCCTTTTGCCACATTTTGTGGACATGGCTTCATCCGTGTGTATATTGTCACTTCACTCCACCAAGAGGTTAGAATAGACCTAGAAAAATATTTTGCAAGTTCAGATGGCACCTGTAGCTGGGCTAAAATGTCCTCAGACTCCCCATTCACGAAATATAGTTCTTATATATAGTGGTACCTCACATTAGCTGTCATACTGTTAAGTTTGCCTTAGTAGTACCAGTGCTGACATTTAATTATATTCACTCAGCTCTCTTCCTGTTCCTTAATGTTACACCCATCTTTTAGCGTTCTATTGCCTAATAGTCGTCCTTAATTTAATTTAAACCCTTTTATTTAGCCTGGAAGTTTCTGCCCCGTAAGCGAGTACCGGTTATATGCAGCTGTCATACACTGTCTTTTTCAGACACAATGGTAGGGGACCATTCTGTATTACATGTCTTAAAAAGCTGTATTGACAACACAGATTTTCCGGTACCCATGCCTAGATTGATGTACTGGTTTGCAAGAGAGGTGCTACTTCAACAGTCTGCACAAGGCGCCTGCTCAAGCTACTGTTTGTGGTCAACTTGGCGCAGGACTTCTAGTTTGGGAAACAGGAAACACGCTTTTTTCCACCTGCGAGTGGCATCCTGCGTTCTGTGTAACTAGATATCTTCGTGTAGTTGCAGACTGTGATGAATGGCAACGTGAGTGATTGGCCGCGAAAGTGAGCCAGCAGAGCGACAGCGACGATGACGAGGAAGAGGAGCCGCGCGTAAGGGATCGCGGAAGCGGGTACGCGAACGGCTGGAAGCCAAGCGGCGGAACAGGGTGCGGTTGCGTGGGAACTACCCCGGGGAACGCTTGGTCCACGGGCCACCTGGAGCACAACCGTCGCCGCCCTCCGCTGAGGCTCGAGAGCGCGTCTGGGCGCCGTCATCGTGGCGCTGGTGTGCCGACTGCTGACGTTCCGGTCAGGCTGTTGGGCGCTGCCGTTCCTACTGTTGGAGCCGTTAGAAACGCGTCGCGACTGAGCGTGAGCTAACTTGCCTATTCGGCATTGCTCTCGGACCTTCCTAACTACGAGACTATTTTGTGTACCTTCTAACTACGGGCTGCGTGTCCGTGTGACCCAAGCCCGTCCTGTCTTTAACGTCCCAGCGTCTACTGTCCTGTGCTTGTCCTTAGTCCTCTTAAATATAGTCTTCGACGTGTTGACCAGTGTTCTTCTCTCTGCCTGTGTGGTCCTCGGCCCATTCATAACAAAAGTGGCGAGCCTGCCAGGATCCCAACCAGACCATCTGCAGGAAGTTGAGTGCTGGGAGTACATGTCAATGAAGACTAGCATGGATGTGGAGAAGCTAGTGGCGATCGGGACGCTGCTCGGTCTCTCAGGACTGGAACTTCGCCAGTGGATCGACACCCAGCGGGCGGAGCAGCGGGCCGAGAGGGCAGCTGAAAGAGAGGAACTCCGTGAAGCCGCACAACGCGAAAAAGAGGGACGGCGCGAAGCTGCCGAGATAGCCAAGGAAGCCGCCGAGAGGGAAATGCGAATCTTGGAGTTGAAGATTCGTCTTCAAGAAGGGTCGCAAAACACCACCATTGTTACTGCCGGGAACGCAACGAACCGAAATGTGCCCTTCGGGAATCCGCAGAAGCTCCTGCCCCTGTTTGATGAGAGACGCGATGACTTACACGCGTACTTGCAGCGCTTCGAGCGCGTGGTGACTGGGCAAGGGTGGCCGCTGGAAAAATGGGTCGTCTGCCTCAGTATGTACTTGTCTGGTGAAGTGCTGACCGTTATTAGCAGTATGACTGCAGAGGACTCGCTTGACTACAGCAAGGTCAAGAAAGCGCTGCTCCAGCGGATCCGATGCACGGCCACGGCGTACCAGGAGATGTTTCGGAAGGCCCGGGCTGAAGTTGGCGAGACGGGAAAGCAGTTTGCGGCGAGGCTCTCGAGCTACTTCGATCATTGGGTGGAAATGGCCAACATTTCCAAGACCTACGAAGGTATCCGCGATTTGTTAATCTCGGAGCAATTCTACTGTTGTTGCCACCCGAGACTCGTCGCCTTCTTGAAGGAACGCGAGTGTGCCACCCTGGATGCCTTGGCAGAGGTCACGGACCGTTTCCTGGAGCCGCAGAGCTTTGGGAACTTAGGGAAGCTTCCAACTGACGCGCCGGACATTACGAAGGGTGCAGCCAACACACCGGGAAAAGGCAACACAGAAGTGTTCTTAGGCGATCGTCCTGGACAATGCGCGCAAGTCTGTCGCACTGTGACCAAAGAACATGAAAACTGCTCCAAGCATGGCCGCCCAGGTGGCACATCCGACCATTGTCAAAGTGGGTCAGGAGACCAAGACAAAGTGATCACGTGCCATTTACGAGCCTCCAAAAAGAATCTCGAAAACCAAGTTCCACAGGGGCTATATGTCGGGCACAACTGGACGTGGTTCCAACTATATTAACACCAGCGGTAGAAATTCACCGTTTCTCGTCAAGGGAATGCCAGTTGTTCCTGGACGAGTGCTAGGAAAATTCACCAGCGTGCTCCGAGACACTGGAAGTGACACAGCCATCGTCCGCCGAGATATGATCGACGACGATTGCTTGACTGGGATGACACGCCGAGTTGTTCTTCTTGACGGCTCCGTCCAGGAAGTCCCAGAAGCAAAAATCCGGGTCCACACGCCGTATTTGGTGGGAGAGGTCATCGCAGCCTGCATGAGTCGTCCCATATACGACCTGATTCTCGGCAATATTCCAGGAGTCAGGGAGCCTCACCAGCCAGATAGTGACTGGGAGTACGAAGTTGCTGGCAACAGGGAAACACCGAAGAGCAGCCTGGGACGAACACTACGTTCGGAGCCTTGCTGTCTGATTTCCGCCGTTGCAAGGACTGAACGACCGCAATCCACACGGTTCAACGTGCCACCGCCTTCGTGCACTCCTTACCACCGAGATCGACTACCCCAGAGCAGCGCAAAGACTACACTTTGAGGTCCTGTTACCGAAAAGTTGGGAAGGAGTCTCGGTCCGCACGAGGTCACCGCTACACTTTCCTCGAAAGCGACGGCCTCTTATACAGAGAGTGCCAATTTGCAGAGGGAAAGACGGTGAAGCAGGTGGTAGTGCCGAAAATCTTCCGGGAATTCATCATCCGAGCGGCACATGAGAACGTCACACCTCGACATGCGGGCATTCGCAAGACTGCTCAGCAAATTTTAGGCAACTTCTACTGGCCGGATCTGCAAAATATAGTTAAGCGGTTTGTGCACTCATGCCACATCTGCAGCCAGAGAACGACGGACAAGTTGCCGCTGCATACATGCTCAATGACACGGTTTAATGAAAGCTACTGACTGATAGTTTGAGAACAAACCTTTTGTTCGCTTCCTTACTCCATGCGTGTGAACCAGCAGCGACAAGCCATCAGGCAACTGACTATTTCTGACTGCATGCTGTGCTCGAGTGCGCTGTGACCGTGACCAAGGGACGTGACTAGTAGAATAGTTGCTTGCTCCCCTAACAACTTTCTTAAGGTGGGGGTGATATGATGAATGGCAACGTGAGTGATTGGCCGCGAAAGTTAGCCAGCAGAGCGACAGCGATGATGACGAGGAAGAGGAGCTGCGCGTAAGGGATCGCGGAAGCGGGTACGCAAACGGCTGGAATCCAAGCGGCGGAACAGGGCGCGGTTGCGTGGGAACTACCCCGGGGAACGCTTGGTCCACGGGCCACCTGGAGCACAACCGTCGCCGCCCTCCGCTGAGGCTCGAGAGCGCGTCTGGGCGCCACCATCGTGGCGCTGGTGTGCTGACTGCTGACGTTCCGGTCAGGCTGTTGGGCGCTGCCGTTCCTACTGTTGGAGCCGTTAGAAACGCGTCGCGACTGAGCGTGAGCTAACTTGCCTATTCGGCATTGCTCTCGGACCTTCCTAACTACGAGACTATTTTGTGTACCTTCTAACTACGGGCGGCGCGTCCGTGTGACCCAAGCCTGTCCTGTCTTTAACGTCCCAGCGTCTACTGTCCTGTGCTTGTCCTTAGTCCTCTTAAATATAGTCTTCGACGTGTTGACCAGTGTTGTTCTCTCTGCCTGTGTGGTCCTCGGCCCATTCATAACACAGACATCAAATTTGTTCACCAGACAATGTATTGGGCCGAGATTTTTATTGACAGTCACAACCTGCGCAAATATCAGCTTTGCCGACCACCTGCGGCTTCTTAGTTTTTATTGCTAGAAGCGGTATTAAACTTCTTTCAGCCTTCGGACCATGAATTTTTTCTCACTTTCCAACCGATCCGGTCTGCAACTATTTTGGCAGTTTCTGCCACCACAACGAGGAACGCAAACTGTTCAAGAAATGGATGCATGCACCATTTAATCATTTCCGTGCTTCCATGGGTTTTTATTTTGTGTATTGTTCTTTGAGCGTATCACTGGTTGTAAATCACGTAGACATGTAAATCTGTCTTCTCGTAACTAATATTCAATCATTTCCGTGTTCCCCGTTTTTTTTGTTTGTTCCCAAATCATATCATTTTGTGTGAAATATTGAAATAGTGTAACTTTTTGTTTTCCTAACCAGAATTCAATGAGTTGTATTTAAAGCTTTTTGTTGTTTTATTGCGGTGCTGCCAATTCACTAAGTGCGAATCATTTCATCACGTAAATGTTTACTGCTGTTGTAACCGCCGTACAGTAATGTCTTTTTACACACCTTTTCTATAGATCATAACCATTTCCCTAGATGTTGGTTTGTTTAGGGTAGCTTAAATTTGTATGGCACTCACAACTACCAATCAACACCACTTTTGTGTTTCCTATGTGCTTTTGTTTTAATGTTCCACAAACTTTTCACTAAATGTGAACTTTTTAGTTTCGTAAATTTGCTGTGTTTCTATAACCACCATTCGATCATTTCTTTGTTTTCACATTTTTCTTCCGTAGTTTTTCACCCAATTATCTTAATGTGCGATATTTCAAGTTGCATTACTATCTTGTGCTTGTACTCTGGGTTTACATGTTTGGTTTTCTTCCTATTTTTGTCAACCTTTCTGCTCTATGTGACTTATATATAGTGATGAATATTGGTATTACAATTTGTAATTGTACATTGTGTACCCTTTGGGCTGGGCAGATAGGAATGAAAATTGAAGTGGTTCCGTTGCGAAAGCATATTACATAATTCGGAAGTCAATATAAATTGTTTTTCCTGAACTCTTTTGTGTTTTATCTGTACTTTGAAAGCGTTCTTACTACGAAGCTCTAGGTACTTACAGATAGGATAGGAGTCTGTCATTTCATTAAGTTTATTTTTTAATTGTTTCTCTTATAGTTTATTTGCAGAAAGCCTGTACAGCCGTGCTGTGTGGTACACTTCGATGACGCTACGGTGGTTGCCTTAGTGTCAAGGGCGCTTGTGATGATCAGGACTGGTTTGCTCTGACTTACTGCCGCTTGTTTTGGATGCAAAAGTTCTCATTTAGAGCTTTGCTTTGTGTGCTTCTGCAAAAGTGTGTGGTCACCTTGGCACTTCACATATGAGACTTCCTGCAGTATGTAGCAGTTCAGAAATGGAGGAACATTAATCTAGAAAGCAGGCGCCAAGTAACAGCAAACAGTGCTGAATAGCTTCCAAGACATGTATTTGAAGTATCAATGCCCACAACACGTAGGCAACCTTGGAAAAGAAATTGGTCAAACTCCCAAATAATGTATAAAGTATGTAGATTTCAACCATACAGGTTCATCTCAACAATATCATACTAACCTGCACTAATAATGAATATAACAAACTAATGCTTGTGCCATAGACAAACGAACAATGTAGAACAGACATCTATATAAGTCTTGAATGCGTACCAATACAACATACAAAAAATGTACCACTAAGGTAACTTTCCGTAAACAGCATATAAAAGTACCATGAGAGGTCTATTCTATGTCATCCTTGGTGTGATTTGGATAGGTTTTTGGCAGTTTTAGCAACGTTGAATATGTGTAACTCCGACCCCAACGGTACGTCTCCTGATCATCTGCAATGTCTATTGCTGATGTCTCCACAATATCTGCACGACATAACGTGGTTTTCTGGGATGGCGGGTTGGTTACACTATAAAAACTTGAAAACCTGTATGCGCAATGCGTAATGACCGTGTGTTTACCGCAATCTTGCAAGAAAGCGAGTATCATACTAATTCAGAAGAATAGTGCCATGAAGGACTTAAAAAATTTTAGGCCGATCAGCTATTCAGTCAGTCGTATGCAGAGTGTTTACCAATGTAACCACTAAAAGTTCTGCCACCTTAGGTTTCACTGAACGTAATTACAAGCAGGGATTTTTCAATGCTATTCAGTAGAGACCATACTCATAGGATCAATCAGGTGATAGAGAAATCCGCGGGGTGCACTCAACCCCTATATATACCCTTCACAAATTATGAGAAAGCATTTGTTTCGGTAGAAACGTTTGCAGTGATGCAGCCATTGCGTAATCAGGGCGTAGAGGGCCATTACGTGACAATTCTAGAGGATATCTAGAATGGGGCCCCTTGGTCCTTCATAAAGACAAAAGTAAAGTACCTTTAAGCGCGTAAGACAAGGAGATGATCTCTCCATTGGTATTAACACAATGTATAGAGGAGGTATTCCGAACATTGAATTGGTAACAGGTTGGTGTAAGGATAAATTTAATGTAGCTCAGTAACCTCACATTTCCTGATGACGCTTCCTTGCTCAGTAACTCGGGGAAAGAATTGCAAAGTTTAATTACCGCAATAACTCAGCACAGATTAGAATCGTTGGCATGAAAATAATACCCAAAAAACTAAAGCTATGATCACTAGACTCGGGAAAGATCAGCGGTTATAGAAAGGTGGCGAGGGCGTGGGAGCGGTAAGCCAGTATATTGTCACCGGAAAAATGAAGTAGGAAGGTTGAATGGCGCAGATACACCGCGAGAAAACACACTAGGCCGCGATGCAGTAACGCTGGCAAACAATCAGAACGCGTCTCGACCCTCGTTCTTCTGTTCCTCTCGGTCCTTTTCTTAAAGGCGCTGTAGCGAATACTCAGATGGAAGATTCTAACTGGGAAGCCTCCGTGAGACATACACTAATGGGCTCGCACGATGACAGCACGGCGGCAATATCTACATAGGCCAAGATGTGACCCTGGAAACCAACAATGATGCTTACATAATTAGGACAAGAATTGGCGGGATTACACTGGGGAGTCATTCCCAGATAATGAATAGCAGCCTAACATTGTTCCTCAAAGAGGAAAGTGTATAACAGTGGCATCTTACCCGTGCTCAACAACGGGGTAGAAACTTGAAGGCTCACTAAAACGGTTAAACCTAAATATAAGACTACTCAGCGATCAATGGAACGGAAGGTGATAAGTATAACGTTGATGAACTAGTAGAGAGTGGGGTGGGTCCAGGAACAGGCGCTTGTTAAGTAAATATTTGTAGAATTAAGAAGACATTGGCCTGGGGGTGGCAGGTAGTACGAAGAGAAGATAACCGTTGGTCCTTCTTGGTTTGACAGTGGGTCCCTAGAGAAGGCAAGAAAGTTAAATGGGCAGATGAAGTCAAGACGTTTCTGTGGATAAATTTTTCGCTGTTAGCACAGCACCGGGGTTAATTGAAGATATATGAGGAATCTATGGGATACGCCTTTGCAAGGAAGTGGGTATAGACTGGCCGCAGGGTGATAATATATATTATTGCGGGACTAAGGTGGGCAACGCCGCACATCCCCTTGTCTGAAGAAAGATCACGACGACCACGACATTCCTGGCGCATCTTGCGCGAGCTCTTTGTCATTGCCGCTATGCCCATTCTGTAAATAGATGGCTTCACCATCCCATTCTTCGTCTCATCTGTGTCCTGCCACCACGTAACATTTTGGTGGAGTGTGCGGGAACATCCCCATCCTGGCCTCCGCATCGCATAGTCTCGGCCTTGGCCGAAACCGTCGAGGGACCGTTGGCCATGTCGGGTAGCCCCAGCCCACTGCGACCTGCATTGTACCACGTCCCCCGCCACGTGTCCCCATCCCGTATGCAGCAATTGATGACCAGGCGATACGAGCCGAGAACAGACAAAAGAAGATGCCGTGTCCCCAGCCTTTTCATCTGATGTGGTTCGAATTCCGCATACGGTTCGTTCCTGCTTGAAGACATTGCTTCTGTGGGGCGAGGCATCAACAGGGTCGTCATCGTCATCTGTGGCGGCAGGCAAATCACCACTGTACGTTTTCATCGCAATGCTCACTTCATCGCAATCCTGACGTGGCCTCGGCATCAACCGGGACGGTCGCCCTCAACCCAGAGGGTGATGTGACAGGACTAAGGTGGGCAATGCCTCACAGCCCCTTGCCGTAAGAACGATTACGACGACCGCGACGTTCCTGGCGCAGCTTGCGCGAGCTCTGTGTCATGGCCGCTATGCCATTCTGTAATTAGATCGCTTCACCCCGTCCGATTGTTCGTCTCATCTGTGTCCTGCCGCCACATAACAATATATATATATATATATATATATATATATATATATATATATATATATATATATATATATATATATATATATATATATATATATAGCGAACCAGAATAGTAAATGAGGGGCTCGTAAGAATAACACAGAAATAAGGGTTGGCAGTCAACAAAACGTCGGAAAGCAAAGGGGAGGTTGTGGTAGGTCATTAAAACAGATACAGAATTTGAAAGCAATAAAGCAAGCGGAGAAAAAATGCCCGCCAAGTGGGATCTGAAACCACGACCTGCACTTTTTTCTCCCCTTTCTTTCTTTCTTTTCAAATTCTTTATCTGTTTTAATGACCTACCACAACCTCCCCTTTGCTTTCCGAGGTTTTCTGGAGTGACAAACCCTTATTTCTGTGTTATTTCTACGAGCCCCCATTTACTTTTCTTATTCGCTACCTGCATAGCGAGCGCCTCTGTTCTGGCAGTCTTGGTGCCATAGGGAGCTCAAGAGGGTTCAACGCTGGTTGACCACTCTCGACATGTCGTAGACACTCGAGTCACGGCGCGGGGATTAAAAAGAAGGTCCCCTTCACCCCGAGAAGTCAGAGTGGTGCTGGCTACCACCCCCAAGGAGAGGAAAAAATTACATTGACATAAATACACCAGAAAGTGGGGAGGAAAATCGCCCCGCATGCAGCGTAGTGGTTATCGCACCAGACCGGTATTCTGGAGGTCGTGGGTTCGAATCCCACCTGGCGGGCATTTTTTCTCCGCTTTCGTTCTTTCTTTCCAAATTATTAATCTGTTTCAATGACCTACAACAACCTCTCCTTTGCTTTCCGAGGTTTTCTTGACTGCCAACCCTTATTTCTGTGTTATATATAGATAAATATATATATATTGTAGCAAGGATAACGAGCAGCTCTTGTAACGCCATCAGCTTGTCCGGGTATGCGCCACATCAAGAAAGAGTGCCATGCGATCGTGGCCAATCTATGCACGATGGTATGCGCGCACGCTGGTAGCAGTGGAAGAAGTACGGCAGAAGGTTCTTGGCGCGTGTGTTCGGCCATCGTCTGTACGCTTGTACCTGCGCTCGCCTTGCTTCTGCTCCTGCCAGTAAACAACGTTGGGTGTACTACTTGAGGGTCAACTATATCCCTTACAAGTGGTGGAGGTCAGGTGTTTCGGTCCCATCCTGGAGCTACGCAACCGAACGCTGTCCACGATGAACCACGAATCCGTCCAGCAGCCTTCGTCGGCGGCACCAACCGTCATCTGCTCGGGCGCACTGCGCGAGCGGGATCCACCCAAGTTCAACGGCACCGACGGAAATGATGCTGAGGACTGGCTTTCCATGTACGAACGTGTGAGTAACCACAACCGATCGGATGACAAGAACAAATTGATTAATGTCCCCCTCTCTCTCACCGGCCTCGCGGAAACGTGGTGGAATAATAACGAATCCCGCAAGAAGACGTGGTCCTCCTTCCGCTGTAACTTCATGAAAGTCTTCGGGCCCCCTATGGTGAGGAAGCTTGAAGCCGAGCAGCGCTTACGTGTGCGAGGACAGCAGGCTGGGGAGACGTTCACTAGCTATATAAAAGATGTCATCGACCTGTGCAAACGCGTCGACCGCCCCATGGCAGAAACAGAGAAGGTCCGACACATCTTAAAGGGAGTCGATGACGACGCCTTCCAGATGTTACTATCCAAGGACCCCCAAACTGTCGCTGACGTCGTCCGCCTTTGCCAGAGTTTCGACGAGCTGCGCAAGCAGCGAGCCCTCGCACGGCAGGCTTGTGTTCGGGAGCAGGCCGTATCAAGTGTGGAGGCAGTATATGAAGGGGAGCCTGCGCTGTTGGCGCGAATCAAAGATTTCATTCGGGAAGAGGTGGCCCGCCAAGTCTCCCTCCTGCCCTACATCTCAGACCCGCCTTCCACCCTGGCGCCTTCGCTTCAGAATGTCATCAATGAAGAGGTCGCTGAGGCACTACCATCGGCTCAGCATAACCTGCCCGTAGCTGCGCCCCTGACTTACGCCTCGGTAGCAGGACGGCTATTGCACCAGCCCGCTTCGTTCTATCGCCGACCTGTTGCATTCCCATCTGCCGCCTCCTTTCCATCAGCGCCCCGTGCTCCAGCTTCATTACCAGCACGACCGCCGATAAGCCCGGTGAGCAGTCCCCAGCTAACGGGTGCGTGGCGCACGCAGGACAATCGTCCTATTTGTTCTGCATGTGGCACACCAGGGCATGTCGCTCGCTACTGTCGCCGCCGCATATTGCCGCCCGTCGCCAGCTATCCCCAGGCGCCTTTTTACGCCACCCCTTACTTTACGCCTTATGCCGCTCAACCAGTGCCGTTCAATTTGCCCCCTGAGCCGACTGATCGTCCAACTTTCGCTGGCCGCCGTTCAGCTTCCCCACGTCGCCGTTCGGTGTCTCCCATGCGTCGCCGCCCTACTAATGCCGAAGAGGAAAACTAAAAGCAGCAGCTCCGGAGGCAAGAACTGTGTCGCCATCGAATCCTAGAAGTCCTCATTTCTCGCCTAAAAATGTTATCGCCGTAATTGTGGAAGGTGTCCCTACCATTGCTCTCATCGACACTGGAGCCGCTGTTTCGGTCATCCACGCCGACCTCTGCCGTTCTATTCGAAAAGTCATGACGCCCCCTTCTGGACTCTCGTTACGCACCGCCAGTTCACAGCCCATTAAGCCGCTAGCCGCCTGCACAGCTGGTGTCGTCATCCAGAACAATTCCTACACCATTGAATTCATCGTGCTGCCAGCTTGCTCTCACGACATCATCCTCGGGTGGGACTTTCTGTCCCACAATAACGCTATCATTAATTGTTCTCGTGCTGAAGTCGAGCTTTCTTCTGTTCTTTTCGACGGTTCCTGTAATGCCGCTACAAAATTACTCGTCGCTGAAGAAACCGACGTCCCTCCCAGCTCCTCCGTCATCGTGCCCCTGTGCTGTACCTCTGTCCCCGACACCACTGTTTTGTTTAGGCCTTCTGTCATTTTCTTTCGCCGCAAATGCCTTCCACTACCTTCCGCCGTTTTGACTGTGCGTGATGGCGCCACCACTATGTTGGTGACCAATCCGTCAGCGACCCCGTGCGCTCTTCTACAGGGAGAAACACTTGGCTTCGCAGAGCTTGTAGATGCTCGTCTAGTTGTTGACGTACCAGGTGATCTTTCTCATGTTGAGATCAGTGAACTGAGTGTTTCTCCATGTTCGCCTGGGCTATTGCGATCCGATGCCTTTGCCCACTGCATCGACGATAATCTGGATGCAACCCAGCGAGAACGTATTACTTCCTTGCTTTTGAAGTTTCGTTCTTCCTTTGATTGCATGCAAACCTCGCTGTGCCGCACGTCTACTGTTACGCACTCAGTCGACACAGGATCACATGCTTCACTTCGACAGCGCCCATATCGTGTGTCTCCGACAGAGCAGCGAACCATTGAAGACCATGTCACAGATATGCTTCAACGAGGTGTAATTCGCCCCTCGAAGAGTACGTGGGCTTCACCAGTGGTTCTGGTTAAGAAGAAAGACGCTCTATTCGGTTTTGCGTTGATTATCGCCGCTTGAATACCATCACAAGAAAAGACGTGTATGTACCCTCTTCCGCGTATCGACGATGCGCTGGACTGTCTGCAGAGAGCGGAATTTTTCCCGTCACTCGACTTACGCTCCGGGTACTGGCAAGTTACCATGGCCGAGGCTGATCGCGCAAAGACGGAATTTGTAACCCCAGACGGCCTTTACGAATTTAACGTTATGCCGTTTGGTCTTTGCAACGCCCCGCCACATTTAAAAGAATGATGGACAGTATCCTCCGTGGCCTCAAGTGGAAGACGTGCCTCTGTTACCTGGACGACGTAGTCGTGTTCTCCCGCGATTTCGAGACACACCTGATTCGACTAGAACAAGTCCTGACTTGCCTTGCGAACGCTGGGCTGCAGCTAAACCTCAAAAAAATGCCGCTTCGCCGCACGCAAGCTTACCATCCCTGGTCATGTCGTTTCCAAAGACGGCATCAGCCCCGACGAAACAAAGCTTCGAGCCGTTCCAGAGTTCTCGAAGCCGACCACACTGAAGGCGCTTCGGAGCTTTATTGGCCTCTGTTCTTATTTTCGAAGGTTTGTTCGCAACTTCGCGACCATTATTTCGCCTCTTACCAAGCTCCTCGGTAACGACAGCGGCATTTCTCCTTGGTCACCATCCTGCGACGAGGCGTTTGCGACACTGCGTCGTTTGTTGACATCCCCGCCTATATTACGGCATTTCGACCCGTCGGCCCCCACGGAAGTGCACACTGATGCGAGTGGGATTGGCCTCGGTGCCGTGCTCGCTCAGCGGAAATCCGGCTGTGAGGAGTATGTTGTTGCGTACGCAAGTCGGGCACTGACGAAAGCAGAAGCAAATTACTCCGTAACAGAGAAGGAATGTTTGGCCATAATATGGGCGCTTGGGAAGTTCCGCCCGTACTTGTATGGCCGCCCATCTGACGTGGTGACCGATCACCACGCGCTTTGTTGGCTCCCCTCCCTGAAGGACCCTTCAGGTCGTCTTGGGCGGAGGGCTCTTCGCCTGCAAGAATATGATATCCGCGTGGTTTACCGTTCCGGCCGTAAGCATTCGGATGCTGACGCACTCCCGCTCTCCAATCCCGGCTGACGTGTCTCACCTTGCCGCCGCGGACTGTAGCTTGTCGTCGTTCAGTGTCACCAACATGACTGCCGACCAGCGCAAGGACCCATGAATAGCTTCCATCATCGGCGTCCTGTCTGGTCCTTCAGCTACCGGCGCACCCAGAGCACTGCGGCGACAAGCCTCTCACTACCAACTGCGTGAAGAGCTCCTTTATCGTCGGAATTACAACTCGGACGGTCGCAAGTGGCTTTTGGTTATCCCACGCCATCTGCGTGCCGACATCTGCTCCGCCTTTCATGCCGACCCGAGTTGCGCGCACGCTGGCGTCCTGAAAACGTACGAGCGACTACCCTACGTTACTATTGGATGGGCATGTATACCTACGTGCGGGAGTACGTGCGCTCATGTCCGTAGTGTCAGCGTCGCAAATTACCGCCTATTCGCTCTACAGCCGTTGCAACCACTACCGTACCCCTCGAAACCCTTTGATCGCGTTGGAATCGATCTGTACGGGCCCCTGCCTTTAACGGCTGCCAGTAACCGGCGGATAATTGTAGCGGTCGACCACCTCACAAGGTACGCCGAAACAGCTGCCTTGCCGGCATCCATGGCTCGCGACGTCGCCAGTTTTCTTTTGCGTCACTTTGTACTTCGTCACGGAGCGCCTCGGGAACTTCTGAGTGATCGTGGCCACGTTTTCTTATCGGACGTTGTGAAAGCTCTACTCGCCTAATGCCACGTTGTTCACCGCACGAGCTCCTCGTACTACCCGCAAACCAATGGGGTCACAGAGCGCTTCAACCGCACCCTGGGAGATATGCTATCAATGTACGTGTCGTCGGATCACTCCAATTGGGACCTCGTACTTCCGTTCATAACGTATGCATACAACGCGGCTACGCAGACAACGACAGGATTTTCTCCGTTTTTCCTACTTTATGGACGCGAGCCGACCTGTACACTGGACACCATTCTGCCTTACACCCCTGACACCACAGAATTTAAACCGGTTTCGCAACTAGCGGAGCAAGCCGAAGAGTGTCGCCAACTCGCCCGTTCCTTTACAACTGCAGATCAACAGCGCCAGAAGCATCGCCGTGACGATTTCACCACCCCTCCGACATTTGAACCCGGCTCACATGTCTGGCTTTGGGTGCCCTGCCCAACACCGGGTCTCACCTCTAAACTTGTCGCCAAATATCATGGCCCTTACAAAGTCGTAGCCCGCACTTCGCCTGTGAACTATATTGTGGAACCAGTCACCCCCTCCTCTGATCTTCGCCGCCGGGGCCCTGAAACAGTCCACTTTCAACGACTGAAGCCCTACTACGACCCCCTGTGTCGAGCTCACCCTAAGTCGCCAGGATGTCTCCTTTTCACCTTGGGCGTTTGTAGCAAGGATAACGAGCAGCTGTTGTAATGCCATCAGCTTACCCGGGTATGCGCCACATCAAGAAAGAGTGCCATGCGATCGTGGCCAATATATGCACGACGGTATACGCGCACGCTGGTAGCAGTGGAAGAAGAAGTACGGCAGAAGGTTCTTGGCGCGTGTGTTCGGCCATAGTCTACGCTTGTACCTGCGCTCGCCTTGCCTCTGCTCCTGCCAATAAACAACGTTGGGTCTACTACCGGAGGGTCAACTATATCCCTTACAATATATATATATATATATATATATATATATATATATATATATATATATATATATATATATATATATATATATATATATATATATATATATATATATATATATATATATATATATATATATTTAAATATATATATATACATATATATATATATATATATATATATATATATATATATATATATATATATATATATATATATAAGTTGCTGCCAGGTGGCAAGGCATTATCAATCATGCTTCGCTTTCCCTCCTAGAAATTCTTCGAGACCACTGTACTAGCCAATTCAGCCTCTTCAACGAGCAGATTGAAGCTCTTCCGCTAACTGAGCAGGGGAAAAAAGATATGAATATTTCTATAAATCCCAAAGAAAATGATCTTAGTAATAAGCAAGCGGGTAAGTTTCAACGTGACCAGCTTCCCTCGCGAATTACAGCTTGCACTGTATAAAACCAGCCTCTCAATAGCCCGGACTAAGGAGTATTAGGTCATGGAATGTTGCCCCTCAATACAGAGATTTCTTTAGTAGAACCTCAACTCCCAGCCAATAATCCTATAGAAAAAACGAGCTCCCTCGAAACCGGCCCCAGCAACGTCATTGACATTCCCAAAACACTAACGGCCGACGAAAAAGGTATCCTAGAACGAGGTCTAACTTTCTGTCCCAGAAATAACCTTGGGAATAAATACGAGTTACATGAAGATCTAACTGAATTTTCTCGGAAAATGAGACTAAGCGAATTTTTTTCGGAAAAGCAGGACCAACCTGACATTACCGAATGCACCCTCCACCCTCCTAGCACTTGTACTCCAGATGAAGATCAATCTCCAGAATTAGATCTGTACTTAAAATCAGTATCAAGAGAAATATGCGCAACAACCAAACGATCAAACAAGCGCAAGAACCTAACGCCGTTGGAAGAAGTTACCCTAAATAAACTATCAGCCGGAACCGACATAGTCATTAAGCCAGCCGACAAAGGTGGTAGCGTAGTTGTTTTTCCTTTGGGAAAATACAAAGATCAAGCTTATAGGCACCTCAATAACACTTGCCACTACAAGCCCTTAGATAACGATCCAAGCAGGAATACAGCCTAACAATCCTTCAGAGCCTCACAGATCTGCGATCTAGAGAAGTATTAACTACCACTGAACTAAATTTATTGCAACCGAATATAAGCATGAAAGCTGTTTTTATCTAGTCCCAAAAGTCCACAAAGTCCCCGTAGAATTACTGTTGACGGCCGACATTCCTGGCAGACCGATCGTTTCGAATAACAATACCCCAAGAGAAGCTTTATCTCTGTTTCTGAATCATTACATATCTAACATTCCGACTCTTCGTCCTTTATTCGTTCAGGACACCCCCACTTCCTCCGCATAAAAGAAGAGATAAAAAATGGTGGGCGCCTACCCAGTGGAACCCTCCTTGTTACTTTTGACGTTGCCGTATTGTATACAAACATCCCTTTCGTGGAAAGAATTGAAGCTATTTCAAAAGCTCTATCAGAGAACCCGCAGCAACATGCGTCAGAAGTGTACATAACTTTGTTAAAACAAGTTTTAAGTCTCACTTATTTTAAATTCTACTCTTCTTACTTTTTGAAAGTTTTTGGAACCAGCATGGGTACTCCATTTGCCCCGACCTATGCCAACATTTTCATGGGGCAACTTGAAGCCACTCTATTAAGCTCTTTTCCGCATAAACCTCAGGTTTACCTTCGCTACATAGACGACACCTTCATCATTTGGGAACACGGTCGAGCGACTCTAGAAACGCTTATATCTCATCTAAATTCTTCGCATCCGACTATTAAATTCTCCTGCCAGTATTCTGAAAAAGAAGTGAACTCCCAGATACTACCGTCATTTTAGACAACGGTAAACTTAAAACCACGCTTTTTAGAAAACCAACTGACAGGCAGCAATACCTAGAATATAAAAGCCATCACCCGAGACACTGCAAGCAAGGGATCTTTGTAGGACAAGACACCAGGCTTAGAAGAGTATGCAGTGATGACAAGGACTACGTGGAGCACCTAGATGAACTGAAGTCCACCCTTATTAACAGAAACCACCCCAAAAGCTCGCTCGATCAGGCGTACCAACGTGCATCTAATCTCAAAAGGGTTGACGTGCTACACAAATAGCAACAAAACGAAAGCGCCAGGCCGCCTGCCCTATTACCTAAATTTTCAAACGCCTTCCAAACGTAAACAATATACTGCGCAAGTACTACCCCATTTTAGCCAGTAACGACCGACTTAGAAAGACTTTCCCCGAAGCCCCAAGGGTTACCTACCGGAGAAACAGGAATCAAAAATATATTTTAGTGAATGCTAAAACAGGGACTTCAGAGCAACCAGTCATAGCCAGCTGCTCCCGCCCCAGATGCAAGATTTGCAGGCACCTGCAGACCGACTGCATTGTAAAAAGCACAGCCAGTAATTATGTCTACAAGATTAATTCAAGTTTTACGTGCACTTCATCCAACATTGTGTATATGTTTGAATGCTCCATGTGCCACAAACAGTATATAGGTGAAACGAGTCAAACTATGAGACTACGTGTTAATGGTAACTCTTAGCAAATCCTCCATAGGCTGTAGCGCAGCATATTAACCAACCAGGCCACAATTTTGATGACCTTATGTTGTATATACTTCAGTCAAACTTCAGGTCACCTAGGGACACGAAATACGAGAATCCTATCTAATTCACAAATTCAACTCCATGGAACGCACTGGAAAAAATGCGTCTAGGGGCAACTTGGAATCCTTGCGATAATCACCGGGAATACAGAAATAGGCACTGTCTTGCATATACCTTATCCAAAGACTATTACTCCTCCCTCTGGCCTTTACCTAGTCACCTAATTTTTTTTCATTCATTAGCTTCTAGAGTAATACTCGCCCGCATCCGTACAAACATTGCTTCTAGAATTCCATTTGGTATTTTTTATTTCCCTCTTGTTTTTACTCCGCGTGGTCTTGTGCCCCGTACGTCACTCTAAATTTATCTTTTCGTTTTTGAGTTTCAGGACAGGCCTGTTCCAGGAATGTTGCCGTGGGTGACACGTGCAATTTCAGTTGCCGGGTCATTGCTTTTTCTTTTGTGTGTGGGTTTGTAAGGTTTCCCTCCATGTTTTTTTTTATTTTTTTATTTTTTCTTTGACCTAGTTATCTCCCCCCCTCTCTACCTTTTCTTTTGACCTGAGGCTGGCAGATAGTTTCTGATAAGGACCTCACCCTCACCACCTGGTGTGCTTCCGGCAGTTCTGAGAACCTTTCCGTATGCCCCGCGGGGCGTCAACAAACACCTTCTCATCCTTTCTCTCCAAAAATTCCCCGAATATCAACCCCCGGCTGACTTCCCTGTGACCTACTTCGCGGCTCAAACTATACAACCTTCTTTGCCCCTCAATATCTCTCCCTACATACTCCCAAACCAATCCGCTTTCTCAATTTCACTTCATTCTTTCCTTCTCCCCTCTCACCTGGGGACCTTCCCCTATATAAAGCGTGCCAGCCAGGCGAGAGATTGCCCTGACGAAAGCAAGTCTCTTGGCTGAAACGTTGGAAACAATCGGGCTTTTACCTTGTTCAAAGTTTTCGTTTGTTATATATATATATATATATATAAATCTAGAGAAAGACAAACTCACAAAGCGCGCAGAAATAGTATAAGTAAAGAGTCGGATACACAGCAAAGACAATAACAAACAAGTTGCACGTACGTAGCGGCAACGGGACTTGCCTTCATCAGAGTAAAGTTACATGATTTTGCTTTTACATGATTTGATTTATTGTTCTTGCTGGGTATACGACTCTTTACTTATATATACATATATATATATATATATATATATATATATATATATATATATATATATATATATATATATATTTATATCGCGAATCAGAATAGAAAATGAGGGGCTCGTTGAAAATAAGACAGAAATAAGAATTGGCAGTCAAGAAGACCTCGGAAAGCATAGGGGAGGATGTAGTGGCTCAAGATAAAGAATTTGGAAAATAAGAAAGTGGAGAAAAAATGCCCGCCAGGTGGGATCTGAACCCACGACCTCCAGAATACCGGTCTGGAGGTCTTCTTGACTGCCAATTCTTATTTCTGTCTTATATATATATATATATATATATATAGCAGAACACAAAGATACGGGACGAGGGACTCTGTAAGGACACATATCAAGGTTGCAGTCGTCATTGCCAGTGCTATTCGGCTGTTTCCGAAAATATTTAATAGTGCCGAATAACGTGTGTTCATCATGTTTCTTTGATATAGTGATAAATAGGCGAAAATATAAGTCCAGAAAAAATCCGCCGTGTTTCCGGGCGCGGGAGTCGAACCCACATCTCCGCATGACGCGTGCGGTGCGTTAACCAATTTACGCTACCCTGCAGCGGCTCCTCTCTCGACTTTACAGGGGGTGTTTATATTTTACAAGTGCTCTGAGGCCGGCCAACTAGCGCCGCCCCTCGACCACCGCGGGAGACGTAGAACGTCTTTTTTCCCAGCGGCCGCCACGTGAGACGTGGTCGGAGTCGGGGTTACCAATTGGCATATCCGAACTGCTGGAGTCAGAGCCCTCGTAATGCATGTAGCAGAACACAAAGATACGGGACGAGGGCCTCTGTAAGGACACATATCAAGGTTGCAGTCGTCATTGCCAGCGCTATTCGGCTGTTTCCGAAAATATTTAATAGTGCCGAATAACGTGCGTTCATCATGTTTCTTTGATATAGTGATAAATAGGCGAAAATATAAGTCGAGAAAAAATCCGCCGTTTTTCCGGGAGTGGGAGTCGAACCCACATCTCCGCATGACGCGTGCGGTGCGTTAACCAATTACGCTACCCCGCAGCGGCTCCTCTCTCAACTTTACAGGAGGTGTTTATATTTTACAAGTGCTCTGAGGCCGGCCAACTAGCGCCGCCCCTCGACCACCGCGGGAGACGTAGAACGTCTTTTTTCCCAGCGGCCGCCACGTAAGACGTGGTCGGAGTCGGGGTTAGCAATTGGCATATCCGAACTGCTGGAGTCAGAGCCCTCGTAATGCATGTAGCAGAACACAAAGATACGGGACGAGGGACTCTGTAAGGACACATATCCAATCAACCCCTTTGCAATTGGTGAGGTGCGGGGTAGGCAGACGTCTGCGGCACACGAGGAGGTGAAGCGTCACGGTGGCAGTAACAGGCAACGTGACCGGGGCAGCAGCAAGAAAAACATATAGGCGGGTTGTCGGGAGTACGCCAGGAATTCCCGTACGATACAGCTGGTGGTCTGGTTGGTGGAAACTGGGGAGTGAACTGCTAAGTGGGAGGTGCCACCGCTGGTGTCACTGGCCGAAACGCCCGGAAAGATGGGTGCACTGGCTGCGCAAGACAGTCAGTGGACGTCATTGGCATGACTGCTGGAGATGCAGCGACTGTAGCTGTGAGCGGCGCCCCGACTCTAGCTGCCACCTGCGGAACGGCCAGGGGTGCGACCGCTGCGGTAGCGACGTTAGCAGCGGTAGGGCCTCGGTAACCTGTTCGCGGATGGTCGCCTGCAGAGCAGAAGGCAGGCTGGACGAAGCCTGCTCAGTAAACGGCACCAGCGATAGCTGACGTGCTACCTCCTCGCGGACAAATTCTTTGATTTTCGCCTCGAGCTGCAGTTGGTTCGTCGTCGGGAATGAATGGCGAACCAAGGCCCTTTGCGGCGCAGTTCATCTAAACTCTGGCACAGGCCAATCACTTCAGTCACGGATGGAGGGTCCCTGGACACAAGCATGTGGAACGTGTCGTCGTCCACTCCTTTCATGATGTGTCTGATTTTGCAGCATCGGACATGGACGAGTTGACGCGCCTAGTAAGATCCACAATGTCTTCAATGTAACTGATGAAGTTCTCACCCGGTTGTTGCGCCCGTGTACGCAGGCGTTGTTCAGCGTGCAGTTTCCGTACGGCGGGTCTATCAAAGTCACGAGTTAAGATGTTCTTGAAGTCAGACCAGGTCTCCATCGTCGTTGAGTTGTTGTTATACCACAAGATCGCAGGTTTTTCGAGTGAAAATGCGACGTTGTGCAGCTTGGTAGCGTCGTACCATCAGTTGTAAGCGCTAACTCGTTCGTAAGAAGATAACCAATCTTCAACGTCATAGCCACCTTTACCGCTGAAAAACGGCGGGTCGCGCTGAAGGAGCGCACCAGCGCAGATAACCGAAGGCACCTGTGGAAGCGGTTGGCGGGCAGCGGCCATGGGGTGACGGGCGTTGGTAGCTTCTGACTGCGGAGTTTCAGGCTGTTCGACGGTTCACCTCAAACCCCGGCTCCTCCACCAATTGCCCTAGGACGACAGCACTACCACCTACGCCGCACGACCACCACATCCTAACGTGTACTCAGGACGACCTCCGACCTCGTTTTCCGCCGACCCTCAGATCTTCGAAGGCCGCCGATCGCCGTCACCCCGTCGCTGCTCTCTATCCCCCATGCGCCGCCGTTCCGCCCCCACTCCAGAGGGAAACTGATTCGCGCAGTTCCTGAGGCACGAGCTGCGTACCCGTCGAAATACCGATGCCCTCACCTACCTCCGCAAAATGTGATTGACGTGTTAATAGATAGAGTCCCTGCGCTGGCACTTGTTGATACCGGAGCCGCCGTGTCGGTCATCAGTGCTAAACTATGTCGGTCGCTGAAGAAAGTGACGACGCCACTTCTAGGAGTTTCCAAACTGCAAGCACAGAACATGTTGCTCCTTTGGCTGCCTGTACTGCTCGAGTCGCCATTCAAAATATTCTCTACACGATTGAGTTCGCCGTCTTGCCCATGTGCTCACACGACGTTATTCTTGGGTGGGACATTTTGTCGGCCCAGAAAGCCGTACTTGACTGCGCCCTCGCGGAAGTCGAATTCTGTTCGCAAAATTACGCTCCGACCCCGAACGATTCCTCTACTAAAGAAAAAAAACTGGCCGTAGACGAAGACGTGGATGTCCCGCCGCAAAAATCAGTTCTCGTCGCCCTTTCCGGCAGTACTCTGGCGGATGGACCTGTTTTATTTACGCCATCACACGTTTTCGTTGCTCGCAAGGGTTTGCCGCTTCCGTTTGCTCGCTGACACTTCTATCTGGCCGCACAGCGACGTTTGTTTCCAACCAGACGACCAGCCCTTTCAGCTTGCTTCATGGGGAAACTGTCGGCAATATTGAACCGGTCGACTCCACCTTCAGCCTTGATGTTTCCGACAGCGCACTGTCACAGCAGCTACATTCGATGAACGTAATTGATCCCACCGATACGCCCACCTCTGACAACGTCTTCCAGAAGTCCATCGCTTCCAACTTACACCCGCCACACCGCAAAGACCTTCTGCCTCTTCTTACGAAGTTTCAGACTTCCTTTGACTGCAAGCAAGCTCCTTTGGGCAGAACATCTACGGTCGCCCATCACATTGACACAGGTACCCACATGCCGTTGCGACAGCGACCCTATAGGCTGTCGGCATCGGAACGTGGGGAGATTAGTGAGCATGTTGATGATATGCTCCCACGTGGCGTCATCCGACCTTCTCAAAGCCCCTGGTCGTCGCCTGTGGTGCTAGTAACGAAAAAAGATGGGTCCCTCCGATTCTGTGTTGACTATCACCGCCTTAACAAGATCACCCGGAAAGACATTTACCCCCTGCATCGAGTAGATGATGCCCTTGATTGTTTGCGTGGTGCTGAATACTTCTCCAGCCTTGATTTGCGCTCCGGTTATTGGCAGGTCCCGGTGGCTGAGTCTGATCGACCAATAACAGCTTTTGTCAAGCCAGACGGCCTATATGAGTTTAATGTAAAGCCGTTTGGCCTATGCAACGCGACCGCCACGTTCAAAAGAATGATAGATAACATCTTGCGTGGTCTCAAATGGCGGACATGTCTCTGTTACTTAGACGATGTTGTGTTTTCTTCGGACTTCTAGACTCACCTGTCTCGTCTGCACCAAATATTGACATGCCTAACGGTTGCAGGGCTTTAACTGAACCTTAAAAAGTGTTGCTTTGGTGCTCGCACATTGAGAATTCTCGGCAATGTCGTGTCAAAGGATGGCATCCTACCAGATCCCGAAAAGCTCCGTGAAGTGGCCGACTTTCCCAAACCGACGTCAATGCAAGCCCTCCGCAGCTTCATTGGGCTGTGCTCGTACTTTCGGCTCTTCGTACAAAATTTTATGCGTCTATCATTGCGCCACTGACCAAGCTCCTCGGTGGTGACAATGGCCTGTCCTCGTGGTCCAAGGAGTGTGATCAAGCGTTTACAACCTTGCGGCGCCTGTTGATTTCGCCACCCATACTGCGGCACTACGATCCGAAGTCCCCTACTGAAGTCTATACTGATGCCAGCGGCGCAGGACTCGGTGCGGTGCTCGCTCAACGCAAGCCTAACTACGAAGAGTACGTCGTCGCGTACGCTAGTCGGACACTTACAAAAGCTGAAAAAAACTATTCAGTTACCGAGAAAGAATGTCTTGCCATCGTCTAGGCTCTTCCCAAATTTCGACCCTATCATGGCCACCCTTTTGACGTGGTAACCGACCATAACACTCTCTGCTGGCTGTCGTCCCTCGAAGACCCCATGGGACGTCTTGCTCGTTGGGCGCTCCGCCTGCAGGAGTATGATATTTGAGTTGTTTATAGACCTGGCCGCAAGCACTCTGATGCGGATGCACTGTCTCGCTCTCCACTGCCTGGTAACCGCGAACGTCTTGCGGGAACCGATACGCTCGTAGCGTCATTGACCTTCACCGACCTAGCTTCCCGGCAGCGCAGTGATCCATGGATTGCGAAGATCGTCGCGTTTCTCTCTACTACACCGACTCCTACGCGGCATAGGGCTCTTGGATGTCAAGCCGCCCACTTCGCCATACGGGATGACCACCTTCGCTACCTCCGCAATTATATGCCTGATTGTCGGAAGTGGCTTCTTGTGATTCCGCGCAGTTTACGTGCGGGTGTATGCGCTGCGTACCATGCTGCTCCCGAGACCGCTCACGGGGGACTTCATAAAACGTACACTCGCCTCTGCCAACGATACTATCGGCGTGGAATGTACGGCTTTGTGCGCAAATACATACGTCCTTGAACTGACTGTCAGCGCCGCAAGATGCCTGCACCGCAACCACCCGGCCCTCTGCAGGGTTTGACATGTCCTCTTAGTCCTTACGATCGTGTCGGCATCGACCTGTACGGCCCCTTGCCATGCACTCCTTCCGGCAACCGATGGATTATTGTGGCGGTCGACTCCCTAACCCGCTACGCCGAAACCGCAGCGCTGCCAGCCGCTACGGCGCGTGATGTTGCCGGGGTTCGTCTTGCGCGCCCTTGTCTTGCGGCATGGTGCACCCCGCGAATTACTCAGCGACAGAGGGCGCGTATTCCTCTCTGAGGTTGTTGAATCCCTCCACACTCAGTGCAGAATTGTTCGTCACACTACGTCCGCATACAACCCACAGACGAACGGCATGACCGAGAAATTCACCCGCACACTCGGAGACATGCTCAACATGTACGTCGCTCGTGATCATTCAAATAGGAATGTGGTGCTACCTTTCTTAACGTTTGCTTACAACACCGACGCACAGACCACTACTAGCTTTTCACCATTTTTTCTCCTCTATGGACGCGAGCCGTCTTGCGCAATGGATACAATACTGCCGTACAGCCCCGATCCTTCTGAGTGACACCCTATTTCTGACATAACCCGACAAGCCGAAGAGTGCCGCCAGCTCACCCGCTCACTGACAACAAATGACCAGGATCGCCAGAAGCATCCTCACGACAACGACCACGCCTCGTCTTCTTTTCGTGCTGGTGATTTTGTGTGGCTGTGGGTCACCGTTACAACACCGGGTCTATCCTCCAAACTGCTTTCGAAATATCACGATCCCTGCCGCATCCTCAAATGTACTTCTCCCGTGAACTACGCAGTAGAACCACTGACGCCCTCTACAGACCTTCGCTGTCGTGGTAGCGAAACCGTCCACGTCAGTCGCTTGAAGCCCTACTACGACCCCGCAGACGTTTCATCGCCGTAAGTCGCCACGATGGCTCCTGCTTCACCGGGGGCACTTGTAATGAAGATTGATTGAAGTGCTCTCGCCGTCCAATCCCTCTTCACCGACCGGTGAATCCCCGAATGAGCATGTAGCATGGGATCAACAGCTGTCATCACCAGTGCGTGAACGCGCGGCTCGAGCCGAATCGTCTGGCTGGTACACCTTGCATGGTTTTGCCTCTTGATCCCTGTCCAGCAGACTGTGTTCCTTCCAATAAACCCCTTTGCAATATACACACACACACACACACACATATATATATATATATATATATATATATATATTTATTTATTTATATTTATATATATATATATATATATATATATATTTATATTTATATATATATATATATATATATATATATATATATATATATATATATATATATATATATATATATATATATATATATATATATATATATATATATATATATATATACATCTATACATATACATATCAATGTTGCAGTCGTCATTGCCAATGTAATTAGCCTTTTGCATAATAATAATAGTGCTGAATGACGTCTGTGTGTCATGTTTGTTTGATAGAATGCTAAAACAGTAAAAATAGAAGCCGAGAAAAAATCCGCCGTTTTTTCCGGAAGCGGGAGTCGAACCCACATTTCCGCTTAGCGCGTGTGGTGCACTAGCCGTTACGCTATTCCGCGACACCTCCTCTCTCGACTTTGCCTCCGGGGTTTATATTTACAACTGCTGTGAGGCCGATCAACTAGCGCTGCCCCTGGACAACCGCGGGAGACGTAGAATGTGTTTTCCTCAGCGGCAGC
Organism: Haemaphysalis longicornis; assembly: GCF_048455015.1. Classification (NCBI taxonomy): domain Eukaryota; kingdom Metazoa; phylum Arthropoda; class Arachnida; order Ixodida; family Ixodidae; genus Haemaphysalis; species Haemaphysalis longicornis. The sequence continues at coordinate 37,942,563 of NW_027526233.1, read as the reverse complement.
CATGTAAGACGTGGTCGGAGGTCGGGGTTAGCAATTGCCATTTCCGGACTGCTGCAGCCAGAGCCCTCGTAATGCATGTAGCAGAACATAAAGATATGGAATGAGGGAATCGGTAAAGACAGATACTATCAGGTTACCAAAGACGACGCAGTTGTCTTCAAGAAAAACAAGTGTATTGGGGCAAACTTGCGCTCCCCTAACAACTCAAATAATACACGGGCGGCGAAGCATCAGTCAGCAAAGTGACGTACACAAACGAGCATCGGAGATCGAATGCCGCGGAGTCTGCTCTGCAGGCTTTTATCTTTCTGCGCAAGTGTTTCTGGAACCGTCGATTCACATCCAGAACATTGTAGATCACAGCAGATTATTCTGGGCTAGTGAATTTAGGGCGAAACAGTCTGCTTATCTCAATGTGGTAGCCGTGTGGAATAAAAGTAAAGATTGGAAGACGCGCTTCGCTTGTAATGCAGATAACACAGCCGGGCGCGGCCCAGCAGTAAAAACAAACAATACATAAAGAAACCCATACCTGGTTCGCGGCATTACCCTCCCTCTAATAGTGCATTGACTCGATGCTAAGAAAGGACAGTCCGAACGAACAAAAAAAAGTCCCTCATCAGGCATAGTAAGGATTCAAGCGACCCCTGTGGACGACTTCGGGCCGCGTGCGTCGTCGTGATGTTCTGGAATCACCATAGAGGATCACCTCGTAAGTAAGGTGGCCAACACGTCGTAGAATCAGGTAGGGTCTGAAATACCATCGCCGAAGCTTCTCACTTAGTCCGCGTCGACGGTTAGGAGTCCAAGCCCACACAGGATCTTCAGGGTGGTACTCGGCGTCTCGGCGCCAGGGGTTGTAGCGCCCGGCATCCACCAGCTGCTGGTGCGCTGTACGATCTCGAGCCACCTGGCATGCCTCCTCCGCACGCTGAAGATATCCGTGGACGTCGGCGTTAAGGTCGTCTTCTACGTGCTTAAGCATGGCGTCGAGTATCGTAGACGGCCGTCTTCGGTGGACAAGCTCAAACGGCGTCATCTGCGTATTTTCCTGGATAGCCGTGTTTTACGCAAAGGTGACATACGGGAGCACTTCGTCCCAAGTCGAATGTTCAACGTCGACGTACATTGAAAGTATATCCGCGATTGTGTTGTCCAGGCGTTTCGTTAGTCCGTTCGTTTGGGGGTGGTACGCCGTCATTCTTCGGTAATCGGTGTTGCTGTAGCGTAATATTCCTTGCATCAGCTCAGCAGTAAAGGCCTGTCCACGGTTCGTGACTAGGACTTCCGGGGGCTCCATGTCGCAGCTCAATTTGCCTTATGAAGAACTTTGCGACTTCTTGTGCAGTCCCCCTCGGAAGAGCGACGGTCCCGGTGTAGCGCGTCATGTAGTTTGTCGCTACAAGAATCCACTTGTTCTCGGATCGGGATGTTGGGACCGGGCCCACAAGGTCCATTCCAATGTTTTGGACGGGACTAGATGGGACGGCAATCAGCTGCAGAAGTCCGGAGGGTCTCGTCATTCGCCGTTTCGTCGCTGGCAGCCCCGGGAGCTCCGGACGTAGTGGGTGACGTCGGATGCAAGGCGGGGCCAGCAGTACTTCATCTTGATTTTCCCAACTGTGCGAGCTGTTCCAAGATGTCCAGAAGACGGGACGTCGTAGCACGCTTCCAAAAATTTCGTCACAAAGATCTGCGGGATGAGAAGAGGATAATTCGCTCTCTTTCCGGGTCTGAAATTCTTCACGAGGACGGCGTTTTTCATGCGGAATGCAGGTAAGTTGCGTTTGAAGGCCCTGGGCACGGCGACGTGGCATCCTTCCAGGTAGTCGATCATGACGCGTACATCGAGGTCGGCACGCTGCTTGGCGGCTACGTCGCTCTCAGTCACGACTCAGAAGAACGCGCTGTCTTCACCGGAGTCTTGCTGTGGTGGGTCGATAGGTGCACGGGACAGGCAGTCGGCGTCATAGTGTTTCCTGCCGGATTTATAGACTACTGTAACGTCGAGTTCTTGCAGGCGCAAGCTCCACCTAGCAAGACGGCCAGAGGTGTCCTTCAAATTGGCGAGCCAACACAGCGCATGGTGGTCTGTCAAAACCTCGAATGGTCTTTCATACACGTATGGGCGAAATTCTGAAATGGCATATAGGCTCGCGGAGCACTCTTTATCAAGGGCTGAGTAGTTTCTTTCTTCCTTGGACAGACCACGGCTGGCATAGACGATTACTTTCTCTCCCCCGTTTGCTTTTGTACGAGGACGGCACCCAAGCCTATATCACTGGCGTCCGTGTGCATTTCCGTTTCGGCGTTTTCGTCGGAATGCGCGAGCACAGGCGCTTGCAGGCATTGTTGCAGCTCGCAGAAGCCTGTTTTTTAGTCATTTTCCCAGCTGAAAGGGGTGCTATCTTTCGTAAAGCGGGTGAGTGGCTCGGCAGTGCGGGCGAAGTTTGCGGCGAAGCGCCTGTAGTATGCGCATAGTCACAAAATATTTGCACGTACTTCTTATCTTTAGGTGTAAGGAAGTTCGCTATGGTGGAAGTTTTCACCGGATCAGGCCGGACTCCCGCGGCGTTGACGACATGGCCCAAAAACTTGAGTTCCTCGTACGCGAAGCGGCACTTCTTAGGCTCCAGCCCTTTGAGGCTTCAGCCCCGACCCACGGATGGCCTCGAGTGCAGACTTCAACCTCGCAAGCCCGTCGAAAGTCCGGGAGAATACCACACCATCGTCGAGGTATACGAGGCAGTTGTGCCACTTCAGCCCAGCTAGCACCGTGTCCATGACTCGTTCAAACGTTGCTGGCGCCATGCACAACCCGAACGGCATCACGTTGAACTCGTATAGGCCGTCTGGGGTTATAAATGCAGTCTTCGCTCGATGTCTCTCGTCCACTTCAATTTTCCACTAGCCCGTCTTCAGATCCATCGATGCGAAGTACTTCGCGTTGCACAGGTGGTCGAGAGCGTCGTCGATTCGGGGGAGGGGTGTACGTCCTTTATGCTGATTTTGTTCTGTCACCGGTAGTCGACGCAAAACCTTAATGTGCCGTCTTTTTTCTTCACGAGTACGACCGGCGCAGCCCAGGGGCTTTTGAATGGCTGTATAATGTCGTCGCTGAGCATGTCGTCGACTTGAGTCCGGAGGGCTTCCCGCTCGTGTGAAGAGACGCGGTACGGTGACTGTCGGGTAGGTCGGGCTCCATCTTCGGTTATTATTCGGTGCTTTGCTAGATGTACCTGACGTAGTTTTGATTTCGACGAAAAACACTCTCTGTAGCTATGCAGCAAATCCAATAATTTCTTCCGTTCTTCTTTCGGTAACGCCGGATTCACGTCGAAGGGATTCGGAAGCTTGAACGTATCTTCGGGTGTGCGTTTTCGGCAACCGCGATCCCTTCACTTGCTTCTTGAGTTTCTTCGAGGAACGCAATTGCAGCGTCCCTGTTTAAATGCTGGTATTCCACGCTGAAATTAGTGACCAAAACTTGGGATAGGCGTTGCGTAAAGCGCGCAATGCCTCTTGCAACGGAGACACGGAGGTCGAGGAGAAACCTTTGGTGACTTTTTACGATAGTGTCGACGTCAGGAACAGCATATTGACTGTAGACGGTGACCATCAAGCTTGCGCGGGGTGTCAGTGTGACATGATCATCGGCGATCCATAAAGGAGCACGGTGTTCGGGTTTCGGTTCCGGCATCATGAAGTCATCGGAGTAAAAGTTATGGACTTGGTCTGTAGATACATTATTGCACCGTTTTACGTCAAAAATTCCATTCCGAGAATTACGTCGCGGGAGCAGTTAGGCAAAATGACAAACGCCGCAGGGTACGTTGTGCCGTCTATGGGGACGAGCGATGAGCAACGCACCACTTGGCGTCACGAGGTGGCCTCCTGCTGTGCGAATGTGCTGACCGTCCCATCTGGTCATAACTTTCTTCAGCTTAGACGCAAAAGTTCCGCTCATGACTCAATAGTCGGCTCCCGTGTGTATGAGGGCGACTACTTCAAAGCCATTTATGGACAGCTGAACGTCAGACACTGCCTTCTTCGAGTTCCGGGTGCGTCGTGGCGTCGTATCTCGGCTTCTGCGCGTTGACGGTTGGGTATTCTGATTGGGGTATTCGTTGTATTCTCATGGGTAGATTTGGTCATGTCAGGAACGCGTCGCGCCGTTTTGCTGTCGTCGTGGTCGGGAGTCACGTCAAAATTAGATTGGGTCGTCGGGGTCGGGGCATGTCGTGAATCATGGTCTTCAGCGAGCCGATGCGTTGTTGGAGGGTTTCCGGTTTTTCGCCGTAGAGCACCTTCACCTCCAGAAGCTGCTGCTTTTAGTTTCCCCCGCGTGGGCTGGGGGACCTTCCACGGGCGAAGTCAGCATTGCTTCGGCGGTTTGGCGATTGGTACGGGTACGGCGACGCCGAGCGGTTGAAACGGGCTGGGCCACGGCTTCTTTGAGAGAGATACTCATCGATCTCACGTGGTCATTGGCCAGGGAGAGGGCGAGGTGCGTCGACAGAGAATCCTCCAAAATATAGCCTCTTGTATGGGCAACGGTGGTAGATGTGGGCGGCCTCTCCGGGTGATTATCGGGTGATTGCCACATCTCGGTCTTTCTTGGCGCCTGGTTTCGGGTTACAGGGGGTCGGGCGGGCGACATTGGGCGGCGGTACGGCGGGGCCTCATGACGACGTGTTGGAACAGGGCGGGTTGAGGAAAACCCGCGGAGTAAGTCAAAGCCTCTGGCTCGCGGGGTGCGTCGGACGGCATAGGAGTTGCCAAAGCCTCCTGTACTACTTCCCGGATTACGTCAGTGAGGGAAGCGACTTGAGGTTCTGGCGTCGCCGTCGGAAAAAGAATCCGCAGCTCCTCCCGCACCACTGCACGGATGGTCACGCGTAGTGAGTCGGAGTTAATAGCGCCGGCACCAATCGTCTCCAAAACCAGCGCACTGATTGGGCGGTCGTACTGCCTTGTTCTCCATCGCGGCGGCCTCAGACGCGAATTCCGACACGGTCTTGGAGGGTTGCGAACAAGGCACGCGAAGAGCTCTTGCTTCGCGCCTCGCATCACAAACCTGAGCTTTTTTTTTGACATTTGGGGGTCCGCACGGCAAAAAAGTCGCTTAATCTCCTCAACGAAGATCACGACACCTTCGGTGGAGTGCTGCGTTCAAATTTCAAGAAAAAGCGCAGCTCACTCTTCTCACCACGGTAGTGAAGGTCTTAAGGAACTCCCTTTTGAATTGAGTCCAGTCGGTCAAAGAGCTCTCATGGTTCTCGAACCAAGTTCGAGCAGCATCTTCTAAGTAAAAGCAGGCATGCCGGAAAGTTTCTTCGTCGTCTGATTTGTTGACTATGCGGACGCGCTCCAGCTTCTCCAACCATTCTTCGGGGTCATCAGCGGGGGCTCCCCGGAACGATGGCGGCTCCCGGAGCTGCTGCAGGACGATTGGCAACGTTGTTTCTTGCAGCATGGTGTTGGTTGCAGCGTTCCTTCCCTTGGGCCCTTCTGGAAGAAGACCGAACCTGGGTAGCAATCCTTGCAGTCGGCGGCTTTCTCCGGTTGGACTGGCCTGGTGGCTTCCAGATGTCGTAGAGAGCGTAAAGGCTTAGTACCAAGCACTCTACCAGATGTCAAGCTGCCAAAGACGATGCAGTTGTCTTCAAGAAAAACAAGTTTATTGGAGCGAACTTGTGCTCCCCTAGAAACTCAAATAATACACGCGTGGCGAAGCAGCAGTCAGCAAAGTGACGTACACAAACGAGCCTCGGGGATCGAATGCCGCGGTGTCTGCTCTGCACGCTTTTATCTTTTGACGCAAGTGTTTCTGGAACCGTCGATTCATATCCAGAACGTTGTAGATCACAGAAGATTATTCTGGGCTAGTTATGTTAGGGCGAAACAGTTTGCTGATGTGAATGGCATAAACGTAAAGAATGGAAGACGGACTTCGCTTTGTACGCAGATAACACAGCCGTGCGCGGCCCGGCAGTAAAACAAACAATAAATAAACAAATCCATACCTGGTTCGCGGCAATATCAAGGTTGCAGTCGTCATTGCTAGTGCTATTCGGCTTTTTTAAAAATAATTAGTAGTGCCGAATGACGTGTATTTGTCAAGTCTCTTTGATGCAGTCATAAATAGGCGAAAATAGAAGTCGAGAAAAAATCCACCGTTTCTTCCGGAAGCGGGTGTCCAACCCACATCTCCGCATAACGTGTGCAGTGCACTAGCCATTAGGCTATTCCGCGACGGCCCCTCTCTCGACTTTACCTTGGGTGTTTATGTTTACAACTGCTGCTTGTTGATTGTAGGGTTTAATGCGCCGACGCAACGGAGGCGATGAGGCGCGCCATAGTGGAGGGCTCCGGATTAATTTTGACCACCTTGGGAAGTTTATCATGCGCCGAAATCTCGTACACACGGGCGTGTTTGCTTTTCGCCTCCATCAGAAAAGCGGCCACCCTGGCAGGGAATCGAACCCGCGACCTCGTGCTCAGCAGCGCAACGCTTTAGCCACTGAGCCGCCGAGGCGGGTTTTACAACTGCTCTGAGGCCGGTCAACTAGCGCCGCCCCTTGACCACCGCGGGAGACGTAGAACGTAGAGAAGGGGCGGCGCTAGTTGACCGCCCTCAGAGCAGTTCATCGTGGTTCATTGTCGCCGTTTGGATGTTGCGATGCCTCGCTTCATTTTCATTCGACGCTCTCGCAGTCGAAAATCCCGCGAGCTTCGCCATTGCAGTAATAACGTGCCAACGCTTGGACAATCTACACTCTAATCCTCTCCACCGGGATGGTGGGGTCAATGAGGTGCCCAGGAGGCGTAGATTTACGCGCCCTCATAATCAGTATCATCCGCGAAGACCTGCAACTGCGTGACCCAACTGCTTCCTTACGGGATATCATTCACCCGGACGCCCCCCAGTTGCGTGACCTTGTCAAAGGGAAGCTGGCCTTTATGGCGGGTGTCACCCCAACGACCCCTTCTGGTCCTATCACTACCGTCGCGTAATAGTGAGTGATCGCGGCGACAGCACCCTTTCTAGTAGAAGTAGCACCGGCTCATGTACAGGCGTCCACAGAATAAACCGGACCAAGCGAGCGGCGCGCGATAACTATCGGTGCGACACCTTCCGGCACAGCGCCTGCTGTCGAGATAGCGGAGGGCGCATGCGTGTCTCTCCCTATAGTTTGTGCATGTCAGTTTCCTTGATTTCGGCTGCAGCACTTCGTTCCTGTCGAATGCGACGCGCGGCGGCGCCTTTCCCGGCGCACCTACCCAGCGGGCGTGATGCTTGGCAGCAGCCAGCAGCGTGCGCCATGCGCTGATGCCGCGTAACTGTGCGTTCATCTGAGAATGTTTGTTCGGCGCTATTTTTATCATTTTATTGACTGGAACGCAAACTGGCGTTGAAGAAAGGCTGCGATAAAGATTCACACATGACTGAACCAGTGCTGGTCGTTATGCGACGAACACACAGTTGATAGCAAGAAATGAAAACAGCGATGGTTTATTCGGTTCGGAACAAAAAAAAAGACATCGGTGATTGTCGGAGTGGTTCCCCTTATTAAACGTGTGTGAAGTTTCAGTCGTTCTCTATAACTTCAAGAATGCTTTGGGGGGAGCGACTCATAATGCGACTTCATGATTTCGGGACGGGAGCGCAGGCGTCCCCATTCATCTTCCACTGCCTGCCACAACTCGTCCGCCGAGCGCCTGCAGTCATTTCGTTTACCGAGATTCATCTTCATAATTCCCCACACATTTCCTATCGGATTTAGGTCTGCCCCGCATGGAGGCCACCGCAGCTGTCGCACCGCGTGGTCCTCGAGCAGTGATCTCACGGCTCATGCTGTGTGGACAGCTAGGGCTGCGGTCCAGTTGCAGGATGAGGCACCCGTCCATGAACGGGCCGTCGAGGACGTAGGGGAGCAGACTTGTCGAAATAACGTTACAATACTGGGAAGCATTGAATGGCCCAGTAATTCTGACGAGGGGTCCCAGGCCTTTCGCACTCATTGCGCCCCATACGCTGACGGAGACGCTCCCACTGGAAAAGCCGCTTGGGATGTAGCGGGGCTGGTATGTGAAAAGGGAATAAAGCGAACTTGTATTCTAAATACAGAAATACATCAGGAAAGATATCTCCGAGGAAAGGTATCCCCGAAGATATTGGGAGGGTATACTAGCTAAATCAATGAAATGACATTCGCCGTGTTGGATAGTTTATATTGATTGAAACTACTGGCACATTTTCGTTTTTAGCGGGAGGCTGAACCGCCACTGCCACGTAGGCGAACAGTATCCTGCATAAAACTATGCATCATTTTTATCCGCTTTCCACACCGAGAATTACAAAATGCCCCGTTAGCCGATGCGGGTTACCTGAAGTGTGTCGTAAAAAAACAACGACAAGAAACGCTTAATAAACGGTGGTTATAAAACTACGATTCAAATGAACCCAGCTGAATAAAATTTACAGGGACATTGTATAGCGGTTGCTCCGAAATATAGGTATTAACAGGCAGTTATGAATTGCTAGCCTTAACAATTACGCTTAGCGTTGTATTCGGGACCCCCGAAGGAATGCTCAGCAATTGTCACATTAAACCGGGCTTCCAATTTAACCTCTTGGGCTATAGTGGTTGATGTATCGTCTAGAATGCACATTACCAGCTACGTTTCACAGTTCAGTTTCGCACCTGCAGCTCATCGGACGCGAAACACGCCGCTGTTGATCCCAGCGAGTGACGAAAGTCGATTCGTCTGTGAATATAACTTCCTTCCACTCGTCCGTTGTCCACTGCTCCACCGCCCTTACGAACTCCAGCCTTCCCGGCCTCTGGCGGTCCGTAAGGTGCGGTTTCTGCACTGCCACGCAACTCCCGAGTCCCGCCTCCTTCAGTCGTCTTCGAATCGTCTCGCAAGAGACATTCAATGACAGCTCCTGTTGAATTTCTTTTGCAGACAGGAAGGGATCTGCCACAGCGGCTGCGACAATTAGCAGTCCCTGTTCCTCACTGGTGAATTCAGGCCCCCCGCTGCGCTCAGCGTCATTAAGTCTGCCCTGATCATCGCGGCAGCCTTGAATAATGCGGCTTACAGAAGTTCTAGTCCTCCCGTTGAGGCGGAAAATTTCCCACTGAGTAGTCCCTCCGATAAAATGTCGCACGATGTGCCTCCGTTGCTCGATGGGGACACGGGACGGCATTCTTCACGAATATGGCCATGCAGGACGGGTTACGTGCATTATACGCTTCGTAGCTATCACTGTCCAATGGGTGACATAGAAGGAAACGCCTCATTGCTTTTCGATAGTGGACACTCACACCGACAGTTGTGTATTTCGGTCTATTTTTCCGAAGCGAATAAACCATCGCTGTTTTCATTTCTTGCTATCAACTGTGTGTTCGTCGCATAACGACCAGCACTGGTTCAGTCATGTGGGAATCTTTATCGCAGCCTTTCTTCAACGCCAGTTTGCGTACGAGTCAATAAAATGATAAAAAGAGCGCCGAACACACATTTTCAGATGAACGCACAGTTACGCGGCACCAGCGCATGTCGCACGCTGCTGGCTGCCGCCAAGCATCACACCCGCTGGGTAGGTGCGCCGGGAAAGGCGCCGCCGCGCGTCGCATTCGACAGGAACGAAGTCATGCAGCCGAAATCAAGGAAACTGACATGCACAAACTATAGGGAGGGACACGCATGCGCCCTCCGCTATCTCGACAGCAGGCGCTGGGCCGGAAGGTGTCGCGCCGATAGTTTTCGCGCACCGCTCGCTTGGTCCGGTTTATTCTGTGACCGCCCGTACATTTGAGCGCCATCTCCCCCGCATGCTTAAAACAATGGCACCCGACGTGCCCACCAGGCTTTTTCGAGTGATCGACCTGTCTGCTATTTGTATGAGGACAGATTTCCCGTTTCTGTCGACGACGTCTGCAGGATTACAGGAGAGGGTATGCACCTTTCGAAAGTGATAAGCGCTTTGCCTACAGCGCTCCTAGAAAGTAGACGTATCTTCACCGCGGCGATATTGACCGCCTCCGGCTCCAGTTGATATGCCTCGCCATATCGCCACTCGGTCTCACTCCTACGACCCGTGTTCTACACTGGTGACTTGCGATCGGAAAACTAGCACCTTCAGTGTTTGGATGGGAACCTCCCTTAGTCGAAAAGCAAAGAACTCCTCAAGAAAGACCATCGAATGCAATAAATGTGAAAATTAAGGTGGTGTTGATGCCCTCTACACTGGAGCCACCATATCCGTCATTAGAAAAATTTGTGTTCACGGCTCCGAAAAGTAAGAGTCCTGCTCACTGGGCCTTCATCATTTGGCGCTAATCAAATCGTGCTAGAACCGTATGGATTCTGTACAGTGCCCGTATTGATACAAAGAAATCGGCACCACATCCAGTGCGCAGTCTTCTCTTGTTGCTCTCACGCAGTCATTCTAGGGTGGGATTTTCTCTCACAGGCATCTGCTGTCATCTCCTGCCAAAACACCGACATTGAGATCGCCCCTACCGAGCTCACACACAGCGTCTTCGATGTTGCGCTGCCGCTTGGTGGCAAGTGCAGATCTTGTTCGTAGGCCTGAAGGTGAAACAACAATTTGGGTTTGTGGAGCTATTTCTGCAATGAAGACGTGCTCCTAATTCCCAGCCCTCGTTTTCAACCAAGCGTAGTCGTTGTCGCAAATTTTCCTGCACGTTTCTCGCATCGATCTGCGTTGCTGCTGACCACGAACGCGGAATCACCTTTGACCTGTCCCCAGACAAACCGACTCTCTACTGAATCTTCTGCCCAGGCACATACCCGTATTGAATTTTCACTGCCCTACATTTGGTCAGGCATCGGTGGCCACTCATTGAATTTAAACAGACGCACCCCGCATCATTTGCTGCCGCCCATTCCGCGTATTCCCATCATAGCGGAAAATATTCAGCTACAATGTTGCCGACATGCTACAGCGCAAAATTATCCTTGCACCTTATAGTCCTTCGTCATCTCCTGTGGTCTTGCTACTGAAACAAAGATGGGACTGCTCGATTTTGCTTGATTACCGCGCATGGAATGAAACCACTTGCCAGGACGTATATCCATTGCATTACATTGAAGATGCCTGGACTCTCTGCAGGAAGCGCAATATTTCTCCAGCCTGAATTTCCACTCTGGTTCTTAACAAGTTTAAATTAACGAGTCCGATAAAGAAAGGCCAGCCTTCGCCACCCGGATCAAATCTACAAGTTCAAAGTTCAAAGTTTGGACTTTGTAACGCTCGAGAAACTTTTGAGCGTAGGATAGACACTGTACTCAAGTGCCCCAAATGGCAAACGTGTATATGTTACCTCGATGATGTTATTTTTTTCTTCAAGCTTTCGTGAGCACTTAAGGCGTCTGAATGAGATCCTCACGTGCCTCGGCAGTGCGGACCTTTAGCTGAAAACTACGCAATGCCACTTCGCCATTCGAAGCACCCACGTTTTAGGCCACGTCGTGAGCAACGAAAGTATCTGTCCTGACAAGGTGGCTGCTGCGTGAAGTTCCCGCGCCCGCAGCAACAGTAGACACTGCGTATCTTTGTTGGGCTGGCGTCTTACGTTCGCCGTTTTGTACGCCAATTTTCTGCAGTTGCTTCACACCTCCACACGCTCCTTTACCCGAGATCTTCCTGTAAGTTATCGGATCACTGCAAAGAGGCTTTTGATCAGCTGAAGCCCGCGCTAGTTTCCAAGCCTATATTATACCATTTTGATGAATCTAGGCCTGTAATTCTTTAAACTGACTCTAGTGGTCGTGCAATCTGCTCAGTTATTTTGAAGTCGGATCAACAGCGTCGCAAGCGCCTTATATCATACATCAGTCGCTTCGTCAGTTCCCCCTAGAATAACAATAGTATCACTGAGAAGGAGTGTCTCACCATCGTTTACACCATTCAGAAGCTTTGTCCCTACCCCTACGGCAGGCACTTCATGGTGGGGTCGATCCACCATGCCTATGCTGGTTGCAGACTCCTGAAGAATTTAGCACCACACCTCGCACGCTGGATACTTCGGCTTGAGGGTATGACTTCATTGTAACATACCTATACGGGAAGAAGCAGCTCTATGGCGTTCGTATTTCATATTGTCTACTCAAGGTGCCTGACACTACTTCCACATCCGGGCTACCAGAGAAGGTGACCTCTATCTCACGTATCAACTTAATGTCATTTGACCTGTCACACCTTTCTCAACTTCAAATACGAGAATAGTACTGGCGTAATTTAATCGACCAGTTTAGCGCCTCCTAACGAAGCCTCCTAACAGGAGGTTCCATCATCAACTTCAGAGCTTCTCACTTTTAAATGATGTGCTGCATCGTATCAACCATCACGTATCTCTTGACGTGTGGGTTCCCGTTGCGCCGCGCACCATCCAGCCGCAGATTCTGGAAGCTTCTCGCGACGATGACCCAGCGGGTCACCTAGGCTTCGACAAACTTATGATCGGGTCCACGGTCGCTTTTTTTGACCTGTCCTTTCTACCTACGTGGCCCGCTACGTCGCTTCGTGCCTTTCCTGTCAGCAGCTTAAAATGTCCATATCAACACCTGCGCGACAGTTGAAGCCACTACCTTGTCCTTCAATGCCATTTGAAGCATTTCGCACCGAACTTTACGAACATTTAAACTGCCTTCTACGGGCCACCACTGAATTGTGACATCCGTGGGTCATCTCACAGGTTATGTGAAGAGAGCACCCTTTCGCTCTGAATATGCTCCCGAGGTCGCAGATTTCTCCTTTTGTTTCATACTGTCACATCATGGTGCCCCTTGTCTCCTTTTAAGCGATCGCAGCCGGACATTTTTACCTACCATTGTTCAAGAAGGTCTGCGTACGTCGAACACTGTGAATAAAACTACACCCGCCTATCACCCACAGACGAACGGGTTGCCTGAACGATTTCATCAGACTCCCTCTGATATGATTTTAATTATATACAGCCTCATCACAACTAGGAGGCGATTCTATCATTCGTTACATTTGCATGTAACACTGCAGTTCAAAGATCAATCAGATCCTTTCCATTTTTCGTCGTCTACGGCCGGACCCAACATTATTGTCGACATCTCAATTTTATCGGTTCATGTATAGACCTCAACCCCGTCTAGAACAACTTCGTCTCCTTCCTCAACCACTGCTTACAAATGGGCCTGTCTCAAAGCAGAAGCCAGTCGACACGAATACAAGTACCGCTACGACGCCACCCACCATGCTGTTCGGATACGGCCAGTCCTTGAGGTGCTACTTTGAACCCCCGCGTGTAGGCCAGAATTACACGCGAAATTGTTGCACCGAATCACGGGTCCCTATTCAGTACTTCGAGAAACCTCCCCAGTGAACTATCCCGTCGCTCCTAGGTGCGCCCCACTGGCTCGCCACTATTTTGAAGCGGACGTCATGCACGTCTCACCCCTTACGCCATGCTTGTACCGAGCTTCCCCCATTTGCGCACGGGCGGCCGCCTCGTCCACAGGAGAAAATTGATGTGCGCAGTTAGCCGTGCGCTACCCAGTTGGGACATGGTGTGCTACTGCAATTACTTAAAGGTCACTATCCCACACCTCATCTTCCTCTAATAGTCATCCTCATCATCATCTTGTATCCATCGGTGGTGGTCTTTCTCTCCAGTTTCGGCTGAGCATGTGTTCCGTGGCGGCTGCTATGCCGAGTATAAGTCTTGCTGCACCTGTCTTTCAGAGTCCTTACAAATTGCAAAATAAAGGTAACAAATGATTCTACATCCGACTGCATGACTGTGACCTTAAATGGGGGGAAACTACTCTCGGAACAATAATATTAAATTGCGAAGTCTCACTAGTTACTAAAGAGGAATGGGCAAGGCTCCTAAGGCATGAAAAGAGGAAAAGCTGCAGGTGACGGCGATATAACCGTGGTTCTTTCAAAGGAAGCAGGAGATACTTTACTGAAATGCTTGTTCACTATAATAGAAACGCTTCAGGGCTCAAAAAGTTCTCATAGCCTGAGAAAACGCATCATTATTCTTATTTGTAAAAAGGGAGATGCCAAATACCTTACGAATTACAGACCCTGCAGCCTAGTATCATTTGTTTACAAACTGGTTAGCAGAGTTATAGTTAACCACATAGGTGACAGCCTAGATATTTAACCCCCCGAGTATAGGCTGGGATTAGGAAAGGGTACTCAACCATGTATTACATACATGTCGTCAATCAAGTGGTAAAAAAATGTACACAATGCATTATGCCCGTTTACATGGCGCTCACAGGCTATGAATAAGTGATTGACTCACTATACAGTGCAGCCATGCTAAAGCATGAAAAGAGCTAGAAATACAACAGGCCTACATAATACTTCTAGACAACAAACATAGGGTACGTACGGTAGGATAAGCCTCCACAACTAAATCAAAGTTTTACCGATCCAAAAAGCAGTAAGACACGGAGATGCTATATCTTCGAAACTACTCATAGCATGTGTGAGGCGGGTTGTTGTGTGGATGAGGAGGTCAAGTTTCACTGGCGAAGAAGAAGCGATGCACGTGACGTCAGACAAGGACAACGTATATTAACAGGACAGAATTAACAAAGTACACAATTAACTATGACCTAATCTATTCGAAGGACTCGATGTCCGACAAGACACTGTTAGCTCAATGTAGTTCCCGCTCACGTCTTGCAATCCTGCAGTACTCGGCGGTAGGAAGCTGTGGCGGTACACTTGATCGGTGTGATGGCTGCAGGCGCTGTCTCCTTGACGCTGGCGCTGGCCGCCGCAAAGTCGGGTCCCGTGCGCTAGGCTCGGGGCGCTGCCGCGGTGACCTTGTCGATACCGGTGCTGCGACGGTTGAGTGCTTCGGTCCGGGTGCTCCGTGGCCAGTCTCGGCTTAGCTGCCTCAATGTCCGCGGGGAAGGTTCTCCAAACGGAGGTACCCCGAATGTTCTCGTCCGGCAGGTCGCTCCTCAAACCTCGTTCCTTCCGCTCTCGTGTCACGATCCTCCGGCTTCCTCCTCCTCTTTCTCTCCCGCGCCCTTCTTCGGCCTCCGCCCAAACCTGTCCCGTTAATATACTGTCCCGTTAATTCTGTCCCGTTAATATACGTTGTCCTTGTCTGACGTCACGTGCCTCGCTTCTTCTTCACCAGCGAAACTTGACCTCCTCATCTACACAACAACCCGCATCACGAAGATGGCGTCCGCGACAGGACTCTCTGAGTAACTTCCAGAGAGTCGAGAAGAGAATTTTCGCGGCGGAGAGGAGAGCACTTTGCGCGGGAATGGACATTGACAAATTGCTCGCAGTGGGAAAAGAGTTAGGCCTGGTGGGCAGTGAGCTGAAGGAATGGGTTGAGAGAGAGATGGAAAAGGAAAGACAGGAAAGACAGGATGCGAGACAAAAAGAGCGCTCGCCAGACAAGCCGAAATCCCAGGCTTGAGCTCGAACGTGACGAGCTAGATCGTGAAATACAGCTACAAGAGAAGAAGCGCGCGACTCAATCTTTAGATCTCAAAATTGCAGACAGAGAGCTCCGCGTCTCCGAAACAGGATGGAAAAAGAGTTTGGAACTCCACGCACAAGGGACGGAGGGCATGCGGGTCAGTGGCACTGATGAGGCCGCGCGCGGAAAGGAAGAAAAAAGAACAGATTCCGAACTGCCTCATGTACAGGTGAAAGACTTGCTCCAGGCACAGGAAGTTGCACGGGCCGAGTGTGGCACGCAGGCAGACCAGCCTTGTGCTGGAACGCCTACCGTGAATGCGCCGAGTGAGGTTAGCGGTGCACAGCCATGCGACAAGCTATCTGAGAAGTTTGGAACGCGGTCTCTCACGGAACGCTTCGCTTTCGGACGACAGGCACGAAGTAATGAATCGGGCAGGGATGTCCTGCAAAAGTTCTTGGTCCCGGACAAAAAGCTAGCCGAGAATGACCAAGCTGTGACACAATGCTTCCAGGAGAAGCGAGCATATTCTTTCAAGAAAGTCCCCACACACGAAAGGATTAGAGTTGTGCCGCACTCAGTGAGAGCTCAAGTAACTGGTCCGAGGAGCGCGTGCATACGCAAAGCTGGGGGTGCAGTTAAAAGGGACCGATCTTTCAAGTTACGGTTGCGGAAGTCATCATGCGGCACCCTTGCGAATGAAAGAATACTTCGGAGAAGCAAACCCGACCATGCAGCGAAAGGCGTCCAATGGACGCGTCGGAAGAAAGTGAAGATGAAGTTACATGGAAACAAACCAGATTGAAGACATGTATTCGACTTGGCTTGAAATGGGATGCCTAGAGGAAATAAACTGTTCGGGACAATCTTTCAGGAAAAAAAAACTTGTAGCATGTATGTTAGGTTCATAGGTTGTACTCTGAACTGTGTGCGGTCTACTCGAGCCACCTTGAATGACGGCCGCCCGTATACAGCGCTTGATCGTTTTGCGCGGTGGTAGTTTAATTATTGTTTGGTATTGTTTAAAACGTGTGTGACTCCTTCGTTCGGTTGGAATAATTCTGGTTCTATTATTCACTACTTATTTTGGGTGGTTTGTGTAAGCCATGACTTAGGAGATGCAGTTTGTTGTATTATATTTGTATTTGAGTTTGATTGTGTGCTGTTTGAATTCATTGTTATGCAGTCTTTTGGAAGTGTTACTATATGACTTGAAAGTGTTCTGGTGGTAGTGGTGATACGTGGTGCCTTGCGTGTAAGCTGACTGGACTTTCCACTGTGACCATCGACGGACTTTTCACCGGAAGTGTTTTTTCCCCAAAACACTTCTTTCGATAAGGGCAATTGTGAGCAGGCGCTGCTCACCGGACAGGGGTCGGCAGATAGAAGCGAAGACGACGAGGTTTGGGCGGAAGCCGAAGAAGGGCGCGGGGGAGAAAGAGGAGGAGGAAGCCGGAGGATCGTGACACGAGAGCGGAAGGAACGAGGTTTGAGTTGCGACCTGCCGTACGAGAAAGTTCGGGGAACCTCCGTTGCGAGCCGCATCTTCCCCGCGGACATCGAGGCAGCTAAACGGAGACTGGCCACGGAGCACCCGGGCCGAAGCGCTCATCAGTCGCCGCACCGGCGTTGACAAGGGCACCGCCGCAGCGCCCCGAGCCTAGCGCACGGGACCCGACTTTGCGGCGGCCAGCGCCAGCGTCAAGGAGAAAGCGCCTGCAGCCATGACACCGATCAACTGTACCGCCATAGCTTCCTACCGCCGAGTAGTGCAAGACTGCGAGACGTGAGCGGGAACTCTATTGAGTTAACAGTGTCTTGTCGGACATCTAGTCCTTTGATTAGATTAGGTCATAGTTAATTATGTATATTTCTAATTCTGTCCCGTTAATATACGTTGTCCTTGTCTGACGTCACGTGCCTCGCTTCTTCTTCGCCAGTGAAACTTGACCTCCTCATCCACACAACAACCCGCATCACAGCATGTTTGGAGGGGGTATTAAGAAAGTTTCTGAGCGAAAATGCCGGATTACGGGCAAACAGATAGTAGTTGAGTGATTTCTGGTTTCGAGACGACATAGTTTGCCTGATTGAAAACGCAAAACACTTGCAAATAATGGTTGAGGAACTCAATCAGAAAGTACGGACGTAACAATAAAAACGTGAGGTTTCGTTTAAGTTGACGAAACGAAACGATAGAAGTAACGGACTATAACAACATCGGACAGATGGTTGCGGGGACCCCCACACTAGTAGAGAAATCTGGTGCAGAATAGGACTTGGCTAGGGAGCGGGGCCAGGGTTACACTCCCGAATAACGAAAAGAAAGCTACCTCTATTAGTGAAAAGAACAATATACAAGCAATGCACACTGCCGGTGATGACATACGGAGGTGAAACATCGCGCCTTTCTGAACAACTAGAAAGCAAAATTAGATCGGCTCAAATGGAAGTAATAATGATAGTAGTAGAACCTAGGGACAGTAAACGAGCTTCCTGGATCACAAAACAAATTCTATAAGGCGTCATCATAGTGCAAATAAAGGAAAAGAAATGGCCTTGAGCTGGCCTTGCATTGAGATGGACCTATAACCGGTGGTGAATTAGGGTAGCTAAGTTGATACAGACATAAGCGTAGAAAAATGTTATTAACACGACGCTGGAGGGATTAAATGGGTAAATTGGGGATTTACCGGTCGACTCGAGCAGATCAGGACAGGAGTCGTTGGAAGTCAATGGGGGATGTCTTTGCCCTCCAGTTCACCTGAGCAGGATCGTGAAGATTATATATATATATATATATCGTTCTTTATACATAAATATATATATAATCGTTCTTTACACATAAATTTCGGACGCTTACTGAGGGTATAAACGAGAGCGCAGGGAGATTGGGCTGCCTACGAGACCTTACGTGAATTACGTGAACTTTTTTTTGGGGGGGGGGGGGGAGGGAGCGGGAGGGCGTGCGGCGAGGGAGCCAAACGAGTGCTGTTAGCAATAAATCTGCGGTTCAGACCTAATTTTCTCCTTATTATCGTTTTGCCATTGTTAACAAAATAGAGAACACGCGCCTCGCGACCACACGGTTACGAGTTTCGGGAAAACGAGGGGGGGGGGGGTAGGGGGGTGCGTTTCCGCACGGGAATGACTCCTCCGGCGACGTTTCGGCGCTCCGCTAGCGCTTCTGCACCATTAAATCTCCGTGGCGCACCGCGCCGACTCGGGGTATCGATTACAACACGACTTTGGACCATGTTGAGTACGCGGACCTTGCCTGACGCCGCAGCCTCCATACTCATGTTTCCTCCGCTCCTCTCGCTATGTGTGTTTAGACCCTGTATTGGCATTCGTGAGCTACTGGGGGCCATGTGGCGCCTATCTACATTTGCAACAACGTTCTTCAAACATAATTCACTCCTAGGGGTTTTTCTTCCCTTTTTTTTTCTTCTCTCTCTCTCTCTCTACAGTACGCGGAATACGCCACGTCACGTCATTCTGAGCCGCTGAGCGGTCCCTCACTCTACCTTTCAAGTTTCCGCTGTTCGACCTTCGTATTCATCGGTGTCTGCTTCTGAGACCCCCCTTTCTTCTGCCTCTCCTTTTCTCCCCTCTTTCTCTATTTCTAATTGCTTCCTTCTTTATACTCCTTTTTTCTCCTGTTTTCCTTTTCCCATCTCCTTGCTTTGTATCGCCGCTCGCCTGGGGAGAGACGTGTATATGTGCCGCTGAGATTATTGTAGATGTTTGCTTTCATTTATTTAGTTTCTTTTCTGGCAAGAAAGAGAGGTAGAGGGCAAAATTCCCCTCTCTCGTGAAGTGTGTATCGTTGAGCATATTCAGTCACTTGTAATTTTCCCTGAAGCAGACCAGACCACTGGTCGAAACTGTCGAAATAAAGTCTTTGTTAGTGTTTTTCAAGTGGTCGCACCCAAGTTTTTGAATATTAAAACAGTAGCCAAGAATTCCTTCTCTGCAATATATATATATATATATATATATATATATATATATATATATATATATACGTTAAAGAAGCACAGCGGCAGCTATAAGACTTGTCATTCTACAAACCACTCGAAAATGATCCCACAGCAGACTTTAAGGAAACCTTTACCGAACATCTCACTCAATTGGTGAGAATGGAGTAATGGAAGAAAGAACGGCACATTCACTTGTTCCGCTTATTCCTGTGGCCGGCAGGTTTTACTTAGTGCCAAAAATAAAAAAAAAACAATCCCGGCCGCCCAATCGTCGCGGGGATAGGCTCCGTCACGGAACAGCTTTCGCGCTCCGTGGACACGATAATTAGCATCATACCGCCTAGTTTTCCTTCCTACATCAAAGATACTAACCATTGCCTTTCCGACGTTTTAGATTTGGATATTCCCAGCAACTCCCTTCTGGTTACAATGAATGTTGCGTCACTCTACACAAATATTCCGCACGACGATGGAATCTGAGCAGTACTTCACGCTTACAGGGAAGCAACCTTTGACCAACTTGTTGATGGCTCTACACTAAGGACTCTTCTTCGGGTAATTCGAGAGCTTAACAATTTTGAGTTCGATGGAATCCACTACTTCCAAATAAGTGGCACATCTATGGGAACACGCGTAGGGCCAAACTATGCCAATATATTTATGGGCGTCCTAGCGGCAGAATTTCTGAACAGGCAGAGCCTAAAGCCACTCTATTATAAGCGCTTCATCCATGATGTATTCGTGATTTGTACCCACGGGCAGACGAACCTTGTAACCTTCATAGACGTGTTCAACTCTGCACATCCCTCCATTTCTTTTTCTTACCAATACTCCCCGTCTACTGTGAATTTTCTTGACGTAAACGTCACCGTCTCAGAGGGCAAACTGATCATTAAACTGTACTAAAATCCGACCAACAAGCAACAGCACCTACATTTTCAAAGAAGGCACGTCAAACATTGCAAAACCGGAATTCGCTAAAGCGAAGCTCATTGTTTTCATTGAATTTGCTCGAAGGAAGAGGACTTCAATGTTAATTGTAAGGAGCTACACAGTGCACTTTTGAAGCAAAAACATCCCGTTGAAATATTTGACAATGCAATAGACAGAGCACGAAACTTGAATCGCTCATACCTTCTCAGAGGCACCAAAACCTCCCACGACTCCCCGCAAACGAACTTGGTATTAACACATTCTGTATCTGTTTCCAAAGTCTCCTCTATACTAAAAAGCACCATAACATTCTTACCCAAAGTGAGTGCCTAAAACATATTTCTTCTTAGTCCCCACGGGTTGTGTACAGCAGAAACAAAAACATTGGGGATGTCATGACATCATCCAAAATAATGACTCAAACGACCGGCGGATGCAGTCCTTGCGGGAAGCCTCGATGTCAAATATTCACGCACATGTCCACAACGGATACCGCGGTCAGTTCAGCCTCTGACTTTCGTCTAAAAATCGCAGGAAACCTGAACTGTGATAGTTCTAATGGGGTATACTTTCTTGAGTGTATGGTGTGTCACCTATAATACATCGGGCAAACACAAAAGTCGTCCAGAACTAGGTTTAATAATCACAAGTCACATTCCAAAACTCTGCCATCTCTCCCGTGTTTAAAACATGTTAACCTTCCTGGGCACTGTTTTGACCACCTCAGCGCCACTATATTAGAACCTGGATTTCCCTCAAACCATGATCGACTAATCCGCGAATCGTACCCTTATTTACAAGTTCAAGTCCGCATCCTCAGGCATTCATGATGGTTTGGGGAAATTATCGTCTGTGGTGGGTACCTAAGCCACTTTTATCTTTTTTTTTCTTTCTTTTTTTTGTTCGCCACACCAGCCACCAAACGTCCCGCCCCCACCCTTGTCTCTCTCCTGCTTTTCGTTGAATAATAGCACGCCTCCACTCCGCCTTCCACTCCAGTTGAGAGTTGGGGCATTTCTACGGTTGGCAGCACACTTTGGGGGGTTAAATTTGTTATCGCGAACGCGCCGTCCGCGCGTTCACTCACCATTTGCCATAAGCACTGTTCTCGTGCGTCTACTCTACCATTTTCCCAACTATTTCTTCGGGTTCCTCCATAAGTTTCTTTTGCTGCTTAAATATATATATATATATATATATATATATATATAAGACAGAAAATAAGGGTTGGCAGTCAAGAAAACCTGGGAAAGATAAGGGGAGGTTGGGCTGGGTCACAGAAAGAGATGAAGAATTTTTTTAGTCGAAAAGAAAGTGGTGAAATAATGCCCGCCGGGTGGGATTTGAACCCACGACCTCCAGAATACCGGTCTGATGCGATAACCACTACGCTACAGGCGGGGCTGTTTCCCCAGCACTTTCTCGGGTATATATGTTAAGTAATTTTTGTTTCCTGCACTTGGGGGTGGTAGCCAGCGCCACTCGGACTACTCTGGGTGAAGGGGACCTTCTTTTTAACCCCCGGGCCGTGAGTCGAGTGTCTACGACATGTCGAGAGTGGTCGACCAGCGTTGAACCCTCTTAAGCTCCCTTTGGCACCAAGACTGCCAGAACAGAGGCCCTCGTTAAGCATGTAGCGAATCAGAAAATGGAAAATGAGGGGCTCCGTGAAAATAAGACAGAAAATAAGGATTGGCAGTCAAGAAAACCTCGGAAAGCAAAGGAGAGGTTGTGGTGGGTCATAGAAAGAGATGAAGAATTTTTTGAGTCAGAAAGAAAGTGGTGAAAAAAAATGCCCGCCGGGTGGGATCCGAACCCACGACCTCCAGAATACCGGTCTGGGGCGATACCCACTACGCTACCGGCTTTTTTTTATTGCCTGCTTTGACATTTGTACAGCAAATCACACATCATGTCATGTAATGATCTGTCAACCCTACTTGGCTGACTGCTTGGCTTTAAAACTTTCTAAGACACATTCATCGTCAAGCACAGGCAACCACTCAGGGGGATCATCCTCAGCACGAAACACTTCCCGTACATACTGTACGCTTTCAATGAAATTTTCCCTGACAGGCCGGCCATTTATATCCGCATTCCTCACCGCCATTCTCGTCTTCCATATACTATGAAGGCTGAGGAGCATGATCAAATCGTACAGCACCCCGCCCTCAGTTTTTTCAGGTAAGAACCGAATTCCACGCGCCGTTATGGTAAGTCTTTCTTTATCGTACGTTGGAGGACGTCCCAGTGGAACACTGGGTCCCAACATTCGATGAAGACGTGTATAATAGTTTCCGGCTTTTTGCACAGTCTGCAGTGGGGCTGTTTCCCCACCACTTTCTCGGGTATTTATGTTAAGTAATTTTGTTTCCTGCACTTGGAGGTGGTAGGCAGCGCCACTCGCACTACCCGGGGTGAAGGGGTCCTTCTTTTTCACCCCCGGGCCGTGACTGGAGTGTCTACGACATGTCGAGAGTGGTCGACCAGCGTTGAACCCTCTTAAGGGGGCCCTGAAAGGCATTTTGAGCACACTAAATGAACTAGCGCAACCGTTCGATTGGGTCGTCAACGTCCTCTGTGCCAAGTATTACTCTTGTACGCGCAGCGGAAAGCTCACACTTTTGTTGCAAAGTTTGTCGTTTTTTTCTCACCCTTCCCTTCGTGTTTTTGGGCGCCGCCATCTTCACATGTCTACATCATCGATTCCCAGATGTTCGTCATGAGCTAGACACCCTGCAACTGGGCGGCTTTTTCACGCACTTCCGGCAAAGAGATGAGTCGTCTGCTCAGCGTCGGCTCGCCGGCTGATCAGCCAGCGGAGTGCTTGGGCATTTTACGTCAAACGAAACAAGTGTAAAACAAACGCTTAACCGTTTGTATTGAATGCAACACGGCCATAACACGACATGGATATTCTGTTACCTGAGTACGTTCCATAAAGAAAGCGTTGAAGCCCCGTGGCACTTCTTTCGTGCAATCGCAGAGAACGCCCTGAGCCGAATGCCCGGGTTTGACGCATACAACTTCAAAACAATCCAGAGATACATATTCAACTTCAAAACAATCCAGAGATGCGTTTCTAACGAACACAACGTCACAACATGCGTTGAAAGTCTGAACCAC
This sequence comes from Haemaphysalis longicornis, assembly GCF_048455015.1. Classification (NCBI taxonomy): domain Eukaryota; kingdom Metazoa; phylum Arthropoda; class Arachnida; order Ixodida; family Ixodidae; genus Haemaphysalis; species Haemaphysalis longicornis. Next base: position 37,919,048 of record NW_027526233.1, on the reverse strand, counting down.
AATTGACAGAGGATGGGTTGCCTCCAGCCCGTCGTAAATTCGGTACTCACCTCGCGCGCGGTTTGCGGGGACGAACAGCAAGTCACTTAACTCTGGCGCACAAGCCGATGGCTTTTAGCCACGCACACTGCACATACCCCATGCGAGGTTGAGTCGTACGTCGCACGAGAAAGATATTCCAGACCATAGGAAGCACTATCCACCCGCAGAAGCACAACGTCGCATTTCATCGCGAAACAAAGGCGTCCACAACACACACACCATCGCCTCCTGTAATGCCAAACGCATCTCGCACGTCCCAATGTCAGTGAGTGGTACGCCAGCTGCAGTTCCCACATGTCGCGAAGTGGGGCCCCAAGCTGAACCGGGATCACGCAACCGTAACTGACTTCTGGAGCGGTTTGTGCCTTGTTGTCAAGGCAACCGATGTTTGAGATTATCAAAGAAATGGCGCTCGCTCCAGCGCTAGAAAGCTCAGAGCCCCGACGTAGCATGTTTTGCCAACGTTGCCGCTCTCCACCACGCGTCGCCCCAACCTGAACTAGTCACATTATTGAAGCGTTTTGTGCACGGGTTCTGTATCGATTTAATATGACTTCTTAACATGCCGCCGGCAGGAATTACCACCGCCGCAAAATAAGACCCGGCACCAGCGGGGCCACATCTGATACGGCGCTTTTTGGATAAACAGTGCGCGGTGCATCAAGGGAACGAGCGTACGACCCTCCTTGTGCGGCTGCGAGTTCGCCGCCGATAAAAAGTCATGTGCCGCCAGCAACGTACACCGCGAAACGGCAAGGCCAGGCCGCCGCATACATGCGGCAAGATTTTTCGTTCGCTTTTCCAGCCTTGAGCGGAGTGCATGATTCATGGTGTCAACAAAGCTTGCCCGTAGCAGACGACAATAGCGGAAGTACGTCACCTCTGCGGAGCGCAGCATCATGGGAGGCAAGGCTCGCGCGCCGTCAACAGCGGAGAGTAAGTCGAAAGGAGGAGGAAACGCGGAGCGACGATAATGCGCGGTTTTTGATTTACGATTTCTCAGCTAATACTCATCGCTTTAACATAATTCTTGCGGGAGGAGATTGCAAATACATTGCTTTATGTGGGTACATGTACATCCATGCATCGGCGGAAGGTATTTCAGGACCCCTTTAAGCTCCCTTTGGCACCAAGACTGCCAGAACAAAGGTCCTCGCTAAGCATGTAGCGAATCAGAAAATGGGAAATGAGGGGCTCCGTGAAAATAAGACAGAAAATAAGGGTTGGCAGTCAAGAAAACCTCGGAAAGCAAAGGGGAGGTTGTGGTGGGTCATAGATAGGGGGAGGAGGAGCAATAAACTTTATTTCAATATTAGTTTTTGTAGTAGTGGCAATGGGGGTCTTCTCAGTCCAGAAGTCCCTGGGCAGTCGCTGCCATGCGGGCCCTTTGAACCAGCCGAAGCTGATCGCCGGGGTCCGGGCTGGCTAGCATGCCTTCCCACTGCTCATGGTTGGGGGAGGGAGTAGGAGGGAGGGGTGGTGTGTGGGAGCACGCCCAAATCATATGATACAGTGTGCAGGGTTGGGTACAGTACTTCGAGGTGGCGGAGTAGGAGGTGGGATGAATGGCGTGGAGGAGGGTGCCGTGCGGGTAGGTGTTGGTTTGAAGGCGGCGGTACGTGGTGGCTTCTTCCTTAGTCAACTTGCCGTGGGGTGGGGGAAAGATGCGGCGTTCGAGGCGGTATTGTTCGAGGATGTCGTTGAATTTTCGAAGCACAGAATGGTGGACTTCCGACGGTGATGCTGGAGTGTTGGAGGGGAACGCCAGGTAGATTTGCGCCCGGGCGTCAGCATGAGCCGCCTCATTCCTCTCCAGAGACTCATGTCCCGGGGTCCAGAGAATGTAGAGGTAAGGAGGGTTAGGGATGGACTGTAAAATGCGGAGGGCTAAGGGAGCTATGTGACCGGCGGCGTAATGACGACAGACAGCTTGCGAATCTGTGACGATGGTGATAATATCTTGAGATGTAGTGGCTCCGAGGGCTATTGCGATTTCTTCTGCAGTTGTGGAGTCGTTGCCAATTACTGTTGCGGACACCAATTCAATTCCTCGGTGGTCTACTGTTGAAATCGTGAAGGCTGGTTTATCGGCATATTTGGCGGCGTCAACGTAGCGGGCTTCTCGTGGCTTGACTTGAAGCATCTTGCGAAGCATTCGAATCCGGGCTTGTCGGCGACCTGGATATGAAGGGGGTGCATATTCTTGGGTATTGGGGCGACGGAGATGCAATCGCGTAGTTCGAGAGGGATGCGTTGGCGGGGGCGATGGGTGGCAGGTAGTGGGTAGCCGAGGCGACGGAGGTGGTGACAGCCAGTGTGTAAAAGCTTGAGCCGTTCGATCTGGTTGACATGATGCGCCTCTCCAAGTTCGTCCTAGGTGTTATGAAGTCCCATCTGTAGTAATTTGGCAGTGGAAGTTGTCGGTGGTAGCCCTAGTGCTAATATATAGGCTTGCCGGATGATTATATTGAGATTTTGTATTTCACTATTTTTGAGAGCCAAATACGGAGTTCCGTATGTGATGCGGGTAATTAGGAGGGCTTGAATTGGCGCACGAGGTCATTTTCTTTCAGGCCTTGTCGACGATTAGCAATGCGTTTGATGAGGTGCGTGATTTGCAATAGTGTTCCTTGTAATTTATGAATAGTAGAAATGCCTGCGCCATCTGATTGGATAGTAAGTCCCAGAACACGAATTGTAGGGGTGGTTAGGATTGGAGTGCCATGTAGGCCTAATTGTGGGTCTGGGAGAGGCTGTCGTTTACGGCCTTGCGTGCGTTTTTGGAGGACGAGAAGGGCAGATTTTTCTGGTGCACAGTTGAGGCCGCGGGCTGTAAGGTAGTTGTCGGTGGTGTTAATGGCTTCTTGGAGGGCGCCTTGCTGTTCCCCAATCGAACCCCCTGTGGTCCAAATAGTCAGATTGTCTGCATTAAGTGCGTGTTGTATGTGTGGAAGTTGTTGTAGAAGTGGCGGAAGTTGTAGCAGGGCAACATTAAAGAGGAGTGGGGAAATTACTGACCCCTGGGGTGTACCACGCGGTCGGGCACGAAAGCCGACTGATCGGATGGGGCCGAGGTTAAGGTTGGCGGTGCGATCGGTAAGAAAATTTTGTATGTAATTGTATGTACGTACGTGTGCAGCAGTTAGTTAATTGGAGTCCTTCGAGTATAGCCTGATGTGATACATTGTCAAAGGCGCCTTTAATGTCCAGAGCTAGGATAGCGCGTTTGGTTTGTGAGCTCAGCGCTGTAAGGACTTCGTCTTTTAGCTTTAACAGGACGTCTTGCGAGGATAGGTGTGCGCGGAAGCCAAACATGGTATAAGGAAGTAAGCTGTTTTTTTCGAGGTACGCTGTGAGCCGATTAAATAACTAGGTGTTGATATTACTTGCCTACACAAGATGTTAAAGTTAAGGGACGAAGATTTGCTAGGGTGACTGGCTTCCCGGTCTTCGGTATGAGCGTGATTTCGGCATGTTTCCATTGAGGGGGGCAGATAGTTGGTTGTCCAGCAATGAATAAAATAGTCGAGAAGTGCGGCTGTGCATTCGGGGTTGAGGTTACGGAGTAGTTTGTTGTGTATTCGGCCTTTGCCTTGTGTGGTGTTACGAGTGAGGTTGCTGATGGCGAAGGTGAGTTCAATGAGAGTGAAGGGGGCGTCAAGGTCGGGATTGTCTTTTCCTTGGTAATTGCGAGGTAGAATGTTTGGTGGTTGTGTTGCGTGGTCTGCGTATTGTGTGAGGAGTTGCACGTGGAGCTGAGTTTCAGTGAGGTGGTGATTGTGGATCAGGCGACGGATGGTGTGGCCGGTGTCTGCTTTGCTGGGCTTAGTACCCAGCATGGAGCGGAGGATGTTCCATGTGGACCTAATGCTAAGAGCTCTTTGAAGGCGGTTGCAAGATTGTGTCCAGTTTTGTTTGTGTAAGGTGCGAGCATAGTTGGCTGCCTGTTGTGTGATGTTGGCGATGCGTGGTTTGAGTTTTTTGCCGTGTTTTTGTTTTTTCCAGCGGCGGATAAGCCCTCGGCGGGCATCCCACAGATGTAGAAGATGCATGTCTACAGAACGGTGATCTTTTGTTATAGTTAGGGTACGGGTGTTGGCTTCGACAGTTTTGAGGATATCTTGGGTCCAGGTTTCAATGTCTTCAATTGTGGTGGGGAGAGGGGAGTCACGAAAGGATTTCCAGTATGTGAGTTTAGCATGGCCGATTTTTCGAGAAATGCGGGTGTGATTGATGGTGAATTCAATGATATAATGATCACTGCCTAAGGTTTCGTCGAGGCGTGTCCAAGTGGCTCGTGGTATGTTGTGAGTGTATGTGAGGCCGGGGGTGGAATCCCGTCCCACGCTGTTGCCTATGCGGGTGGGGTATAAGGGGTCGGTCCAGAGGGTGAGGTGCGCTTGTTGGGCGGCGTCGTGCATTTGCGCTCCTTTTTTACTTGTTTTGGGATAGCCCCATGCAGTATGAGGGGCGTTAAAGTCGCCGAGAAGGACTAGGCAGTGATGTTTCGTCGTAGCTTTAACTTTCTGAAGGATGGAATTTATAGAAGCTAGGGAGTGCTGTGGGGGACTGTAGATATTAAGAATAAAGAGACTGGTGAGAGTTTTGTTAGGCTGGATGAGTTCAATAAAGGTATATTGCCGATTAATGGGAAGGGTGTGTGCTTGTGCAGTGAGTGATTTATGAACGAGTATGGCGGTGCGAGGCGGATGGGAATGTGTGTACGTGATGTAATTACGAAGTGATACGTGAGGTGTTTCCGTTTCTTGTAAAGCAATCACATCGGGAGAGTGAAGTTGACTTAGACGGGTCAGGGAGGGCTGCTTGTTTTTATACGTACGACAATTCCACTGCCAAATAGTCAGTCCTGAGGGAGATGGGTGGGACGCTGGAGGCCTGGTAGACATGTTAAATGTGGGGCTCAGGCTGGCTCGATGGTGGGGTGACCTGAGAAGTAGTCACCTTGGCTTTTTTATGGGGACCGGGAATGGGTTTCTCCAAGTGTACGATACGTTCGGCCTGTTCCTGGGCGGCTGGTGTTAGTTCAGCCATGATGTGCTCGAGGTTGGTTAGGCGGGCAGCCAGGGGTTCAAGGAGGCGGGAAACGGTTTCGGTCACGGTTGTCACGATGGTGGATTGAATGGTGGCCATGAAGGACGCTTGTGTTTGAGTCAGTTTTTCTTCGAGGTCGCGGTATTTTTTGTCGCAGTCGGTATGGGAAGGAGTTGACGATGACAGTAAAGGGTCTGGTTCCGGGAGGGCGGTTGGCAGTGTGGAGGGCGTGTAAGGGAGGTGGGTGAGGTTTGGTTTGGACGGTAGCAGATTTGGGCGCGGGGGGTTGGTAGATAGTGTGGAGGAGGGGTGAGGCGGTTGAGTAAAGGGCGAGGGAGGGCGGACATTTTGTTCTAACAGTTCGTGGACGGTTTTTTCAAGGCACAGGATGCGTTCTTTTAAGTCCGCGTTTTCCTTGAGAAGAGCGAGTTCTGCGGGGGTTGCGGAGTTGGAGGGTAGGGGGAGGAAGAGGTCTTGATCATTGGGTGTTTGTGCGGGAAATCGGCCATGAGCAGTGGGAAATTGTTTGGCAACGCTAGCCCAGCTCACCCTGGAATTGAATGCTGTAGTGGCGGGGTTGGCCCGTAACGTTTGCACGTTCGTGGGTGGCGGGGGAGGCGATCGGTACGTCTGGTTGGTGCGAGCGTGAACTGGCGGCGGTGGCGGGCGGATTCGGCGACGGCAGTCCTTGCTGGCAGTAGGATGGTGGAGCCCACACAGTTGGCATTGTGGGTTGCAGATGTGGTTGACGGAGAGATTTTTAACATGGCAAGTGGAACAGATGCGCGTGTCGGGGTTTGGGCATACGTCGCGGCGATGACCCAGGTCGCCGCAAAGCGTGCATAGCTGGACGGTGTGACGGAAAGGGCGGCAGCGGGTGAAATTGCCGTACGCGCGTATGTAGAAGGGCACTCGTTGTCCGCCAAAGGTAATGACAGCCGACGTGGTGGAGCCTAGGAGTCGTTCATGTAGGATTGGTGCATTGTCCGAGGCGAGAACATTGGGCAGGTCGGCGTTGGTTGTTGTCGGTTCCAATCCATGTATAACACCCCGAGTGGTGCCGGGTGGAGGTTTCAAGTATGGCTGGAGGTCGTAAGTAATGTGGTTGAGTTGGATGTGGGTGGGGGCGCTCAACGCGAGGGCGCATGCTTCGTCGGCTGAGCTGGCGATCATGAGGTTTTGTCCGGTCTGCACTTGTACGATCACAAATTGCTGGAACTTGGTGGGTTGAATGCCACTAGCGGCTTGTAGGCCGTTCGTGATGACTCGATCGGTCCAGGAAGAGAGGTTCAAGCCGGTTCGTGGGCGGTAGACGATTTTATAGTCGTTTTCTGGCAGTCGAGGTAGGACGGGTGGTTTTGCATTGCGGTGTTCGGGAGCGTGGGCCAGTTGAGCTTTCTTAGCTTTTCGATCAGAGATAATTTGTTGCCAGGGGCCTGGCGGAAAGATTGTACGGCCGCTGTTTGTGTCGAATTCCATGTCATCATGATAGTCAGAAATGTCAGGGGTGTGATCGGTGGCAGCGTTAGTCAGGGCTGCTGGAAATGCATCTACGCCGGCACTCACGGTGGCTGGAGTGGTCTGTGCCGCGGGACTCGCCGTGTGGGATGTCATTACTTCTGCGGACGTCGGAGCCGTAGCAGTTGATGGTGGTAGAGGAACGCAGGGCAGTGGAGCAGAAGTGTTCTCAGCGATAGATGTTGCTTGCGGTGAGTCAGCCATTACAGTGTCTCGGTCGTCGCTTTCCTGGTCAGTAGTCGGTGCCCCTGGTGGTGTCCGGTATCGGACCGTTCCGGGTGACTTGACCTGTTTGATGAGGCACTTTTCGGGCAAATCGGAGGCGTACTTGCGGAGAAATGGGTCTCCAAAGCGAGAGCCCATGCGACGTAAGTGTTGCCGGCGCGGCTCTTCGTCTTCATTTTTCTCATAGCAAGAGATGAACAATTTCTTGAGTCGAAAAGAAAGTGGTGAATTAATGCCCGCCGGGTGGGATCCGAACCCACGACCTCCAGAATACCGGTCTGGTGCGATAACCACTATGCTACCGGCGGGGCTGTTTCCCCAGCACTTTCTCGGGTATTTATGTTAAGTAATTTTTGCTTCCTGCACTTGGGGGTGGTAGCCAGCGCCACTCGGACTACTCGGGGTGAAGGGGACCTTCTTTTCAACCCCCGGGCCATGACTCGAGTGTCTACGAGATGTCGAGAGTGGTCGACCAGCGTTGAACCCCATTAAGCTCCCTTTGGCACCAAGACTGCCAGAACAGAGGCCCTCGCTAAGCATGTAGTGAATCAGAAAATGGGAAATGATGAGCTCCGTGAAAATAAGACAAAAAATAAGGGTTGGCAGTCAAGAAAACCTCAGAAAGCAAAGGGGAGGTTGTGGTGGGTCATAGAAAGAGATGAAGAATTTTTAGAGTCGAAAAGAAAGTGGTGAAAAAATGCCCGCCGGGTGGGATCCGAACCCACGACCTCCAGAATACCGGTCTGGTGCGATGATTACTACGCTACCGGCGGGGCTGTTTCCCCAGCACTTTCTTGGGAGGTCGTGGGTTCTGATCCCACCCGGCGGACATTTTTTCACCACTTTCTTTTCGATCCAAAAAATACTTCATCTCTTTCTATGACCCACCACAACCTCCCCTTTGATTTCCGAGGTTTGTTGGACTGCCAACCTTTATTTTCTGTCTTATTTTCACAGAGCCCCTCATTTCCCATTTTCTGATTCGCTATATGTATATATATATATATATATATTCTCACCATTTGGATTCCCTCATCGCTTGGTTGGCTCTTTTTCCCCGGGGGTAATTGTAAGGGCGTCCGTCGCCAGCGCCATTCACAACTGAGCTACCGGAGTGTAGGCAGCAGTGCCACCCGCCTTGAGAGGTTATCTGCTGAAACGCGGGAGCATCATCATCGTAGGCAAGGGGCAACAACCCACGGCAGCCGCATCGCGAACTCTTTGAACGAAGAAGCAGCTGCTTCTCGCTTTTGCTCTTGCTAAACGCGACAGAGGGGACTTCGCGATCCTGACTTCGTGAGCAGATTTCCTGGTCTCCCACGGTCCAGGACTAAATCCTCGTCACACTTTTTTAGAGGTGCGGCAGTCCTCGTTCCCTTGCCCTGCAGCTCCGCAATCGTACACTGAGCCCTCCTACCATGCCTTGTGACGATAACTCCCTGCCAACGCCACCACCCATCGTCTGCTCTGGTGCGATCCGTGAGCGGGACCCTCCCAAGTTCAACAGCACCGATAAGCAAGACGTCGATGACTGGATTGGTGTGTTTGAGCGGGTGAGCACCCATAACCATTGAGATGACCGCTTGAAGCTCAATAACGTTGAATTTTCTTTCACTGGGGTAGCAGAGCAAAGGTTCCAGAACAACGCAGCCCGTATTAAACGTGGGAAGAATTTACAGCCGGCTTCCAAGCAGTCTTTCGCCGTCCCGTTGTGCGAAAATTTCGGCCGGAGTAGCGCCTGCGTGAACGTGCCAAGAAAACTGGTAAAAACATCACTTCGTACATCTAGGACGTCGTATATCTGTGCAGGAGGATTGACAGTGCTATGCCCGGTACGGACAAGATCAAACACATCTTGAAACGCATCAAACACGATGCTTTCCAAATGCTCCTCACAAAAAACCCCAAACTATGGCAGAAGTCCTTATCATTTGCGAGAGTTTTGACGAGCTACGCAGGCAGCGGGCTCTGACTCGGCAATCCATCGCACAAGATCAGTTTATGTCCACCTTGGCGGCTGACGACAGCGACGGTACGTTGTTTCAACAAATTCAGCAGTTTGTGCGCGAAGTGGCTTGTCAGTTGTCCGTAATGCCCCAGGTTTCGAAATATAAATCTCTCAGCCCTCACATCTGGACCATTTTCCAACATCAAGTTCTCAGTCCCTTACAGCTGCACTGCAGTCAACTCCGGTTGTCGCCCCCTTGCCCTGTTCCGACATTACATCGACAGCCCCAGTCACCACACATCTAGCGTTTTCCGACGGTGTACCCTCCATGGCGATGACCGCTCCACCGACCTTTGTTGACTCTGTCCCGCGACGACCTTATGCTGAAGTCGCCGCCCGATACATACACCAGAGCCCTTTCGTTTCCCCGCTCCGCCTACCTCCACCCCCCGTCCCCCGGTTCGTCCCCCAGTACGCCATGGTCTATAGCTCTATAACAAATGGAGCACACTGGACAATCATCGAATTTGCTTTGCCTGCAGGGCTCCTAGCCATGTTTGTCGCTATTGCCGCAGCACCATGACCACTCGACACAACCCTCACACGGCTTATGCTTACGCCCCACAACAAGTCCTTTACGAGGGCACCGCTTCTTCGTCGGTGTCCCCAATGCCCTCTGAAAGTCATGACTTCGCAAGCCGCTGATCTTCATCTCTGCCCTGACGCTCGCTTTCTCACATGCGTCGTCGTCCTGTACCCGCCGTGGCGGAAAACTAGGCACCCCAGTTCCGGCGGCAAGAACTGCGCCGTCGTCGATCTGCCCAAGACCTCCTCTCGCTTCCGCAAACGTCATTAGTATTGCCGTAGACGGCGCCGAAATCTTAGCCCTTGCCGACACTGCAGCCGCCGTTTCTGCCATGGACGCCAAACTCTGCCGCCGCTTGAACAAGGTCACGACACCGCACTGTGGGTTCGCATTACGGACGGCTACGGCTCATCCCAATAATTCCCTTCGCGTGTGCACTGTCCGTGTTGTTATTAGAGACGTCATGTACGCTGTTCAGTTCCTGGTCCTGCCTTCGTGCTCCCACGATGTCATACTGGGGGGACTTCCTTTCTCAACATGGAGCTGTAATTTACTGCGGCCGTGCCGAAGTAGAGCTATTCCCGTTGATGGAGCATACCGCTAATTAACCACCCGCTACTTCTGCAGTAACACTGGTCCTCGCAGAAGATGTTTGCATTCTTCCTAATTCCGCCGTGCTTGCTTGTTTACCCTGCCCATTTCAGTGCCATGCCACAGTACTCGTTACACCTTCTGACCTGTTTCACCAGCGGCGTAATCTTTGGCTTCCTTTCTCCCTCCTACCCATCTGTTACAGCCAAGCTACGCTTCAACTTTCTAACTACGGCTCGTGTTCCTGCGCCTTGGAACGCGCAGAGTGCATCGGCCACGTCGGGACCATAGATTCTGCTATCGCTGTGGATTTACCGGATTAATTAGTAACCCTTCAAGTCGATGGACTCGGGGCTCCTGCAGCAGCGACAACCCCACCGTCAGCAGATGTCTTCATTCGCACCATTGATGACCAGCTTTTGTCACCCGAACGAGACCAACTTCTTGCCCTACTGCACCGATTTCTCATGTCCTTCAATTCTGTGCAGCCTGTTGGGGGGTGTACCACCACTGTTGAACACACCATCGATACCGGGAGTCACGCATATTTACGACAACGGCCATACCGTATTTCTTCCACTAAACGCCGCGTAATGAATGAACAATTCATGGACATGCTCCAACATGGTGTAATTCGACCATCCACAAGTCCATGGACGTCACCTGTAGTGCTTGTCAAGAAGGACGGGTCTGTTCGGTTTTGCTCGATTACCGACGAATCAACAAAATACCTTGCAAGGACGTCTATTCCTTCCCGCGCATTGATGACGCCCTCGATTGTCTCCAAGGCGAAGAGTTTTTTTTTCTTCAATTGACTTGCGCTAAAGGTATTAGCAGGTTCTCATTGCAGAGGCCGATCGTGCAAAAACGGCTTTTGTTACTCAAGATGGCCTCTATGAGTTTAACGTTATTCCGTTTGGCCTGTTCACTGCGCCTGCAACCTTCGACCTGATGATGCACAACATTCTCCATGGACTCAAATGGCAGACGGACCTTTGTTACCTGGATGATCTTGTGGTCTTTTCTCCAGATTTTTCAACGCATCCTATTCAAGTTGAGCAAATTTTGAAGTGCCTAACTACTGCAGGACTACAGCTAAACCTCAAGAACTGCAGTTTTGCTGTCCGAAAGCTTACCATTCTTGGCCACGTTGTCTCTAAAGCTGGTGTCCTGCCATATCCTGCCAAGTTGCATGCTGTGACGCAGTTTCTGATGCCTACTTTCCTACTTTCGTTGATACGTACGGAACTTTGCATCCCTCATCGTGCCCCTGACACAGCTCCTAAGCAAGGAAAGAGGCACTTCTGAGTGGTCAACGGCTTGCGACGACGCTTCTACTAAACTGCATCATATCCTCACCGCTCCGCCAATCCTGCGCCATTTCAATCCGGACGCCCTACCGAGATTCACACTGATGCGAGCGAAGTTGGTTTGGGGTCGGTTCTCAATCAATGCAAGGCAGGATATAGCCGGTATGTGGTCTCCTCCGCTAGTCGCACGCTAATAAATGTCGAGTCCAACTATTCTGTGACAGAGCGGGAATGCTTAGCTTTTGTTTGGGCGCTTGCAAACTTCCAGCCGTATATCTACGCCCGCCCTGTCGAGGTTGTTCCGGACCAAAACTCACTTTACTGGCTGTCCTCACTTAAAGATCCGTCCGGTAGACTAGCGTGCTGAGCTTTGCGACTCCAGGTAAAGATATTCGCATTACCTATTGTTTAGGCCCCAAGCATCATGACGCTGACGGCCTTTCTCACTCCCTGTGGCCGCATGAACGTGACGGAATTTTTAATACCGATTGCTACCTGTCACCGCTGGAGGCCCACTCCATGTTATGTGAGCTAAAGAGAGGTTCCTGGATTTCGTCTGTCTTCAAGTTTGTCGGGCCCGTCTGCGAACCGTGCATTTCGGAATCTACGCCGGCAAGAGTCGCACTACACCATTCGTGAGGGTTTGCTGTTTCTTCGCAACTACCGACTTGAAGGTCGCAAGTGGTGCATGTAATTCCGCGCCACCTACACGCAGACAAATGTGCCTATATTCATGAAGAGCCGCATTGCGCCCATGCTGGTGTACACAAAAACTACCACCGCTTCGGCTTACGATACTACTGGCTCGGCATTACCGTTGCGCTCGTCAGTTCGCTCGTTCCTGTGTTCCCCTCCAACTCCGCAAATATCCACCTAGCCAAAGAATTGGACCTAGACAGCCTTTACCATGCCGAGAACGGCCCTTCGACCGCGTCGGCATCGACATCTATGGGCCTCACCCTTGCACAGCAGCTGATGATTGCTATTGGTCTCTCCTTTGAAGCGGGGTGATGACATGTCATCCTACCAAAAAGGACTAATATAATCACGTTTTAAACTCTTGGTTTAATACTAGCGCGGTTTAGGGCAGGCGCTGAAGCTTATTAGGCCCGTAATACTTTTTTCACTGTTACAGGTGGTAACTGTCCTAGGCAATATTCCCCTCTCTGCTTTTCATCCAACAGCATTCTAATCTTCTTTTCGTCCCCTCGACAGCCTCAAAGTTAACTTCCTCTGTGATACCCTCAAGTCCAAGGGCTTCTGAAAGCCCAATATTCCGTTCATGTAGATTTGAATGGATACCCTCACATTCGATCTTTATGTGCCGCATAGTGTCTGTTTCTTTACTGCAGACCACGCATACCCTATCATTTTGTGAATACTTCCCCACAAAACTCTTAGTGCGCACGCAACCTGCTCTAGCCTCAAAAAGCAAAGCACTGCCCTGAGAATTCTCGTAGAAATTTTCCTTTCTGATGTTCAATTTCTCAGCCCTCTACATCTCTAACGACGTTTTACCTTTAATTTTATCCCTCCATTTATTCGTTTCAATCTGCCTTGCCTCTTTTTTGGTTACCTTGGCTGTTTTGGATTCTGCACTGTTCTTTCCGTATTTCATCGTTAGCCTTCTAGTCTTTCTTAACCACTGCGTGTTCACGGTTTTCAAGTGTAGGTACCTAAATACCTTATCTGCCCACCTTTTTGATCCATTGCCTTCAACTTCATCTCAAAGCATATTTTACTCTGAGCTTCTCTAACTTCAAACGACCCCCAGCCTATATCTCCTTGAACTGCTTCGTTAATTGTTTTTACATGCGCGCCTAAGGCCAAACGTCCTACCGTTCTCTGGTTTACTTCAAGGCCTGATCGAATGTTTGAATTTAGGTAGAGTACAGCATTCGCAAACGTGAGACCCGGAACCATTACTCCTCTCCACATTCCTCTTACTACTTCATACTTGTTATACCGCCACAGAGCTCTAAGCTTCACTATAGCTGCATTTCGCTTTCCCTTAAACTTAAGTTGCTCCTCGTGAGTTCTTAAGTAGTAATCCCCCACGTTTATTCACACTCCCAAATATTTATATTCCTTCACTCTAGGTAATTCGCCTTGCTGGATAGACACTACATCAGTGGTAGCATCATTGAAAACAATTATTCCTAATTTTTCTGCACTAAATTCTACGCCGAGGTCAGTGGCTTCCTGGCCGCGAATATTTATTAGGCGCTGCATATCGGTTTGGTTACCAGCTAAAAGAACAACATCGTCTGCGTATAACATTCCCGGAACATGCTGTTGTACCACTTCGCCTTGCAGCATATGGGTTAGGCTAAACCCTACTTGACTTTCTTCCAGTTTCTTTTCTAACCGTGCCATGTAAAGCATGAGCAGTATTGGGCTCAAAGGGTATCCCTGTTTCAGTCCCTGAAGGATGTTGACCTACTGGGCGCACAGAGCTCGAAACAGGTGGGTCACTGTTGCTGTTGACCACCTGACTCGATATGCGGAGACGGAATCACTAACGGCTGCAACTGCGCGTGAAGTTGCCTCTTTAATCCTTCGGCACTTCATTCTACGTCATGGAGCGCCTAGGAAACTTCTCAGTGACAGGGGAAAAAGATTTTCTTTCTGAAGTTATAGAAGCTGTCCTCACAGCCAGCAGTACCATCCTTTGCACCACAAAGGTGTCCCACCCACAGACCAATGGTCTCACCGAACATTTCAACCGGACGCTGGGGATATGCTTGCAATGTACGTGGCATCACTCTTCTAAATGGGGCACATTCCTTCCATTTGTTAAGTATGCGTATAAGACCACCACACTAGCCACGACTGGCTTCTCTCCGTTTTTCCGTTTGTATGGCCACGAGCCCCCTTGTACCCTGGACACAATACTTCCTTATAGCTCTGATATTTCAGAGTGCACGCCCATCTCGTACGTCGCCAAACACGTTGAAGAGTGCCGTCAATTCGCAGGTTAACTAAACACGGAAGACCAACTTCAATAAAAGACAAAGCACGACGAAGAGACCTCTGCGTCAAGCTTCTCACCCGTTCGCTTGTTTGGCTGTGGGTGCCAGCGACTGTGCCTGGCTTGATCAGGTCGCTGCTAGCGCGGTACGACGGTCCTTACCGTATCGTCAAACGCACCTCCCCCGTCAATTATATTGTCTAACCTGTTGCCCCAACCCCCGACTAGCGATGCCGCGGCCGTGAAATAGTACACGTCCAGCGCCTGAAGCATTACGTTGACCCTGTCATCATCTCGACTCCCGAAACGCCAGAATGGCTCTTTTTCAAAAGTTGCAATTGTAAGGACGTCCGTCGCCAACACCATTCCTGACTGAGCTACCTGAGTGTAGGCGGTGCTGTCCACCCGGCTGCAGAGGGTACGTGCCGAAACGCGGGAGCATCATCATCGTAGTCAATTAGCAACAACCCACCGCAGGCGCTTTGCTACCGCTTTGAACGAAGAAGGTGGTTCTCGCTTTTGCTCTCGGTGAACACGACAGAGCGGACTTCGCGGTCCTGACTTCCTGAGCTTATATCGTGGTCTTCCATGGTCTAGGAATAAATCCTCGTGACACTAAGTAGATATTATCAGTCCTTATATTGCTTACTCGTGCTCCTGTAACCTACCGCAGAACGTGCCCGTCCACCATTCACCAGTGTGTTCAATCTCTGACCTGTCCATTGCCTTTAAAATCATCATTTGTACATACTACTCATCATCACAAGTCG
Organism: Haemaphysalis longicornis; assembly: GCF_048455015.1. Lineage (NCBI taxonomy): Eukaryota > Metazoa > Arthropoda > Arachnida > Ixodida > Ixodidae > Haemaphysalis > Haemaphysalis longicornis. The sequence goes on along the minus strand of NW_027526233.1, from coordinate 37,904,035 downwards.
TTTGTTTGCGGAATCACGACCGGGCAAGTAAAGGACGGTACCGTTCGGTCTGCTGCCTCCCAGAGAGGCGTCCTGTCTCCTTACAAGTTGTAGAGGTTGTGCTTTATTCCGATCCCCACCTAGTCCGGTTGCACCCGTGGAGATCGTTGCGGCTGCCTTTTGCCTGCGAAACTTCCTGCGATGGAACGACAAAGCGCGCCAAATGCACCCGCTTCTGCCTCGTCGCCATTTTCTGTGCCGTGCTGCCAGCACAAACCTCCGTTCTTCCGTGGCCTTATTGCCTACGAAGTCGATGACTGTCTGGAGCTGTACAGCAGGTTCAGCAAGTTTAACACGTTGGACAGCGGTTTCACGTTTCAAAATGTCCGAGTCTACCTGTGTGAAGTTGACGAAAAACCGTATTTCGTTACAAGAAAACGCTGATTGGTTCGTCTACCTTCACCAAAGACGTTCGTAAGTATTTCGGCGTTTCTTCCGCTCGCTCAGATAAAGTGATGAAGAAACTTCAAACCCGCTAGCAGCATCCGGATGACGCGTATGCGTCGTATAACGATGCCGTCGGCTTAGCCAGGTTATGTAGGTAGCAGACGAAGTCCGCCCCGTCCTCAAGGTAATCGCTGAGTTTGCCTTCACTGCCCTCGCGCTGCAAACTCCGCCGAGCCTAAATGGGATAAGGAACGCATGTCAGTGCTTTGATCAGCTTGACGCGATTTGCCCACAACCGACTCTTGGACCTGTTCTTCTTCCGCCAGAGCCACTGTGATGAACTCAGGGTTCGGTGGTGGGAACCACGAGACGTGCACACGGAGTAAATGACGGCAGAGGCCACAACACGAAGGGGAAACGTAGGAGCGATGTATTACGCGGCGAAAACAGTTCAAATGGGTCATGGGTCGAAACGGGATGGAAAAAAAATAACAAAATAGAGAAATAAAAGAATGAGACACAAATGAAGAGGAAAGCGTGAATAAGTCCTTCCCTGTCGCAGTTTCTTGGCGATTTGTGAGAAGGCGCACAAGCGTAAAGAAAACCAGAACCGTCTCACTCGTGCAGTCCGTTGTGACTCGGTCGCGAGTGGCTCGAAGGTCCCACGCTGACCGGAATGGAGGACGAGGCGCAGCGGAAACGTCAGGAGAGGGATCCCGGCGCTGTTGAACGGTGCAGTAACGGATCCGGCTGGTGACCAGGAGGTACGGCGATGTCCCGGTGCGGTCGCACGGGCGCCGTCGATGAGTGTATTCGCAGCTGAAGCAGGCGCACCCCGAACGCTGGTCCGCCCAAGAGCCCGGTCGCGTTCCTCCACCTCTTCCTCTTCTTTGGAGGCGCATACCCATTATCTAGTGATTGCCCTCGTCTCCTTCCGCTGCTTTCTTTTCTGCGCCGGTTTCGTTCCTGGAGCTCATAACACCACCCCGGGCTTTAGAAAGTGTTTTGGGGTGACGCCACACACACTTTCAGATGACACCGGTAGGCGAAAGGTGGTGCAGGAAAACAAAACAGAAACACTTTTCGCACAGTCAACAGATCTTGTGAACCGGCAGTAAGCATCGTCTGGACAACACAACACTGCCGAGACGCCAAAACAAGGTTGAACAGGTTGACCTCACAGCACAGATGCTTCTGTTTGGCGCGGCCTGTCGGTGTGCTACGGGCTTGTCGTTTTGCTTGAAAGCAGACTTTCTGTTACGCATAGGCCAACAGTAGGCATCTTCCTCGAAAGAGCAATGCCCACCTCGATTTTTGGGTTTTCCGTCTTGCATGGCTCACAGGTCCTCAGGAATCTTCGGAGGTCGGCGTAAATGTTTGGCCAATAGAACTCCCTTAGTATTCTTTTATATGTTTTTAAAAATCGGTGATGATCCAGGACTCCTTCATGGCCCTTCCTCATGACCGCTTCTCTGAAAGGATGTGGAACAACAAGTTGCTGAATGGGGCGGCCAGACGGCAAGGCGTACCGACGGTACAGCAGCCCCTTTTGCCAAACAAACTTGCAGGGGTTCTCCTGATCGGAAGACGACTCTGTCGCTGCTATCTTCATGCAGTTGGCCAGAGTCTTGTCCAGCTGCTGCTGTTGCCGCATCTCTTTTCTGGTAACACCGCGAACATAATGGGACTTGCCGGCCGGTTACGCTGTACCTTGCGATGGACCTGGCTGGTGTTCTCGTCGGCTGAAGCAAGATGTGCTTCACCACTGAGCACCGCTGGAGTAGCTGGATGCCTTGGTTGCTGTGGCTTCCATGCAGGGTTAGGACTGTTTGGATCCCTAACGCCTGGTACGTTTCCCAGTATCAGGTCATACAGAGGTTCAGCCATGCATTTCGCCAGAACGTGTCCTGTGAAATACGGTGTATTGATGTGAATGGAAGCCTCTTCAAGTGTTCTTGTGGTATTGTCCACAAATCGGACGGTTGATGCATGGCCGGTAAGGCAACTATCGGGGACGAGGTCCCGTCGCACGATGACGGCGTTGCTGCCGGTGTCAATCAGAACGGCAACTTGTTGACCGTAGATGTCACCGGTTACAACTGGCATACGCCTTGCAGCACTTTTCGCTAGGCGCTGGCGTTGCTTTTTACGCTGGGAACGGGATAATGCCAATGTGCCTTTATTCCCGCGGTGCTGTTGCGGTTTGTCGTGACGACGCTTCTCAACAGCGCAAGCCGACACCTGCTCTATATCAGGAGGCTTAGAGCGACAGCTGCCTGCGTCATGCCCTTATTTTCCGCAGTTTCCACAGCGGACATTCCGTACTGCGATCCTGCAGTGTGCGGCACAGTGCCCGGTCTTCCCGCATAAACAGCAGTTAGGACCTTTCTTGGACGGAAGGTCTGCTTGCGACTCTTTTCTTTCGTTCCTGGTCTTTCCCAAGTTTGTGAGAGCTTGTGCTTCGAGGAAGCGATCGCAAGCTTCAGCCATGTCTTTGGTTGACTTGCAGTCTCTTTCCCTAATGAAAATGGCCAGCTGGGATGAGCAACACTTGGAAAATTGCTCCGCGATCATCTTGTCGCGTAACCCTTCGAACGTCTTGGGAACCCCAGACGTTTCGAGCCATCTGTTAAAATAACCGGAGAGTCGCATAGCGAACTGAGTTCCCGTTTTACCGTCCTCGGCTTTAGCCTGGCGGAATTTTTCATTCTACCCTTGAGGGGTAAAACCAAACCGCTGAAGGAGCGCCAGCTTGACTTTTTGGTAGTCCAGATAATCTTCTGGCGCCATCCTCCCGATGACGGAGAGCGCGTCTCCGGTAAGGCATGTGCTCAATCCGACGGCCCATTTATCTTCCGGCCATTTCTGAGCTGCAGCTACCCTCTCGAACCTTAGGAGGTATGCATCCAGGTCATCTCTGCATGCATCAAATGGGGGGATATAGTTATGCGGGCTCGTCGACATGAAAGGCACGGGGTTAGGTTGGGCTGCCACGGAGCCCTCAGCTCGTGGGCTGTTTTGGGCGCCTTCCTGTAGCCTTAGGCTGAGCCTCAGGCTCTCCTGCTTTGCGCGTTCCACCTCTGTTGCGGCCTTCAGAGCGTCCCATTCTGCCGCCCTCTCATCGCGCAACCGAGCCTGCTCCGACTTAACCCACTCCCGCAGCTCGGCATCGCGGAGTCCCAGCTCCTTTCCACTGGCCACTAACTTTTCCACCTCCATGTCGGTTCTCTGCCACCACGCCTCTTGGACAAGCCTCGTGACCTCTTCGAGATGTTATTGAAGAGGTCCTGTCGCGGACGCCAATTGTGATGAACTCAGGGTTCGGTGGTGGGAACCACGAGACGTGTACGCAAGATCAACGACGACAGAGGCCACAACACGAAGGTGAAGCGTAGATGCAATATATTGCAGACAGCGGGAAAGCTGGGATGCGCAGAACGGGACGGAAAAAAAATAAAAAAATAGAGAAATAAAAGAATGAAACACAAATAAAGAGGCAAGCGTGAATAATTCCTTCCCTTCGCAGTTTCTTGGCGATTTGTGAGAAGTCGCACAAGCGTAAAGAAAACCGGAACCGTCTCACTCGTGCAGTCCGTTGTGACTCGGTCGCGAGTGGCTCGAAGGTCCCACGCTGACCGGAATGGAGGGCGAAGCCACCAGGCGCAGCGTAAACGTTAGGAGAGGGATTTCGGCGCTGTTGCCTGGTGCAGTAACGGATCTGGCTGGTGACCGGGAGGTACGGCGATGTCCCGGTGCGGTCGCACGGGCGCCGTCGATGAGTGTATTCGCAGCTGAAGCAGGCGCACCCCGAACGCTGGCCCGCCCAAGAGCCCGGTCGCGTTCCTCCACCTCTTCCTCTTCTCTGGAGGCGCATATCCATTATCTAGTGATTGCCCTCGTCTCCTTCCGCTGCTTTCTTTTCTGCGCCGGTTTCGTTAATGGAGCTCATCACAGCCATTGTTGCGAGCTTTAATACGCAGTATCATCCGCGAGGAGCTCCAGCATCAAAGCTCCCAAAGCTTCTTTACTCAGGGTGAGCGCTGCTTCCAGCCAGCGACTGACTTGCGAGAAGTCATAAAAGAATAGTTGGCGCCAATGAGTGGCAGTCCTCGCGAAGGTGACCAAGTCGCTCCCATCGGCGCTTCTTACGCCGACGCACTGCAAATACCACCGATTGTGCCAGTTGAACTTTCGTCACCGCAACCAACGCTCAGTCAGTTGGCAGCCATCACGGCCCGACGTCCTGTTCAGAGTACTTATCCGAACTCGCGGCCACGTCTCGACCTTTCTTCCAATGAACTCCCGGTTTGCTTCTACAGCGGTATTCGAGACCACATTGCGCGTTTCTGCCGACGACGTCTGCAAGATAAACGGCGCGACTATGCACAATACGAACAAGATGTCCACTTTAACTACACCCTGAAACACCTTTCTCCTGTTCTGAACAGCGCTCCCATCCATACTGAATCTACCGTTCGCTCAGTGGCCGTTACTCGAGCCCTCTTCACTCAGGTCTCCACGTTGTTTTGTGTCGGCCATTCGCCCAGCCTCTTGTCACCCTGAAATCCAACCGGAAAACTCGGCGCTGAAGTTTGTGGAGGGAAAACTACACCGCTCGGAGTGGTTGGAACTCCTCCACAGAGCCCCCAAAATCTGCTATCTGATGAAGTAGAATGGATTTGTGTGCAATCTTTATTTGATACCGGAGCCAGCCTCTATGTTGTTTATTTATTCTGTGTTCTCTTCTACGAAAAGTGAAGACGCCTTGCACTGGCCCTTTGTTATTTATTGGACATGGACATAATATGCAGCCTGTCGCAAGTTGTACTACATGAGTGTTCATCAGGAAAGATCGCCATGACATCCAATTTGCGGTCCTGTCACAGTGCTCTTCTAAACTAATTTTGGTTTGGGACTTTCTCAGCTTTCGTCTTTATATCCTGTCGCCACTCAGCCATTGAAATTAGAGATAGAGTTTGCATCTGCTGCTACCATACTACCAAGGGTTTTGATTGTGGCTACTGACCACGTCCTGCCGCCTGGTTACGAGGAAGTCCTGACGGTTTCATCGGGCGACATTTTGGAAGGCAACGTGATAGCTTCTCCACCGAGCCGCTTGATTCCCCGCGGAATCGCCATGCCTCATTCGCTTTTCATGGGGATTTGTAGCTCTGGCAGTGCTCAACACCAGCGGTGACCCATTATTGCTACGTAAGAGCACGGCCTTTGTTTCAGTAGTCAACAGCAAGCCTCTGGCGAAAGTGCAGTCCAGCCCCATCGGCTGTTCTGCCTAGCAATCGGTCACTGTTATCCCACACCTCACGGAGCACAGACGGAATGATTTCGGACCGTTCTGAAATGCACAACGAATCCTTCGACTTCCAACACACTCAAACGTGCGTCTGTAACCCCGCATCGCATTGAAACAGATGGCTCACCCATTGCTCGCCGTTTGCCGTGTCGAGTATCTATTTACGAACGGAAAATTATAGAACAAGTTTCTCACATGTTCAAGTGCGATGTCCTAGGCGCCTCTTCACGTTCGTGGTCATCGCCGGTTGTGCTTGTGCAGAAGGAGGATTGCTCCATTGTGTTTTGCGTTGACTATTGTACGCTAAATAAGGTAACTCAAAAGAATGTTTATCCGCTGCCTCGCTTCCATGACACGTTCGCGAGTCTCCCAAAAGCAGAATACGCCTCTAGTCTCAACGTACGCTCCGAATAGTGGCAGATCCCGATGCACGAAGGCAAAGGAAAAATGGCAGCATCTCGACTTCATGGATGATGGCGAGGGTGCGGAGTATGGGGACTCGAAATGACGTCCAAGTTGCGCCAGGAGTGACATCCGATTCGCACCCCGACCGTCATTCAATTTGAGCGGTGAGTTGCATCTTGATTATTTCTTAAATGATCACCGCACACGGATGGACACGGACGGACATTGGAGGTACTCCGTGCAGTTACAGGCGAGGGAGTAAGCCGTTTGACTCTCGCGTACATACTCAAGGTCGCCGCCGAATGCTTAAGACGCGTGACAGTAACTCTCTCAGGACTAGTAGACACAGGCTCGAATCCGCCCGGTGCCTGGGTGTCTCTTTGCGATTGTATACGCCACGCCCACGGACGCGGACTGACATTGTGCGGTCCTAAGGTGCTGCGCACCTAAAAACACTTCGCACGCCAGAGGACCTCTACGAATTCAATGTGATGCCCTTTGGTATGTGCAATGCCCCTGTGACATTTCAGCGAATCATATGGCGTATTCGGTTGGTCACTCCTCGTCTCTGGCTCAGAGTCGCCAGATGCCGAGGCGGCTCGCAATCAGAGCGTGAGAGTCAGCGTACTAACCGAACGCGTCGGCGATCTCGGAGCAGCGCGTCTGTAGCGCGCCCTTGCAGCCCGCGCGAGAAGACTCCGGGTAAACCGCGGCGTTTTGTGTCCCGTGACCCGTCCTCCCTGCCGGATCGCGCCACGCTCTCACTTCGAAGTCAGAGCGGTCGGGAGCACTCAGATTCGGCCGCTGACGCTGCGAAAGAACCAACCCCAGGTAGTTCGACTGCTCTATTTCTACCAACCGAAAGCGCGGCCGCCTTTAAAAGCACTCCAGCGCTCGTAAATGCCCTACCGGATACGCCAATAGACACAGTGCTCCGCCGGCCTTAGCGCAAAAGCTGTCAATCGTATGTGGACGACATCGTTGTTTGCTGTACTACGTTTCATTTTCATCAGCAACATCTAGACGAAATGCTTACATGCGTCTCAAATACAGGACTGCACCTGAACCGAAAATATGTACCTTCGCCAGCAAGTTGATAAAAGTATAGGGACACGCCGTCAGCAAAAGAACATCCAACCCAACCAAGAGAAAATTTCCGCCGTTCTAAATTTTCTTCGACCACTACAGCAGAAAACCCTCCGCAGCTTCCACGTGCTAGCATCCTCTTTTCGGCGCTTCATAAAAAATTTGCGACAATTGCTTCTCACCTGCACCACCTCCTGCGTTCTCCAATCGCTTTTGTTGGGAATGGGGAATGCGAACTGGCTTTCCAGCCCCTTAGCGACACCCTAACCTAGAGTCCAGTGCTTCACCAGTTTATGATGCTGCGCCAAGCATTCTGTACACGGACGCCAGTGGCCAAGGCATCGGCGCGGCCTTGCTTCAACTTGTCACTCACCAGAGTAAGCCTGTTCCAGCTGGTCCATCACGTCAGCAGAGCCGACCTACACCATAACCGGGCAGAAGTGCCTGGCTATTATGTTGGCCATTCAAAAGTACCACCCCTACTTATATGGCTGCACCCTCATGGTCGTCACGGGCCACGAGTCCTAATACTGGCTGTCGACGCTCAAGAACCCTTCCGGACGCCTGTGTCGTTAGATTTTTCGTCTCGAGTATCATAATTTTAGGAAATAAGCACATAGAGGCAGACACCCTTTCCCGCTGCCAGTTCGCTCAAAAGGCAGAATTTGCTTCCATTGCAAAACCAAGCTCCTCTGCCGGCCACACCCATTCTTCCTGCCATGGGTGACAGACAATCCAGACAATCCAGACAGATAATCCAGACAACCTGCCGGGAACTAGCGCGAATTGACTCGGTGTGCTGAAACATCACCCTGCGATCTCGATGCGCCCACGAAATCGCATATTTTCTCCTTCAAAGCATCATGTTGCAGCATGGTGAACCTCGCGTGCTTTTCTGCGACGGAGGCAAGGCCTTTTTATCTCAAGTTCTCGCAGAAGCGCTTCGAACTACCAATACTGTGCATAAAACGAGTAGCACCTTCCATCCTAAAACTTAGGGTCTCACCGAACGGTTTCGTAGAACTCTCTCCGATATGATTTCAATGTAAATTAGATCGGACAACACCAACTTGACAATGTTCCCCCTTTCGTACCATTTGCATATAATTCGCCTGTTCAGCGCTCCGCCAGCTATTCAGCTCTCTTCCTTGTTTTCGGCCGTTCTCCTTCCTTTGTTATGGGCACATATTTCCTCTATTCTCCGCTGTCTCCTGCAACTCCATTTTCCGACCAGTTGATCAATCACTGCCATAAATGATCATATGAATCACTGCCCTCACCTAGCCCGCATAAACACTGAAGCCACGAAGCAACAACAGAAAACACAGTACGATGCCACTCACCGCGAAGTAGATTTCTGCCCTTTAGATGAAGTGTTGCTCTGGAAGTGAATTCGCTCACATGGCTAGTGCGGGAATTCTTGCAATGGTATATTGGTCTCTACGTCGTTACTCAGCAAACTTCTCCAGTGAACTATCGAGTGTCGCCGGTAACTGTTCCCACAGGCCGTCGCAGACGCGCAAGGGAAATTTTCCACGTTTTTTGCATGAAGCGTTTCATCAACCGCGCATCTTAAATCTACGCAGCGAGGCGGCCGCTTCTAATAACGGGGGGCATTTGAGCACATACATGTGCACCTGTCACCTACCTCACACCGCGCCCGTCCATCGTCCACTACAGTTGACCACTCCTGTGGACGATACACGGGCATGTCTATACCAATTTCTATCATCATTAGTACATAAATATCATCACAAGTCCCGTGGTTGTGAATCATGGTATCTAGAAAGTCAACGACGGAACCATTCGCTCTGCTAGCTTTATGAGAGATGCGTCTGTCTCCTTACATGATATCTATGCATATATATAACACCGGAAAGGGGGTTAAAAAGAAGGTCCCCTTCACCCAGAGAAGTCGGAGTGGCGCTGGCTACCACCCCAAGCACAGGAAAACAAATTATATTGAAATGAATACCCCTGCAAGTGGAGGGGAAAAATAGTACCGCCAGGAGCGTAGTGGTTATCACACCAGACCGGTATTCTGGAGGTCATGGGTTCGGATCCCATCTGGCGGGCATTTTTTTCTCCACTTTCTCTCCAAATTCGTTATCTGTTTCTGTGACCTACTATATCCCCTCCTTTGCTTTCCGAGGTCTTCTTGACTGCCAACTCTTATTTCTGTCTTATTTTTACGAGCTCCTCATTTCCTATTCTGATATATATATATATATATATATATATATATATATATATATATATATATATATATATATATATATATATATATATATATATATATATATATATATATATATATATATATATATATATATATATATATAACGTGATGCATATCCGTGTGTGCAATGCCCCTGCGACATTTGAACGAATGATAGACACTGCTCCACGGGCTCAATTGGAAAAGGTTTCTTTGCTATCAGGACGACATCATAGTTTTTTCGACTACGTTTGAACAACATCTGCAACGGCGAGACGAAGTGCTTAGATGCCTCTGTAATGCAGGACTAAAGCTGAATGAAAAAGTGTACTTTCGCCAGCAAGTCGATAAAAGTATTGGGACACGTCGCCAGCAAAAACAGTGACCCAACCCGACCTAGAGAAAATTTCTTCCGTTCTAAATTTTCCCCGAAAACTACAGCGGAAAGAAATCCGCAGTGTTCTCGGGTTAGAATCCTATTTTCGTCACTTCATACAAACTTTTGCAACAATTACTTCTCTCCTGCACCACATCCTGCGTTCTGGCATCCCTTGTGTTTGGAATGAGGAATGCGAACGAGCTTTCCAGTCCGTTAAAGACGCACTAACGTCGAGTCCTGTGCTTGCCCATTTTGATGATGCTGCGCCAACCATTCTCCACAAGGACACCAGTGGCCAAGCCATCAGCGTGGTCTCTCTACAACTGGACTCTCTCCAGAGAGAGCAAGTAGACTCTTATGTCAGCCGGCCCTCACCTCAGAAGAGCAGAACTACACCATAACGGAGCAGGAGTGTCTCGCTGTTGTTTGGGCGATTTAAACCTTCCGCCTCTACTTATACGGCGGGAACTTCACAGTCGTCACGGACCACCACGTCGTATGCTGGTTATCTACGCTCAACAACCTTTCCGGACACTTGGGTCGTTTGATTCTCCGACTCCAGCAGTATAATTTTACCGTTGCCTACAATTCGGGAAAGAAACACATAGACACAGACTCTCTTTCACGCTGCCCGTTGCCTCAATCGTCCGCATCTGCCTCCTTGCAAACCCAGCTGTTCTCCCGGATACACTCATTCTTCCTGTAATGGTTGATATTCGAGACTATCGGCCGGAAATCCAGCGAAGCGATACTTATTGTCGTACTATAATGGGCAGGATGGACGTCTCAACTCCATCTCCTAACAGCCGTCTACGTCAAAAGCTAAAAAAGTTCCGGTTTGTAGATTGAATTCTTCACCGTTGCAGCTATCATCCTGAAGGCGGCATTTGCGTCCCTGTGGTACCTCCGCCACTACGGAGAGCCATCTTAGAGGCGTTTCATAATGAAGCCACAACAAGACGTCTTGGTTATGGGAAAACCTACGACCGCATTTGCAGTCGCTACTTCTGGCCTCGACTCTCCACGGACGTGGCCAATTGTGTTTCCTCTTGCGCCAAATGCCAACACCGAAAGCGCAGTACGTCTGCCGCATCAGGTACGCTACAACCGGTTCCTTTTTCTTCGGTACCTTTCGAATAAGTGGCCATAGGTCTCACATGCACACCAGCCGGCTACCGCTGGATTGTGACTGCTGTTGATCAATTACCCCGGTACACTTAGACATCACCCCTGCGATCCGAATGCGCCCAAGAAATCGCAGATTTCGTCCTCCAAAGTATCATGTTGTGGCACGGTGCACCTAGCGTGCCTTCGAGCGACCGAAACAACGCCTTTTTACAGCAAGTATTTGCGGAGGTGCTTCGAGCTGCCAATATCGTTCATAAAACGAGTAACAGCTACCACCCTCACACTAACTGACTCACCAAATGATATCATAGAACTATTTCTGACATGCTCTCAATGTACATAACACCGGACTATACCAAATGGGACCACTTCGTGCCTTTGGTAACATTACTCTATGATTCGGCTGTTCAGTGTACCACCGGGTACACACCTTTCTTCCTCGATTTCGGCACTTCCCATTCATTTCTTATGGACTGCTTTCCTCTCTGGTACGGTGTCTCCTGCAACTCCATTTTCCAACCAGTTGCACTGAGGTCAGTAAAACCGCATTAACACTGAATCCGAGCAAAATAACAGAAAACACAGTATGAAGCCACTCACATCGACGATCATTTCCGGCCTTGAGGTGAAAAGGTACTCTGGATGCCATTTCGCTCACCTGGCTTGTGCGAGAAGTTTTTGCTCCCGTATATTGGCCCCTACGTGGTCACTGAACATAATTCTCCGGTTAACTCTCCAGTGCCGCCGGCCACTGCTTCCACGGACCGTCGCAGACGCGGAAGTGAAATTGTGCATGTTTCTCGCATGAAGCTTTTCATCGACCGCGTATATTAAATCCACGCGGCCAGGCGGCCGCTTTCAACCACGCTGAGAAAATGTGAGCGCTTACTTTTGCAGCTTTGAACTGCCCCACACAGTGCCCGTGCACCGTCCACCGGTGGGCTCAGCCTCTCACCTAACCATATCCATTACAATCATCATTTGTACATAATCATCCTCACAAGTCTCTTGGTTTTGAAATCGCGATCTGAAATGTAAAGGACTGAACCGTTCGCTCTGCTGCCTCCCTAAGAGAAGCATCCTTTCTCCTTAAAAAAAAAAAAAATATATATATATATATATATATATATATATATATATATATATATATATATATATATATATATATATATATATATATATATATATATATATATATATATATATATATATATAAGTATATATATATATATATATATATATATATATATATACACTTACATATACATATATATATATCAGTCTATCGAACCAAGAAAAATACCGGTTCGTTTACGGTTCTGGTTCAGGCGAAATCATTTCGTTCCGGTACAGTTCCGGTTCGACAAAATCATGCACCGAACCGGTTCGTGAACCGGTTACATCAGTTGAATTATCACTAAAATTAGTCAAAAATATTTATAGTGTAAAACGACAGTCAAATCAAAATACAAACAAAAATTCGAATTGCTGCTGTTTCCCAAGGGCAGTGGCGCAATTTTAAAGCAAACTTTAAACAATTGCGAGATATTTGAAGAACAGATGAAGCGTTGACGATTTACCACCAACTTTCTTGACCAGACTTCATGTTGTCCTTGCGAATATTCATAAACCCACCGCCAACCGACATGACAGTTGGATATATTTTCTGCCCTTCCCTTTTTTGTTGAAATCACAATCGTCGCATTGGAATGCCCATCACGCTAATCTTGAAGCCTTAAATTTGGCCTGCGTACTGGCGCGTTCAAATACCTGCGCCTAATACCAATGGCGCACATTTTTATATTTGTAACAAAACTGAAAAATCCTACAACAGGGACATAAATACTACCAATGAATTTGATTATTAGGTTACCTTGAATATTTTGTTAGCTGTCACATTTGTTAAAAGTAAGCTTTAGTTAACGCTCACTTCCGGCGCTTTTGCTCTGGCCACAGCAATTCTTTTTGTGATAGCAATAGCGGATGTGTGCATTACAATCAGTGTGTCATAGTTCCCAGAAGCCTGACCCCCGGCCATCGTTCCGTGTGCTACATAATCTTATAACAGATTATGCTGTTACAGAATGAAAGATACGTTTGACGCGTGGATCATGAGATGGGACTTTTTTGTGTAGACGCTCTTTAATTCCATCACAGCAATACTCCCCTCCGGAACAAGTAGCATTCGAAGCAATGTAGCGTGTTGGGCAGTCGGTACAAGAGCACCTTCGAAAGAAAGCAGATCTGAAAGGGACAAAACTGCAGAAAAATAAAAAAAAAAGGTGATCGCTGGGCGAATGGGACAAAGTGAGGTACCGGCCTGCCTTTTTGCACGTGTCATCTGCTTTGTTACTATTTCTGCTTCCAAGACAAGGCCTAGGGCTGCAGTTTCATGCCAAGGGATATCTTTTGTCATTTGTATCAGTAAAAGCGAAAGTTTTCTATTGTACTGTCCTCAAAAGCTGAACATGCAACTCACTTCCTTCGCATTGATGACATGTTTGGATGTGAAAGGCAGGGCAAAGAAACGTATATAGCAACATCCATGATTTGGGGCTTTTCTTACCTATTCGATTCTACTTACTTTTTAGTAATATTTTTAAACAACGTGATTCCCCTATTCCGTTTTCGTTGTTTTCTGTGTGAGCACACAAAAAAAAAGCTGGCGAATTTGATTCCCCGTGCAATATCTCTGCTCCCAGGCGCAGCTAATGTTGCAGGCCGGGAGACCTATTTTAACCACCTGCTGATATTAAACGTCAGATCAAAATCTCGATACGCGGACGTTCTCGATTTCCAGCTACATCAGAAAAACGGTAGTGGGGAAGGGAGATCGAAGCCACTTGTGGTCAGCAGCATACGGCTTAGCCACTGAGCAGCTCCTGCTGTGGTCACACTTCTCAAGTATTAACAATTTGCAGGTGTCGGACCTTTTAAACAAATTATGAAATACAAAAAGCTTGCACGCATCGGGTGTGAGCTTTCGCGGCTCCACAGTGGAGGACTCCTGCAGCCTGATTGCTGCAACAAAGTCGCAGCTAGTGAACGGCTAAGCCATTTTATATCCCCTGCAAGCTGCCTAGAAAGACATTTCGTTTGGTTAGGTTGAACTACGTTCGCGCTTCCAGTAGCCACAGACCATTGCTACATTGGTGCTCATTCATTTCCCCTCTTGTTGCATAGACCGTGATAGTTCTCAGTTGTCTCGAGGGGTAAAGTGCGCGAGCGGTTATGAAGTTGATGGTACGTGCAATAAAAAAACGCCTGATTGCATGGACTTTGCAATATCAACAACGGAGGGTCGAACCGTTTCGGCATGAACCGGTAACCATTATTTATTTTTTGGTTCATTTTTGGTTCAGGTTCACCGTGCTCTAAAAATAATGGTCCGGGTTACGGTCCAGTTCCAGCAAAACTACCTGTTCAGTTCCGGTTCGGTTAAGTTCCGGTCCGACAGCCTGATATATATATATATATGTAACACAGAAATAAGGGTTGGCAGTCAAGAAAACCTCGGAAATCAAAGGGGAGGGTGTGGTAGGTCATTGAAACAGATAAAGAATTTGGAAAGAAAGAAAGCGAAGAAAAAATGACCGCCAGGTGGGATCCGAACCCAAAACCTCCAGAATACCGGTCTGGTGCGATAAGCACTAAGCTACAAGGGGGCGACTCCCCCCCCCCCCCCCGCTGTCACGGGTATTTATGTCAATGTAATTTTTTCCTGGGCTTGGAGGTGGTAACCAGTGCCACTCTGACCTCTCGGCGTGAAGAGGACCTTCGTTTTTTATTTCCCCTCGCCGTGACTCGAGTGTCTACGACAGGTCGAGAGTGGTCAACCAGCCTGAAACCTTCTTAAGCTCCTTATGGCACCAAGACTGCCAGAAGAAAGGCCCTCGCTATGCATGTAGCGAATCAGAATAGGAAATGAGGGGGTAATACAAATAACACAGAAATAAGGGTTGGCAGTCAAGAAAACCTCGGAAAGGAAAGGGAAGGTTGTAGTAGATCATTGCAACAGATAAAGAATTTGGAAAGAAAGAAAGAAAGCGGAGAAAAAATGCCCGCCAGGTGCGATCCGAAACCACGACCTCCACAATACCGGTCTGGTGCGATAACCACTACGCTACCGGAGGGGTGATTTCCCCCCCCCACTTTGTGGGGTGTTTATGTCAGTGTAATTTTTTCCCGGGCTTGGGGTGGTAGCCAGCGCTACGTGGACTTCTCGGGGTGAAGGAGCCTTCTTTTTAATCCCCTCGCCGTGACTCGAGTGTCTACGATATGTCGAAAGTGGTCAACCCGCATTGAACCTTCTTAAGCTCCCTATGCCACCAAGACTGCCAGAACAGAGGCCCTCGTTATGCATGTGCATGTAGCGAATCAGAATAGGAAATGAGGGGCTAATAGAAATAACACAGAAATAAGGGTTGGCAGTCAAGAAAACCTCGGAAAGCAACCGGGAGGTTGGGGTAGGTCATTGAAACAGATAAAGATTTTGGAAAGAAAAAAAGAAAGCGGAAAAAAATGCCCGCAAGGAGGGATCCGAAACCACGACCTCCAGAATAACGGTCTGGTGCGATAACCACTACGCTCCCGGAGGGGCGATTTTCACCCACGCTTTCTGAGGTATTTATGTCAATGTAATTTTTTCCTGGGCTTGGGGGTGGTAGCCAGCGCCACTCTGACTTCTCGGGGTGGAGAGGACCTTCTTTTTAATCCTCTCGCCGTGGCTCAAGTGTCTACGACATGTCGAGAGTGGTCAACGTGCGTCAAACCCTCTTAAGCTCCCAATGGTACCAAGACTATTATATATATAGAATGTGCCCGCAACCCTTCAAGAGTTCTGCTGTTATCTGATCTTCATAAGGTGCTTTGCGCCTTTAATTTCTTTTAAAGCCTTCCCTAGTTCTTCTGTCGTTAGTGGTGGAATGTCTATCTCCTCTGAACTACTTTCTTTTTCGGCATTATCCTGGATATCCCCGTTAATGTACAGATCCCTATAGAACTCCTCGGCAACTGGGACTATTATCCCTATTTGTAATGACATGGCCTTCATTATCTAAAGTGCATACATCTGATTCTTCCCCACGCCGAAACGCCTCTTCACTGCTTTCAGGCTACCTCCGTTCTTTACAGCGTATTCGATCCTCTCCATATTATACTTCCATATGTCAGATGTCTTACGCCTATTTATTACTTCGAAAGCCCCGCTAGTTCTATTCTGGCAGTTGAGGTGTACATCGTCATGCGTTGCGGCTGCCTAATTAGATATTCCGTCTCGTCGGAATGTTTGCCAGTATCCTGTCTAGCCATCGTACCCCGGACTTCTACTGCACACTCGGTGCTAATGCGTGTAAAATTGTCGCTGGCGTTGTATAACGTAAACTCTGCTTCCTCGGTTAAAGCTGAATATCGGTTCTGCAGCGCGATCCTGAATTCTTCAACTTTACGCCTTACTGTTTGCTCATTGATCGACTCCTTTCGTACTAGCTTGTGGCGGTACATCCTCAAATCTAGCCGAATCCAAGTCCTGGCCATTCAGAGGTAACTACACCTTACCCTTCCGAGCACTTTCACATCCTGCACGATGCGACGGTTATCGCATAATAACAAGTCTTTTTTATTTTTATGCTCCCGATTATGCCTTCTCCAAGTCCGCTTCCAGCTCTGCGTTTGTATAAGAAGGTATTCTTGATGCGTAGATTTTTCCGTTCTGCAAACACAAGTAGTAGCTCCCCTGCTATTTCTACAGCCCAGACTATAGTTCCGAAATGTCTTGTCACTATTCTGATTCGTGCCTGCTTTAGCATACTTATATATATAAATATATATATATATATATATATATATATATATATATTTATAACCCTGACACCAACTTATCCTTTACTATGAAGAAAGGAAGTCCTCTTCCTGAAGCGTCACTAAACTTGTATTTTTAATGTTTTTCGTCTGTGTCTATGTCTCTACGTACGATATATATATATATATATATATATATATATATATATATATATACATATATATATATATAACATGGATAGTGTTACAGCGCAGTTTCTCCCAAAGATATTGTCGGCCGGGTTTCTAATGAAAAGGGATTGACCAGGCCCACCGTGGTTTGGTAGAACAGGAGGTTGAGGTGGTGACTGTGCTGGCCGCTCCCCGATCTGTTGGCTTGGCTCTTCTGGGATCACATCACTGTAAATAAACTTACTTCATCCATCAAGACCGTGTCATGTGGTAAGGTGGGGCTAACGACGTCCTGGACCCTGTGGACCCAGCGATATCCTGCGTTCTCCGTCAGAGTAGGTGAATCGCTTGCTTGCCCTTAGACCCGGCTGAAATGGCACCGCCCCAGAATGGTGAAAACTCTTCCCCAGTGGTGGTCAACCATTGGCACCACAAGGAACCACGCTCGTTCTCTGGGAACAATGACGAAGATGTCAAAGAATGGCTCAAACAATACGAAAGGATGAGCAAATGCAATCGCTTGGACACAGCAGCGCAACTAGCCTATGTAGTGGTGTATCTCGTCGAAACAGCTTTGACCTCGTTCGAAAACAATGAAGCAAAGCTCAGGACGTGGGCGATCTTCTTCGGGGAGCTGAAGAAATAATTGGCGACCCCATTTTTCGCCGCAAAAAGGCCGAGCAGATGCTCGCACTGCGAGCGCAGGTACCAGGCGAGACTTGTACGGCATACACCAAGAGGTCCTTAAACTCTGCCTGTTTGTAAACCCGACCTTCACTGGGAAGGACAATTGGGGCCTGACAGCTGGGCCAACATGCAGCTTTGCCTGACACCGTTTGCGTTCATTGCGCAGGTTCTTGCTACTGCATCATGCCAATTCGAGCCCTTCGACGATTTTTTCATCAATCGGACCGAGCTACGCTCGTCCCGTTGCATGACGCCGCATCACCGACCCAGCCACCGCCGACAGATGTCCCCAGCTTCGCCCCACCTGCAGTACTCTTTGGCCCACCAGTAGCACCTCCATCAACGACATCAGCAGTTCAACTGGACATAAAAGACCGCGCACCGCGGCCGCCAGTTTGTGGGCTTGACAGCTGGGCCAACATGCAGCTTTCCCTGACACCGTTTGCGTTCATTGCGCAGGTTCTTGCTACTACACCATGCCGAATCGAGCCCTTCGACGATTTGTTCATTAACCCAACCGAGCTACGCTCGTTCCCAATGCATGACGTTGCATCATCGACCCAGCCACCGCCGACAGATGTCCCCAGCTTCGCCCCGCCTGCAGTACTCTTTGGGCCACCAGTAGCACCTCCATCAACGACATCAGCAGTTCAACTGGATATAAAAGACCGCGCACCGCGGCCGCCACTTCGTGGGCTTGACAGCTGTGCCAACATGCAGCTTTCCCTGACCCCGTTTGCGTTCATTGCGCAGGTATGTTCATCTGACTCCCTTCACGCAAAGAAGACTAGCAACCGTTTTTTGGTACAGCTGCCTTGCCCACAGTGTCTTTGGTGTATTCTACTAGATATTTGCAATTGTGCGAACATTGTTCTGAAACTGTTACTGCTCTCAGGTGACATAGAGGTTAACCCCGGCCCCACAACTCGTAACGCAAGCAGTCAATCTGACCCTACAATTCACGCACTTCTAACAAAACTCGATGAAGGCCAGGCTGAAATCCTTTCTGCAATTAAGGCGATAAAGGAGCGACTAACCGCAACTGAAGAAACAATAAAGGACCTAATAAATCGCATCACAATCGAAACTTCCTCCTCTATTCCGGAAATTCGTACGAGCATAGATGTTCTAACTAAATCAGCAAGCGTTACAGCAAATCACCTCTCCCACGTGGAAGATAGGCTCAATGATGCCGAAGACCGGTCTCGTCGCTGTAACCTCCTCTTTTATGGAATTACCGAAACGCAAGAAGAAACATGGGCAGACAGCGAAAAACTAGTTACCGACATTTGTAGGAACAATATTAAAATTGACATATAAACAAACGACATCGAAAGAGCACATCGAATTGGGAAAATTCATCCAGGGAAACTGAGCCCAATAATCGTTAGCTTTGCTCATTTCAAAACAAAAGAATCCGTATTGTCGAATGGTTTCATGCTTACAGATACGCCGTATAGTGTAGCCCAAGATTATTGCTTTGAAACCCGCGCTATTCAGAGAGAGCTGCTACGTTTTGCACGTGACCAAAGGTGGCCCATTCAAGCTGCGCTACAAAAAGGTAGTTATCGGGAAGAAGTCCTACCACTACGATGCAGCTCGAAAGCAAGTGAAGGAAACGCTCTATCTCTCAAGTGCTGAATAGCGATTCCGCACCCAGTCAGCACTATCTACGGCCGCTTCATCCGCTCTCCACATCCAAAACCATCATTCAAATCATACAACTGACGTCAATTTTTCTATCTTGTACACAAACATAAGAAGTATCATTCCAAAGCAACAGGAAATATGCACCATTATTCAATCGTCTAATTGTGACGTAGTGATGTTAACCGAGACATGGCTTTCACCTTCCATTCAAGACACCGAAGTTCTGCCATTCCTTTCAGATTTCACGTTTCATCGCTGTGACCGTTTATCAAGTCGAGGTGGTGGAGTGTTAATCGCGATAAAAGGCACAATCCGACATTTTAGAGTAGATAGTAATAGTTCCTTGGAAGCCGTCTTTGTGGCTTGCGAAAGTTCCCATGGTCTAATCATACTGGGTGTTTGCTACCGTCCTCCGAAATCAGATCAAAGTTTTAACATAAATTTTAATGACACCCTGGATACTCTACACTAAACGTATCCCCGTGCAAAGTTTATAATTTGCGGGGACTTTACCTACCCAACTATAAACTGGTGCACCTTGTTTCCTCCTTCCTCTGGTGAAGGCAGCATATTCTTGGCCTGTTTGCCAAACTTCCAGCTAACCCAAGTAATTACTCACGCCACAAGAGAAACTTCACACAGTTCTAACATATTAGACCTTATCCTGATGTCCGACCCAAGTAGCCTAGAGTCTGTCCATTACCTAAAAGAAATAAGCGATCACAAAATTATCCTCGCGTCTTTCAGTTTTACTTTTCCACAGGATAAGCCTACTTCAAAACGGTTAAAGCTGTATGACCGTGGTAATTACGAAAGCATTAACACCCATCTCGAACAATTTTACACTGACTACGAACGGGAATTCCACAGCCGCTCGGTTGAAACCAATTGGGAATTGTTAGTCGATAAATTAAACGAACTAACGGAACCTTTCGTACCAAGTATAACTATCAAAAACAAAGTATTCGGCCCCGTGGTTCAACAACTCAATAAAAAAACTAATAAATCGGAAAAAGCGCCTGTTTAAATCCGCAAAAACAAAAAACCAGCCATCTCTTTGGAAGGCGTACTCTGAAGCCGTTAAACGCCTTTCGGTTACGATTCAGAGTGCTAAACGAGACTTTTTTTCGACAACGCTTCCCCGCATGCTCAAAAATAACCCTAAAAAATTTTGGAAAACGATAAACCCAAGTAACACAACGCCAATAGCCATATCACGCCAATAGCCATATCAGGTCCCAACGATGAACCTTTAGGCGACGTAGATGCGGCTGATAGCTTAAACCGCGTCTTTTGTGCTGTTTTCACGATTGATCGCAACCCTAACTTAGCTTGTAATACTGATATTGCAATACCAAATCCCATGTCACCAATTGTCATTTCCGCGAACGGAATTATTAACATAATTAACAATATGAAAACTTCATCTGCAAGTGGAAATGACAATATAAACAGCAAAATATTAAAAAACACAAAGCTAATAATTTGTTCCATCGTGGCATTACTCTTCTCTCAGTCACTTTCTTCGGGTGACATTCCGGATGACTGGAAACTGGGTAAAATCGCTCCATTATTTAAAAGCGCAACAGATCGTCGCCATATAACTACAGACCAATATCGCTAACAAGTGTCCCATCCAAAATTATGGAGCATATTTTATTCACCCACATAATCAATCACCTGGAACAGTACAGCTTCATCCACCCTTCACAACATGGTTTACGGAAAGGCATGTCTTGGGAAACGCAACTTGCCGCCTTCATTCATGATTTACATACAAATATCGACCGCAATATTCAGACCGATGCAATTTTCCTCGACTTCGAAAAAGCGTTTGACAAAGTTCCACATCACCGCCTAATGACCAAGCTTTCGTTGCTTAACCTTGACCCGTCCGTTTTATCCTGGATCAATAACTTCCTCAGTAATAGAAAACAGTTTGTCATTATAAACAATGCCCGATCTAGAACTTCTTCCGTCCTTTCCAGTGTTCCTCAAGGAACAGTACTTGGTCCCCTACTCTTCTTGATATATATTAATGACCTTCCACATTGCATTACTAACAAGATCCGTTTATTTGCAGACGACGGCGTTCTTTATGCAACCATCACCACTAAAGCTGATCAATTATCCTTACAAAGAGACCTTAAAGCCGTGCAGCACTGGTGCCAGATGTGGCAGATGTCTTTAATTGTGTCTAAATGTAAATCACTTTCCTTTCATAGATGCACTAACCCATTTTCCAACAACTACTCTCTGGGCGGTTCCTTCCTACAATCCACTAATTGCTACAAATACCTCGGCGTACACATTACAAGCGATCTGTCTTGGTCAGTCCATATTAACCATATCATTTCTGCAGCTAATAGATCCCTAGGGTATTTGCAGCGTACCTTGAAGTTTGCTCCCACCCCTTTGAAAATACAGGCCTTTACCACGTTAACCCGACCAAAACTTGAGTACGCGGCAGCGGTGTGGGACCCACACCAGAATTACCTCATAGAAAACATTGAAGCTATTCAGAGTCGAGCTGCCAGATTCGCATTCTCAGATTATTCATCGTTCACAAGTGTGACAGAATTAAAAAAGCGTGCCGACCTCCCTCCCCTCAGCCACCGTCGAAAAATGTCAAGACTTACCCTGTTCCACAAATTCTATTACGCATCCACACCGAGCATCTACATCACACCACGCCCCCATTCTTCTGATCGTAGTAGCAACTCGAAGCAGGTTCTGTACCCTCGCCCTAAAACCAACACATTCGCACAGTCACTCTTTATTCGAACTGCTAAAGACTGGAATGCTCTACCGGAAAACGTTGTTAATACCAAAGATACAGAAACATTCAAAAAGTTACTAACAACCGTTTCCGAGCCCGTGTGACCTATTGCGACTATTGTCTCTTGCTCTTTTTTTTTCGCCCCAAACCATTTCATATACTGTATGTTGAATTGCAGTACTGATTTCTGTGGTTGGCCTTTTGCTGTTCACTTGTAGTGCCTAATACTTTGTGCCATTGCGATTATGTCTCCCCAAACCGTGTAAAGGATCCTGCTGTGTCACACAGCATTCAGAGTGTATTTGCATGCCTGCTGTTCGCTTGCAGTTGCTAATGATGTTTGCCTCTGCGATTATATCCCCTGCCTGAATTCTGCCAGGCAGAATTCTGAATGCATTCTGCCTGTGTTACGAAAAGTATTCGCACATTTTTGTGTCTTCGTTTACACAGACGTTTGTTTGCTGTTTTCACTGTTTTTTACTCGTCTGCTTTTGTAATACTCAAACATTTTTATCCCCACCCCTCATGTAATGTCTTGTCCAGGGACCCTTGAGGAAATAAAATAAATAAAATAAAATAAAATAAATAAATAAACCCTGCCTTCTTCCGACATGCTGCCGGCCAGTCGTCGACACAGGACCAAGACATCCTCGATGTAGGACGCATAGGTCTCCATAGGACGTTGCAAGCTCTTATTAAGTTTCTTCTTGGCAGCTTAAGCCCGCGTGAAGGATGTGCCCCAAAATTCGACGGAAGTAAGTGGTAAATTTGTCCCAATCTGGGAAATCTTCGCGATGATTAAAAAGTCAAATATTAGCCACCTCGGTCAGATGGAAGTACACCTCCAGTAGCTTGTAAGAGTCACCCCATCGATTCAAAAAACTCAAACGGTTGTAGGAGTCGAGCCTGTCTTCGACGTCATCACCGTGGTGGCCAGCGAAAGATGGACGATCGCTCTGGGGGCTGGTGATAGCAAAGGTAGGCTGGATCGAGGCTCGAGCGTTGCTGCCCGAGTGGCTCCTCTCGTGCTGCACGGGGCTGTTGGGCAGTAGTAATCGACGACCTGATCGTAGCTTCAGTGGTGCGGAAGCTAGAGGTAGACAGCGGTATCGAAGCACCCTTTACCACTTGAGAGGCTCTGGGAGACGCCAGGCGGGAGTCTTTATTCCTGTGGTCATAGCGCTAGGAAGACCCATGAAGAAAGGCGATGTAGATGACACTATTGCCGCCGAGACGAAGATGATGCGATGATGATAGGGTGCACACGAAGAAGAGGGCGATTGTCCACATGTTAAAACACAGCATTTACCGCTTATCAAAATATATCTACTCAAGATAAGTTGTGAGCCTGTATCCCAACCATGAGGCAGACATAATTAAAATGATAATAAAAAGAAGGGGTGTATTCGGCAGGAATTCACAGATAATGAATTACAGCCTACCATTGTCCCTGATGAAGGAACTGTATGACAGCTGCATCTTAACGGTAGTCATCTACGGGGCACAAACGTGGAGGCGCACTAGGAGGGTTCAACTTAAATTGAGAACGACTCAGCGAGCAATGGAGAGGAAGATGATAGGTGTAGCATACAGGGACAGGAAGAGAGCGGAGTGGGTCAGGGAACAAACTCGTGTTAAGGACACATTAGTAAAAATTAAAAAGAACAAATGGACGTAGGTAGGCCATGTAATGCGAAGGCAAGATAACCGTTGGTCACTAAGGGTAACAGAGTGGAGCCCTAGAGAAGGCAAGCGCTGCAGGGGGTGGCAGAAAGTTAGCTGGGCAGATGACATCAAGAAGTTTGTGGGGATAGATTTGTCGCAGAAGGCACAGGAGCGGGGTAATTGAAGAATAATGGGAAGGGCCTTCGCCCTGCTATGGGCGTAGAGTCTGATGATGATGATGATATCACCACTCCCGCAATAAGAAGACCACATATTTCTTCATACACTGTTCACCCCGTAGATGGCCTTCATGCGTGTGGTGGTTCGTGATATCAGAGCCACCGGATACGCTACAGAGAAGCTTAAGGGTTCTCATTTGATAGTTTTTTCCTGCCTCCAACGCCATGCAAGAAGCACCGCAATTAATATCCTGCATGGCTCAAACTTTAACAATACTTGTCTTAATAGGTGTGACGCTGCCAAAAGCATGCGTACAGAAACGTGGTATCTGAGAGCCGGGTGTGATCTTCGTTTTATCAATTCCAACTTTTTTTAACCTGCTCTTAATTCCTCGCGACAATGGGTTTTTTGACGTACGAATAGCTGATATCGTTAATAGTTTAGAAGCAAGTGTTTGCGCTCTTTAAATTTATCAACAAAGAGACAATGGTCGTTTTTGAGTGCACGTGTGAAGACGGTGTCATTAGTTTGAAATAAGCTCCTCCATCTAATCTTATTTGCGAAACGAAAACAAATGATCAAGAGATATTCCGATTTTTTTAATAGCGTAGGTTTTCGAAGGCTGGGCTTGATGACACTCCCTACTGGTACCGTGCCAGGCTCCGTTTGTTCCAGCGACTCTAAAATCGGTGAGGCAGTCCCGCCAATGTCTACTTTGTGTACAATCTGACAGCAACAAAATTTCTCCATCAGGAATCTTACATGGAGAAAGCTTGTTATCCTCTATTATTGTAGAACCAAAATACGCTATCATCTGAGCTGAAAAAGCTATTTCGGTATGCGGTGATGTGAATTTTATTTCGCTGCTTCAAAATGTACAAACATTTCGCCGCATGAAAGCACGTCCCATTGCTACCACCTTAACATTAAGTCGGAGCACAACAACATAAACAACGGGATTTAAAATAACAGGAATACAAGCCCCTAATATTTCCATCAATTCACTCGTCGCGATGAAGTTCCCGAGATGTATAAGGGGTCGTTCCCGGCCCATAGAGAAAGAAACGCCCCCACACATGTCCGGCGAACAGCAGTCAAACAACCTTGAGCGAATTTCGCTTCTTGTGCTGTAAATTTTTAAAGTTCGAATCATTTCGAAGTAATATTTACTTTCCATAGAAAAACAGTCTAATCTAAAACAACGGTTTCAGTAAGATGTGAAAAATCCCCTCGTATTTTAATGTACAACTTTATACTGCGGGGAGATCCTCTTGCGTTTGTAGCGTTTCAATTGCAATACACATGCTCGTCTCCTAGAATAAAAAGTCAGCCGATTTCATCATGCACTGGGTGTTGCAATATGCCCCCATGCTACATAATCAGAACCGATTCTTTCATCCCAGAAGGATTCCCTATAGAGCGCCACGTTATTAGTGCTCTCTGTCAAAATCAATTGTAAGTGCAGAAGCTGTACTAACAACATACAGTACACACACATCCCGGCACCCGGACAGGTGCAACCACTAAAGAAGTGCAGAAGATGGACTCAAGAGCAACAAAATATGCCGGCATTAGGCTAAGGGTTGAAAGAACTTTGCAGCCTGACCATTACCAATTTTGTTTCGCTTTTTCGTTCAACCTCAGTGTCGACAGCGCTGGAAGAATTACAAAAACATTTCTAACATAATGCATGTGGTAAGAAGTGTACGGTCGAATTGTCAATAAGTGTAGAAGGAGAGGGTAAGGTGACTCTGCAAGTCACCACGATCGATTTTTATTTAAAACGGAAAAAAATGCCTGACAAGGCACTTCATCGTCCGACAAAAACGATACCCTAACGTTGTCAGATGGTGGAGGGATTGGCACCAATGTGCCCCACCCCGGAGCAGCAAAACTCAACCAACCGTCATCATTCAACTTCGATAACGCCGCTCAGGGTAGGGTCCCCCCTGGAGCGAGGGGGAATCTTTTGATTTAGAGTGGTGGCCCTTCCCCCTGGGCGCAAGGGTGGCGGTGTGAATGCCCATGGCTACGTTGAAAGAAAAAAAAACGTTAGCCAGCCTGAAAAAAAAAACCATTAGTACACCACCTTGATGCTCCACCCAGCCTCGTCTAAGATTACTGCTGGACTACACCAGGTGAATGCGAAGCCCTGGGGCCCAAGCCTGCGCTGCTCTCTTTTCAGGTGGAACCAGACCTCCTTTCGCACTTTCGCAAGCACTTCGTCGAGGCCTGGCCGCCGCTCAGAGTAAGCGGCAGCGCAGCGGGCCACCCAAACCTGATAGGAACACTCCACGAGGACCAAAACGAATTGGTTTACTGGTGCGCGCGGGAGCGGATTGAGGAACCTCAGAGTTTCATACGGGATGCCAGGGATGTCAAACAACTGTGCCAATTTTCGAAGGAGTGCCTGCGGGAGTGCGCAATCGCGGAAGATGTGCGCCGTGGGCTCTGGCGCCCCGCAGAACCAACATGGGGCCCCGAGGAGCCCTGGAACCAACCCCACAGGGGCCTGCCTCCGTGTGAGAAGGATAGGAAGTTTCCCGCGAGCAAACAGCCACTGGAACGTTGCTCTGCTAGGCTCTAAGAACTGTGCCAATATGAAATGTCAACTGCGTTTCTGACGCGCGAGTGAATACTGCTGTAGATGCGGCGGGAGGCTGGGCGACAGCATTTCCGCCAACACTTTCAATGGAGTCGCGAACAAGTCTATGTCTGGAGTTATTTGCTGCAGGTCGAACAGGGCGTTGGCCGCACCTGTGTAAAACAACGATGGCGTGCCCGCGCGGGCGACGTTATTGCGGACGGAGCTTCGCTCGAACAGACGTAGTCGGGTGCTTAGAAAATAGGACGCGAAGCAGCTGGTTAAAGGAATGTCGCAATCCAGCGCCACCCGCGTCCACTTGACGTGCAGTGCCATCGCCGACACTCCCACATCGGTGAGGCCTAGGCGCCCCTTGCTCTTGGGCAGTTGCACGACCTGCCTCTTGACCTTGTCTGGCTTGCCGTCCCAGAGGAAACGGAACACGATGCGCTCCGCCTCCAGTTTGGTTCGCGCAGGCACGGGCATGATAGAGGCGACGTAACTTAACAGTGAGAACAGCGAAGTCCGC
This sequence comes from Haemaphysalis longicornis, assembly GCF_048455015.1. Lineage (NCBI taxonomy): Eukaryota > Metazoa > Arthropoda > Arachnida > Ixodida > Ixodidae > Haemaphysalis > Haemaphysalis longicornis. Next base: position 37,877,038 of record NW_027526233.1, on the reverse strand, counting down.
ACGATCGTGGCGCGGGCAAGTGACTGGACAGCGGAGTGAGTCATAGTCATGCGCTTTTACTTGGAGATTAGTCATGGGGGAATTCCAGTTACTAGGGGCTGGACCAGTCGCGGAGAAACGAAACCCGAGGACCTTAGTCTACGAGGCCACCGGGAGACCGTGTTTGGGCTGCGGTGGTGCGTCCCGAAGGTACATCACCGAGCATTTAGCTTTGTTGAGCCGCGCGCCACTTGCCTGGCCATACCGATCGATCACGGCCAGCGCGGAGCAGAGAGAGCTCTCGTCTGGCACGACGATCGTCAGATCATCGGCGTAGGCGAAGATGCGAACACGCGGGGCACCCGGCGGCAATGGAATACTACCAATGCGCGGATCAGACGCGAGCCGCTGTAGGAGTGGCTCGATAGCGAGTACATACAGGACAGGGCTGAGAGAACAGCCCTGCCTGACCCCCCGCCCAACAGAGAAGCTATCTGAGACGCGGCCGTGGATTAGAAGCGCGGAAGTGGGCCCATTATAGAGTACATGAACCATGTTTTGGAAGCTGAGGGTTTGGCCAAATGACGCTGCGTAGAAGCGCGATTGCGTCGAAATTTTTAATACAAACATATCTGCTTTCTGCAGCCGCTAAAAATTTAACTATTCAATTTTAGGTGTAACAAAAGAGTTCTCACCTAATTACGTGTCAATCTGGGCGCATAACGTCACTGTAGAGGTGGTCTTCACGTAAATGTAACCCACTAATTTAAAAAAAAAGACCCCGTCGAGCTAATTTTGACAACCCTGTATAGCGCGCATTGTGATCACACGTGTACGCGGGTGCTCTGCGCAGCAAATAACTTAGAAACGCCAAACAAGGCACCTGTGTTTACTTACTCATCACTTTTCAAAGTAGTTGAGACGCAGAAGTAGTGTTAAAGGTTGGGGTTCGCTGGGAAAAGACAAAATCAGTTCGGCGCTCCTTTTATTTGTTTGCGTCTTGGCTAAAACGACCTCCTTATATTTTCTTATAGGGCAATTACTTCAACCTATCCAAGAATAGGGAAATGCACCTTTGCTCTATCAACTTTCAAATTACGACTACAAATTTAAACATTGATCATTCCAATGAAAACAAACACGCTCTACTACTATAATATTCTGTGGTGTCCTGCATGGACTGAATGAAAAGCCAAATGTTCTGAAGTAGTCAATGTGGCTGCAATATTTACACAGTTTTAACATGTTTCGGCAAAAGAGAACCCCCCATTTCTTACGCAACACCTCAACATCTGGCTGAAGCTTGCAGTGTTCTTTAATTAAAACTACATGACAGTTTGAAATTCACGACAACTACAACAATACTACGGATATAAAGGCGCTAGCGTCGCTCCTTGTTGAAGTCGTCGAGATTCAACAGTTACAAATGGTTCCAGATGATAGGGCGAAAATTGCAACTCTGCAAGAATGAATTGGCGCGAGCACGGCATTGCTCTGCTGTCATAATGAAGTTTTCTGATGTTGAGCCGTTCAATGAGGGAACGGACCTAGCTTCTCTTTGTGACCAGCGTTCACGATATTAGATCAGTGAAGTTCCGTGAATTTGTTGTTGTTGATGTTAACCATAAAAAAATCTAAAAAAGAAAAAAAAGATTGTTCCAATAAATATTTTATATGCTATAACAAATATTAAGTCTAAAAACTACAAAGAAGTAATATCAAAAGACTTTTTGAAATTACTTTGTCTAGTTTTTTTTATTGGAGAGCGCACACGCCCCAATCGACGGCGCTAGAACGAAGTTGTAATGATCTTTGGGGCTTTACAACTAATGTGTTTGTTTTGCAATAAATTTAAATACCAGAATCCTTCCTACAACGTTGCAATATTTTAGGGGTTGCGGGTTATTTAACAACATCTAGCCATCGGTAAATCTTTACACCCATGTTTGATTGGAATTTCGTGTTGTTGGAAGCAACAGTTAAAAGCATTCGTTTCTATACGCGCGTCTAAGGCACATTTCGCACGCCGGAACCTCTGCCAACTTTACAAGATTACTGTCACGAAACTAAATATAGTTTAGGTTCTCAGCTCATGAAAGTTGCAGCAGTGACTCGTTTTTGTTTGGTTACAAATGCTCAAAGTATTTGTAAAAAGATTGTTGTATTATTTCAAAGCTACCACTCCTTACACATCGTAATTACAACTCCGCGCTCTACATTAAGCTTTCATCGTGAATTTTGGAAAACAACAAATCAAACATAAATCTTTCTGGACAGGCACTATGAAGCAAAAACAGCTAACCCCTGATCTCTGACGCTCTTCAAAACCACGACTACATGTTTTAAGTATGCCCTCCTTGTATCTCATGATTTCTGCTTGCACGGTTTTCGTCGTAAAGGGCTACGGTTCTAAACCGACAGGCTTGTTAATACCGTGCAAATCACGAATACCATAGGATGGTTTGTAACTGGGCTAGTTGGTTGAAGTTGAAGTTGAACAGCGCAGGGACGGGACTAAAAGCAGCGCAGAGCGGAACTAAGAGCAGAGGCGACAAACACGGGCGCTGTTTCTGTGCACGTCGCCTCTGTCGCCAATTTCTTTGTCGCATCTGCTGTAAGTCCCGTCCCTACGCTGTTCAACTTCATTCACGAATACTGTTTGCGGTTGCAACATCTTGGCTGAGCCCACCAAGCCCATTATGCCTCAAACGATTGCAGAGTGCGAGAAAGAGGAACAATATGTATTGAGAGCAGAAGTGTGTCAAAACGCGCTATGAATAGCATTCGAACAAGCGATTGCACTGATACCTTAGGTGGTTAAAAAAGTCTGCTTTGGGAGCCAAGATGGTGTAGTGATCCTCTCGGCACGGGTCAGCTCCATGTGGGAAAGTTACAGCTGATGGCTCGGTCTGCGTGGAGGCTATAGGAGCCATTTCTGCTTCACCACAGAAAAGCAAGCTGTGAGTTGCCATGTATCGTTGGACCAAACAGCCCCTCAAGAAATGGCCATTGCTCACAGCTGGAGATACGCATGCTCCATAACTGACATGGTGTATTTTATGCAAAACTGTGGCACACCGTGCCTATTCGGTTTTGAATTGGTTCAGAAAATCACAAGAAGCTTTGTGGCAAAGTATGTCGCCAAATTGAGCCATTGTACAGCATCGTACGAATGTCAACCTTAGCGTCCTGTCCTGAATCACAGGTCTCTCGAAGTAGACGGGCATGAACTTCATTACTGTTTTGTTGTGTTACGCCGCTCCTTCGCTAAAAGTATTGCAGGCCTAATCTGTCCAAAGCACTGAGCTGCTTCTGAATTTTTGTGATGGAATGATATTCTACGAATGCACGAGGTGATCCCACATACTACACACGTTCGCGAGGTACTCTTGCAAACCAAGGTGGACACTCATTTTGTGGATGGATGGATTGTAGGGTTTAACGCGGCGACGCAACGCAGGCGATGAGGCGCGCAGTAGTGGAGGGCTCCGGATTAATTTTGACCACCTGGGGATCTTTAACGTGCGCCGAAATCTCGAACACACGGGCGTTTTTGCTTTTCGCCTCCATCACAAAAGCGGCCGCTGCGGCCGGTAATCGAACCCGTGACCTCGTGCTCAACAGCGCAACGCCATAGCCCCTGAGCCACCGCGGCGGGTCACTCATTTTGTGTATGGCGAGGACAATTCACGTGTGAGAACACAGTTCCGGGTAGCGACGCTGCCATGCCAATGGAACGTTTGCGAAGCTTACGATCTGACTTTCTGCTCTTTCTCGCACTCCTGCTGGTGCCGGTGGGGTAACATTGGGTCTATAAACTCCAGAACCGGTGCGTGTCCCCGCCAGTATCGCTTTTGTTAATAGAGCACCGACTATGGAGCTCAGGCCGAACCAGTACAGGCGAAGGTCGTCCTCCCCGTCGGCCGCATACCGCATGGACCAGTCGCACAGACGTTACTCTATGCGGCAGCTCTTAACTCTCAACACCGACGTCCCGGATTAAAGGCTAGCAGCGGAAGAAAAGCGTGGCAGTTTCACTACGCGATACAACAGCATCGACCGAGACAATGGCTTTGCCAGCAGTTTGAATTGCGCGTATGGACATTTCCTTCCACAAGTTAATGCACTCTGGGTTAAGTTAATAAAGAACCGTCAGAAGAAATCGCTTTGATTTTGTATGTGTCGTCTAAGTTGAGAGCGTTCTAGGTAGGCGGAAGACTTATCAGTCAATGTTGCGTTCGCAACATGTTTCTATTAACAGCATAGCTTTTTAGCAAGCCATATGTTTTCTCTGCAGTTAAAAAAACAAAAAAAATGCCGAGCGCTCTTGTGTGCGCGCCTCCCGGCGACCGCCCAGCGTTCCCGGCGCAAGTTGGTGAAGCAAAACGTACCCACTTAGGAAGATTGGCCAACGTTGGCAAACAAATCTAACGTTCGACGTAATCGTTGCAACACTTCCCCGGAAAGGGGAATCCATATCCTAACGTACGATCTTCTAAGCTTGTGTCCAATGAATATCACTTCTAAAAAGTGAAGGAAGCTGACACGTATAGTTTAAATGATGGAGTAAAGATCCTTGCGGCAGCCAAGACGAAGCACATTGGCGGTAATCATCGTCTTAAACCATCGTGTTTGTCTTCAAGGTTGTGTAGAGCTTCGCTACCTTCTAATTTTACGCGTTGTCAGCTTCCTCCACATTTTTTGACCAAATGACTAGAGAAACATATGGAAGGTGACAAATACGTCTATTTATGGTGTTTTGTTAAACGATAGGATTATCAAAAAAAAGTCTTATTACAAATATTATGAAGAAGGCATCGTGGAGTACTACTATTCTCCAGCCGCGTTCCACCTTTGTGGAGAAATGGCATTATTGTGCTCAGTGCGGGCAATGCTATGTTTTACTGCACCGCCCGGGTTGCATTTAATGCCTCTAGCTTTTCCTTTGTACTGGCTAACATTTACTGAACTTTGATGCTTCAATCCTTACCAACGTTTTTTGCGACAGGTTATCAAGACTGCATTTTATTAAAAAGGGTGTTCATGCTGCTACAATACAACACTCGCTCCTATGTGTGAGCAGCTGTACATTGCTTAGTTTTTAGAGGAAACACAACGATACCACTATCTTTGCGTTTGTATCGACTTGCGTACGTTCTGAGTGCCCGTTGGTTGGGAATAACGTCTGCGTTATTCCTCCAGCAAGGTTTATTTGAAACCTGTGCAAATGAATTGCTTCTAAGAAGTCCTTGTTACGCGAAACGAAGGTCTTTCCGTATGAGTAGGGTGAATGAGATAGGCCAAATTTGTTGAGGAGAGTATTCGTCAAACACGTACGGAGGACCATTTATTTGCTCCTGCGAGGCGTACTTCTGATTCCGTGAAAAAGGTTTACACCGAATAATATTCAATAGTCACCGCAAAAAGGAACACTGATACAGTTACAGAATTTGTCTTTCTGCGACACTTAATGTACTTCTGGCAACACTGGAATATTCCGTTATATCCCATACCCCCCTCGAATTGGTTTTTGAAAAACGTAAACCCGCACATTGATAATGCTAGTTCCATTACCACGCAAAAACTATTTTTTCTTCGCAGATCGCTCGCAGATCGCAGACCCGCCTCAACAAAACTACTAGCCTACAGAACATTCATTAGGCCTATCCTTGAATATAGAAATACTGTATGGTTTCCTCATGCCGTGACTAACATAAACAAAATAGAAAAGGTACAAAGGAAGGCCATAGGATTCATACAAAACAAATTTAAACGAGATGTTTCACCCACTACCCTTGAAGCTGTTTGTGAGCTTCCCGCGCTCGAAATACGCACGAAGCAGGCGCGTTTACAATTTCTTTATCAACTCTTACATAATTATTACAAAATAGACGTTTCAAAGTACGTTGAATATTCCAAAAACACGAGCTACCCGGAAAAAACATACAAATACTTTATTAAAATATCAATAAAACAATATGCTTTTAATTACTCCTTTTTCTAGGTGACATCCACGAATGAAATTTGTTTACGCCTTTCAAGACTAATAACCAGCCATTTTGCGATTTGTTATCAAGAATTGAAAATGACGTCCGGTGGCATCTTTGATATATCGTGGCTTTTCTGTAACAGGCAAACAAGCATGCACGTTTACTTGGTGTAGATAGTTGTGCAAACTGTGCATTATGTTAAATTACCATTGTCATTGTATTTATGAAGATTAGTGTGTACTTGTAGCACTATGTGTTTTGTGTGGGTAATTAGTGTTATTTGTGAACTTCGAAGTTGCTTATTTTCATGTTTACCTAATATTTATCTATTGACGATCCTTAAGGTGTTAAGTGTTCTTCGTAACTGTATATTGTAGTGACCACCTTCTATGGTCTCTGGAGACTGGCAGTATTGTAAATAAATAACAAAATGTAAAGAAGCACTTCCTTCACGCGACGCTCGCTGTGTATTCGTGGTGTTCCTTGTCATGAAGGGAGTATGACGTTCAAAGTCATAAGAAGTCCATTTCTATCAGACAAGTAGAGTAATGTATTTGAACAGTTCGCAATGTACCACTTTTTATAAGCACGATACAACCAACATTTCCGAATAACAACGTTAGCACTGTCCACTTCGCTTTGGAAATATCATTTTGGAAATATCTTCCGTGTCGGCGCGACATTTCTATCGCAAGGCCCCAAAACAGTCCCCGATAAAGGACCAAAACATATTTAAGCAGAGCGCACTATACACAAGATGGCAGAGGGCAGGCAAAATAAGCACTCTTGTGCTCTGCCTTGAACGTCAACAAAGCAGCCATTACCCCACTTCGAGCCCCAGAGTGCTTGATGGGCGCAAAGCAGACATTGTATATAACGTGCCACGTCTGTGCGGAAATAGGTACGTCCGCAAGAAAGGTGGGTGCGTCAAGGAAAGGGTCCGTCAGAATGGCGCGGCTGTACAGGCGGTAGATGGGAGGCGTTTAAGGCCATTTTTAATGAGGCACGTGTACTACGCATCCTTAGTGTTCAGCCCTGTTAAACACTCGCGGGGATTGTGGTATTATCACTGTAAATGATAACTGTGTCAGTTCCAAAGTGAAGACTCGACCGAAGAAGGAGGTGGATTATGATTACCACACGATTGTGCATACATATTACAAGGTACGGTGCATTACCACCTCTGGATCAACGTTTCTGAAGATTCTTTTGACAAGGCATTTCTAAACTATGCCGAAGTATTGTAGACTGATCTCTTCCACTGTTGCGAAACACAAACGCGTAGTCAGCTGCCGGGAAAACTGCATAGATGAAGTCTTAAAGTCGAATGTGTTGTATGGAATCTATATTTACCAGCAGTCCAAAGCCCGGTTTTTCTTTAAAATCAGCTTTGAATGGTATGTTGACGAAGTATTTTTGTGAATACAAAAAATAAAATCTAAATGTATGTACGAAAAATACTGTATACCGTTACAGACGCTTTTTATCACGCTACTCATCATGTTTATGGGTGCGCAAACAGATAAATATTAGTTATGTACCAAAACGTTTCATGTTGAGGGACACATGTGAGTGAAATATACCGTGGAAGCATCTGTACATTGTCATGGGCGCCCCGAAGCGAGGCAAGGGGAAGAAACTGCACCCCCCCCCCCCCCCTGTAGATTCGGATATTTTTATGCACTACAAAAAAGCTTCACAGCTTCGTTGGCCCATAATTAAAATAACTTTGCCCTGAAGAAGAGAACGACACCGACGTTCCCGCCACTGTTCCGTTCTTTAGGGCAAAGTGTTTTTTTAATTATGTACGTGCACCAACTTGCCCAAAAATCCACGCTACTCAATTTGTTAACACCCTCAGGTCCTGCGTATCCGTAGGGTACGCACTTCAGGACTGCGGTCAACATTGCACTTTAGACACTGACTAACATCGCCAGTCATGTGAGGGCAGTGAAACAGACTGTCTCTGCTTGCCAATGAAGATAGCGAACGATTCTGAAAGGTTTGACGTTTTTTTTTCAATCTCTAGGTTTATGCAGTCTTACCGCAAGAAACTCAGTTTTCGGACAATTTGCCGCTATATCTAGCAAAAACTCTTCATCGCTACACCTACTAGGGAGAGTGTAACATCCTCCCGTGCCGTCCCATCACCTAGTACACCCTTCCCTTCGAACTTGCGAAATGTCGGCAACACCCGAGCCCCGAAACAAAGACTATATATTAGCTCCTCAAAACGCTTGTACGCCTGTACTGTATTGAAAGTCAGGGAGGCCAGTGGTATAATTATTCTGTGAGCCATTTGAACAGACTTCATCAAACATGTCATCTCGCAATTTCGCCGGAAAAACCCGTCGCGTCTGCAGCTGCTATTCAAGGAAGATTGACGGAGTGCAGTTGTGTGTATGTGAACGTATTGTGCTGTGTCCTGGTGGTCAGTTGGCGTGAGTGGAGAACCCTGACGCAGCGAGACTGGTTAGACTGACCACTCTTCTTTACAAAGTCACAGTACCTTTTCTCATTTTCTTTATTAACTTTGTTTCTTTGTTCGGTAATAAAATTCATTGTATATTCTCGAAGTCTGGTTCGAATTCGCGGTTTGTAATTTTTGTAACCAGATATAGCGCCTTTTTGGTGCTATCTAAACGTACACCGCCCTCTTATTAATAAATGCGCCCCCCCTCTGGCAAAACGTTCTGCGGACGCCCTTGTACATGATTGTGATTTATGATGGAAGTTGTTTGCACGGTACCCGCGCGAATCACGGGCAAAACATAGTAACATGTTGGTCCGGAGCTCATTGTTATTTTCAGCATAACGTTTCAAACAAAATGGTCAATCTAGAACGTAATAAATACCGCTTGTTTGCTCATGTTCCATTGCACAGTTTATCCTGTCTTATTGGTGTTCACTATAAATATATACTGCTAAAGGTGCTCCGGGGGCTCGGATTGTAAATGATATAAACAATACCTGTTTTTCCAAGAAAGAGCATAGGGTGAAATATTTATCTAGCATGTTTTGAATAATGTTCTGGAATGTTTTTTCATGTAGCCTCTTGGTAAACGAATGCGTGGGCGTAGGCCTACCGGAATACCCAAAGGCACTTTGTTACTCTGTAAATAGAAGGTAAAAGGTTGCAAACATAGTGGTGTCATAACAGCGTTTATTTTAAGCGTATTTTAATTTTGTAAGGGAAAAGCCTTCGTATATACACTCACCACACAACTATAATTTCGCACATCATAAACAAAAATTAGACTTACAGGTTGAAGTTAAGTACTTTATGTTTGCGGCTAATTCATTGATGGTAATTCGTTCGTTGCATACAAGAAGGAGCAGCACCTTGTGAAATAAAATGTAATGCGTTTACGCTGTATTTTTTAATTTTGCGTAGCTTTTTTTATACATGCCCTGGTCTCTGTATGAATTAGGCTACTGGATATCTGCATCACCCGTATTTCTTGTTTGGATCCCAGATTTATTGCATTCGCCCCAATTATGCATTATAAAAACACCAATGCACGTGAAAACGTGAGAAAAGTACAGAAAAGAAAACAACTGAATAAGGGTTTTTCTTATCGCTTTGCTGTGATTTGGTCCTGCGCGGTCTTTATTTGATTTCAGTGTGCAGCTGCTGCCGCATCTATCTGTAATATCGAACATTGCCTTTGCGTACGTTTCGCTTGAAGGTATTTTTAATCGGACTTCCCGACATTTATTTGCAGTATGAGCAAGACCGCGCATGTTTCTACATGCGCATTTTCCACCGGCAGTGTTGCAATAGTTGCGTCTTGTCAAGTAAAAAATTCAGAGAAACTCGCGCACAAGACTTGAATGGCGAAGCTGTAGCAGGTAAGCATTGCTGGACACGTAGTAAAATTTCAGTATCATTGCTCATTTCCATTGTTGCGGTGCTAGTAATTGTCGTCGTCATCTGCATAAAAGGCCATCTTCCTCGCGGTCAGTGGTGGATGCAAAATCAACCTCAGCACTGTAGAGTTCCACAACCTGAATTCGCCTAAGCTTGTACTAAATTCCGCAAAGTTTGAACCATTGCGAAGCTGCAGGATTTACTACAACCTTAGAAGTGAAAAACACACAGGCACGGATTTGCACAACTTTGTAATTATGTATTGACATGTTACGACGTTGCTTTTTACTGTGCTAATAAGGATCTTCATCATATGCATCTATACGTTCGCTATATCACGTCCCTCATGCCTACTCAGGCCTACCTCGAGACGCCACCCAGCGAACTCGACTCAGACATCGCGGATTAACGCTCAACTCCTCGCCTCCAACACCAACGCCCGTTGGCCTCGCCTTCGCGTATGTCCGACATTTCGTCTGGGTGGGCGGCCCTGTAGCGCCCAATGGTCGGCGATTTGGTCTGCGCCTTGGCGCCGGCAATGAAAGACGAGGAGAATAAAGAAACGAGTTGTCCGTGCTTGGGTCATCAGCACGACACGTCCAGTTGGATTCCGAAAGGCTGCCGCGCTGGTAATCTTTCTTTTGCGCTGAACTGCGACCCCGCGGTTCCCGACAATATCAACACCATTATCTAAAATGTTCTTACAGAAGTGAGGCGCCGCATTACTAACGCTTGATTATTCAATTACCGACGTATGGAGACAGGGTACCATGAAAATGCAATGAAATGCAGGCGCCACAGATAAGCACCTACAATGATGCATTTTGTCTCCGAAACGGCCCTACACAACCCACCCGCATCGGGAATAGCGGAACGCGCAGGGGTATTTCACACCTCAGCATTACTAAAAACTGTTCGCTAATACAGTGTTGGTGCCAAACTAATTATTAAGGTAATGATCACGCCGTTTTCTCTTTCAAACTATGTTCCGTTTAATGCCATCTCTATTATTCGAGAACACGAAATCAGGGAGTTGAAAATTTCAAAGCCATTCGGAGGCAAAAAGCAAACTTACACGCCTTTGTTTGTCGTGCGAATGATCACTGTCACAGCCGAAAACGCGATAGTTTGGATGGAAAAGGGTGATGTCAGGGCACAACCAAGACTCTGTTAGAATTCCCACAGGAAAATACGATGACACGACGTTAAAAAAATCGAGGGCCACCAATCCACTAACGGAAAATCTGGGGAGGAGTGACAAATGCAGTGTATGAATGTATGCAAAGATTGCAAGTCTCTCTCTTGCGATACTACGCTCGCTGATTTCTTACCAGAGAAGCGGCTGTGGAAGGAGCAATCGCACGCTACCTGAGGTGGTGGCCCTCTCAGTTGCGTTATTTTGGATTTAAGCAAATAAATGAGACACACTGGCCGTCAGTTGACGGATACCACGGCGCAGCACGCTAAGAAGTAGGGTGTACAGTAGAAATACTGGCCTTTGGAACCGATCTAAAAGGGGTTCTAAAAATTTCGTTTAATAATGCACTCAAGTCCGTATTATTCCTCTATTTGGAATTAGCCTAAATTAATATGCTTGATTCTGAAACGGTTTTTTCCGGCATGCAGTTGGTTTTCACCGTCGTTTCACGACTTTATTTACCGGGACGACAGGAGAAAACAACCACAGGAGCCTCCGAAAGCCTCAGTCCCCAAGGTTCTTCGCCAATAAGGGTTTTTCTATTGCAGTGTCAATTATTGTATCTATGTACCCGAAATCGTTACAGCCTTGTTAACTAAATATCCACCCAAGACGGGATGCTACAACTATAAGATTAATTAACCTAACCCCCAGGTACACTCCAAGAATTATCCCGACTTGCGACGTGCAGGTAGCTTTAGATAACCTTTACAACTCTGCATTTAAATGCAATCATACCTCACCAGACTGCACCCATCCGACATTAAAATTATTGCTGTATTGCGACGGAACTCCCCGAAGAGTTACAAAACAACGACAGCCGGAGAAAAAAAAATCCCGTCATCTCCACTCACTTGAACCCCGAGGAGGAGTGAAGAATGCAATGTACAATTGTATTCAAAGATTGTCAGTCTCTATCTAGCCACACGGTACGGTCTGATTGGGTGCTGCAGAAGCGCCGTTGGAAGTATCAAGCGCGTGCTTCCTGGGGCCGTGCGGCCTTCTTTGGGTTAAGCCGGATGGATTTAGGAACTTTGCATGCCCCATCTGCTGCATTTTGGGGTAGTGGCAGGGGCAAACGCGAGCGCAGTGCAATCCCCGTGCTACTCCATTGGGCCTCGTCCTCGGAGATCAACGATGCCCCGGCACAAGGTACGTGGGCTTTTTCTTTCATAGACTGATCACACGACCCGATCCAGCCCAGCGTGGAGAGCCGGTGGATATTTGACCCGTATCCAGACACCTTCTGCTCGTGCTTGACGATTTCTGAACCAGGGGGTTCAACAAACCTTGAAATCATGTCAGTTAATTTCGAACTGGTTTTATTGAGTATACACTTTTATTTTGATCACGTTACGTTCTATCGTGAGACATTGGAAGACGAGTGGCCAGGTGTTCTTATACTCAGACTACACGAGGCGAAGACCGCAGGAGACGACGACAGCCCGAGCTCCTAAAGGATATCGCTCGTACAAGTACTGAATATTTAGAGGCATACATATTAACACAAACAACAATATTCTGCAAACTAGCGGAGTGCAAAGTGCAAAGACAAAGGAAAACTTAACAAAAACAGAAATAGTATTTATTCCCCTGCTTCAAAGGAACGTGTTAGCAATGGTATGCTTTGTAGCATTACTATACAAGTAGATAATATTTACAAATACCCACTAATATCTACACAAAAAATGATATGTGCGCTTCAGTCTAGAGCAGCATGCATGGCGCACAACTTTACAGCATACAGCTATATAGGTCTGATCTCCCAATATAGGCATTACATAGAACCACCATTACCAAACTAAGAAAAACAACAAATACTCGCAAAATCAGGGACACGTTAACACAAAGTCTTCGCAGGAATAAGTTATCTGGCAGTGCATTCATTTGTACACCAGTACACTGAACATACATGTGGTGCAGAGTCAATCAGGAGGCCTTCCTTTCCTCGGTTGTCTGACGCATCATTGCTACAGCTGGATAGAGCTGGAGCTCCTGAAGTGGGCGCAGTTCCTGAGGCTACGAATTGAGCTGTGTAGGGGCGTTCCTCTAGTTGCTCATGTGATGAATACGGGCTTGCTGGTTCGGAATCAGCGTTATACTGCTGCCTTTATGTGGCTGATGGTGCTTCTACATTGGTTAGGATCGACGCGCTCCAGGTTTGCCTGACCTTGTACCGAAATGATGATTGAAGGTCAATCACCATTTCAGCTTCATTGAAGGTCAATCAACCAAATGATTGTTCTCAACCACTCAATGCGAAACCTCACCATGTATGCCGACTCCACAAGCTCCGGCTCCAGGTGCATCGGAGGAGCCCGTGCTTTGGGTAATGCGCCGCATTACAGTCGTAATGTTGGTCAAGTGTCCCTAGTTCCTCTGTCTAAGTACAATAATTTTGTCTATATAGAAACTTCTCTACGCTGCCTATAAGTAAACAAAGCGAAGCTGCAACTCTCCAGATCGAATGAGTGTATTTCTCCGTGTAAAGTGCAAATACAAACCAAAATTGGATGGGGCTTTTCCGTCATTTAATATTCTACGGGTAAACTGTTTTTCTGTACGTATGGAGGCGTGTCCTTAGAAGAAAATAAAAGATCCTTCCCGGTGGATCTACACGACATTTTCTATTTCGCAACGTTTTGTAGTTTTACCTAGGAACCCTATAATGTGACATCCCGGAAAGAGAGCTAGGGCCTTTTCTCTTTCGTACTATCATTCGCTATGGCTGCACGACACTCGTCGGGGGGTCTGGCGAGGGTTTGCGGGGTGTGTGGGCGGCACGCGCTGTATGGTGCCATTTGTATTAGTGCCACACTTTCACACTTTCGGGAGACGCTGCTATAACGTGCGAGGCTAGTCCCAACCACGTGACCTTTGCACGGGAGGCCATCGCCTCATACTTTTTTCCATGCCCACCGCATCAGCCCTGAGGCGCCAACCAACCCTTTCATTCTACTCCTCGCCCTCTCCCACATTGGCAGCCTTCACAGTGCTTTGTTCATGTGACCAGTTAAACATGGCGAGACACAAGGTGGAAAGTGAGAACGCTGGCGAAACACGCTCTCTCGTGAAGTTGAATTTGATATCGCAGCAAGAGTGCCGGCACATTTACAATCTCAAAGCTTGGTTGCCTTCTTAACCAGACAAACGTTCCTCTCTAGAATTGAATTGGGATCGTGTGATCCTGGTTACACTCGGACCCTCACCTTACGACACGAGGAAACCGCAGGCGTCCTACTCGCTCTCATTGGGAAGTGGGCGCTGTGCTTTGCGTTGGGAAATACACGAGACCAAGGAGACGTTCCCACACGAATTGGTACAAAATAGTTGCCAGCGGCGGCGACGCGTTACGACATAACGGCAGGGTAGCGGGCGCCGCCGGGTTTGCTGATGACGCGATCCCTGCCCGAGACACACCAGCTATGCTCCCTGTCCAAGAAAACTGCCGTTTGCACTTCGCACAAATTTTGTGTTAGGTAGTGCACGAATCGTCATCGTATCCCTCCTATTTTTTCAATGATCAGATGACGCATTTGAGCATTGCGCGAATTTGCGCGTGTCCCAGTATACAACGATTATTAGTTGGGGGTGTATCTTTTGCTATGGCAGCATATTTTTAGTGCCTACTCCTGAATCACCCTAAATATGAATATAGCACAGTCCAACTAACCTTAGGAGATCAGGCGCTTAGCACAAGTAAACGTAAATAGGCAAGTGTGACAGCGGTATACGTGTTGGAATATTGACGATTTTTAATGATATCATGAAGAGAACCAGCACAATATAAACGAAGAAGCAAGAGACACAACGACAGCGGTAGCCTTTGTGTTCTTCCGTGTACGTTTCTAGGTCTAGAGTTGCAGTTTCAAGCACGACTAAAATTTATTGTATCTCCTCGCACGAAAGGGACTTGAAGTTTTCTGGTTAAAAATAGACGAAGTCTTCTATGCAGTCTTTCAAGGTGATGCATCGATCATAGAGTACCATATTTGTTTTAGCAGCTGCAGTATATCAATGGCCCACTTGTTTGCCGCCTCTACTTCAACAGTGCAGTCGTTAAGCGAGGTTATCGAAATCAGTGAAACAAAAAGTGCTCGAAACATATCCTGTTGGTTGGGCTGCAAGGACAAAGCGACAAAGTTATTAGTGCTACAGATATTTGGTGTTTGTCGTAGCTTCTAACACGCGACCGATCAAAGAAGTCCGAATAATTCAGTGAGAAGCGTTTTGAACGGCCGAAAAATATGTCGATGCTATATGTATTGACCCTATGGAGCGCATGACAGTGCCATGGCGGAGTCAAGATATTATTCCAGGCCCGAGAAATACTCCTCGGAAAAACTGGTCTGTGGCTGTTGTTTGTTTCGCGATGCTCCCGATAAAAAACCAATCAGAGTAAATTCGTGTTTATAAGGCCACAAATTGATTTCCAGCATTATTTCCGGAATGTTTACGATTACAGAGTGACTACGCTAGTTTTACAAAACAATAAAATTCCGTGTCATTGTTGGGACAATAAGCTGTAAAATTCACTTGGACATTTTTATTCTTTTCACTGTATTCACAAGCTGTATCGAGAACTCAAGGCTGTCATGATCTGGTAGGTGACCCGACATACCTAACCTGCCACGGGACTTCAATGATAGTTACCGTGTTTTCGTCGGCAGTGCCAGAATCTTTCCGTACCACGTGCGAAACGCGTTAAGAAGACAGTTCGTCAGCGCGGAGTCAGCCCCGCATTTGTAACGCTCTCAATGAAACACGACGGCCACAGGCCGAGGCAGCGAATTAGCGGGCGCGGGCAGTGCAATCGGTAATCCGCGAGCTACATATCTCGGGCACTGGGTCGAAAAAAATATGAACCTCGAAGGGGCCCGTACTTCTTCTCAGGATTGGGTCACGTGGCTAGTATGCGGGACAACTTAGAGCATGGGTGGGGCTTATGTGTTTTAAACGCTAAGCTCCTATTAAACCAGAGTTTTCGAGTTGAATTCATATGGGAGTTCTAGAGACATTTCATGCGAAACAATGAAGCGGTGCTGCGTGCCACCTTGTGCCGCCCGGTTTGCAGTGCGGTTCTACACTTGATATCCAAACTGTAGAATTATAGTGTAAATAATTGTGAAAAGTTTTCTCCTTCATTACCAAGCCTAGGTCTCCTGACCAACGTCTTTGGAACACCAGTCACTACCACAATGGGTATCCGAAGCCGGATCTACAACAACGCCAGTGATTGTTGAAACCATTTCATGACTATACAGGGCACTCCCAGTACTGCTTCTGTATCCACGGACTTCCGGGGCACTTCTTGTCGCAGCTGTTCCCTGTTGATGTTCACAAGCAACAAACTTTTTTATATGCCGGGGGAATCGCCGTTGTTAGATCTGCCATGATGCGTCTGCGCAGCTTCGGCGCGCGTCCTTAATCAAGCATCGCCGCCTTTCGCCTACGTGTCACAAAAAAGTCAGAGGATGTCTCCCCTTTTTGAACGCTTGTCAAACTTGGTGTTCATCAATGTTGCCTGAATTCAGATGTACGAAATGCAGAAACGACGTGTTATGGACGCTTCAAAGTTTTCAAAGCACTGAAGAAACTCCTATGTATTGGATTTCGGTTAGAAGTATTAGAGTGTCACGAGCGGTATCAGAATTCAGAGCCTACGCTATAGTAAGAGAGAATGTCGATTCTCTGCGTAAGTTGATTCTTACCTGAAAATTTATCATTACATTTTCACTCAGTTGCCCAATCTGAGTAGACACTCAAAAAACCCGTGTCAACTTATGCGTACAATTTCTTAACTCACTGCACACGCTTGCATACCTTGACCATAATCGTGATTGGTGCTGACCAACACAAAGATCAATAAAACGGAATCTATTTTAGTTTTGTTGCCATTGACGTGTAAAGGTGATGGTACTCTTGCCATTTCTTTTAAATTTTAGTCACCATTATTAATTAAAAAAGTGTGATGCCGAAAGGTCTGTATGGTTGCGATGCTTCTCGAGGGGTGCGGATCGTTGTTCCTCTGTCTTCTCGGCTCTGTCTCCTCCTATTAGTTTATTTCCCACGACCAATCCTAACGACGTAGCCGACCGAGCCTCCGCTTCTATACATACAATTTTTTTATTTTTTATTGAATAATCCTTTCTTTTTTTATTTTCACATTTTTTGTCTACTTCTTGTTCGTTGTATTTTTGTGTAATTTATTTTTTTATTTGGTTGCGGGGGGGGGGGGACGTGCCAAACGATTAAAGAAAATAAAGGCGGATAGGGCCGCGAAGTAGGGTGGGGCAGAGGGTTCGCGGTGGCGGCGAAGGCCAGCGCCTAGAAGTGTGCGGTGGTGGGGGGGGGGAAGGGGTCAGAAAGCAGGGGGCAATATGCTGTGCAGTACGAGACGCTCGACAGAGCGACAGTTCGCGAAAAGAAAAAACGTGAGGGATGCGTGCGCGTGACTCCGAGGTTCGTTCACGCAAGACGCACGTGGAGGTCCATTCCTGAGACGCACTTAGTGCCGCCTACACCGTGGCGCGTCATCGCTGCGGTACAGAGAACCCAAGAGCGAGTGCTGCCTCGGCGCACTGCTGCTGCGTCAAAATATCGCATATGGGAGTATAGTAATTGCCAGCCAATTTTTTACTTCATAATAATGTTGTTGCTCAGAATATACGAGCGAAACGTTCACTTGCTTGAATATTTATTACTGCCATTGCATACGTCTCTGAAATACAAATACTTTTAGAACTTCTTCATCAATTGCCATTCCGCGTCCACTATTGATTGTATTTGAGCTGTCCAAACACCAACTCCACCCCTCAGACTTCCTCAAAAGATTGACTATCTGACTTGAGTTGTTCTGCTCGCGGGTATAAACATTTGAGCGACAAAACTGGCCTTGGCCGTAGTAGCATGTATCTACACAAAGATCGGTTGTCGTCTTCATGAAGTGAAAAAACTAATGAAACTTCTCTTCTACGCATGCATTATGTTCCATCCCGTGATAAAGTATTCAGTTTTGTAGAGTGTTAGAATAAGTTTGATTGAAAATGACGTGTTATCAACTGCATGTATCACATGAAAGGTTCAAACCCCGAACGATAGTTAACTTTTTTCGTATTTTAGGGCATCATCTATCTGCATAAGATAAGATACAGTTCCACACCAATTTCACAAGGTGATCTTTGGTTGCTGCTAGGTGAAAAAATGCTCTGAGTCTATATTGACAAAGCTGGCAGTAGTTAATCACATGGTAAAAGTTACCTTCCCGCGTATGCGGTTAGGTCCTGTCACAAAGATCCACATGATAGCACAAGCGCTCGCCATCCAAATCTGTTTTTCGACATCATACGAGGACGTAGCGTTGTAAACCTCGAAAATCTTTTTATTTCCAACGACAAGGATCGCTACTATGTGTGTTTATTACGCTAAAAGAAATGTGGAATTGTCTACTTCATCTCAATTAATATCAAGGAGAGGCAGTTATTGTGGCTAACCTCCTTTTCTAGGGAAACCATTATTAAAAATTCATCTGTTTAAATACCAGTGGTAAAAGCGACGCTACCCCTCGAATTTTGAGACCTCTTTTACCGGCTGCCGGTGCTGGGGGTCTGCTTCAGTTCCAGCACCTACGTCACTTCAAGCCACCGGTAATGATCGCTATTGTTTCAGTTAGGTATCCAAAACATCGATCAACAGGAGCCGTTTGCTTCGCGCAAATTCATGTTTGGCACGCAGTAATTTTAATACCGCAATATTTCTATGCTCCCACTCTTTGGTTTTAGTTATACACGCTTTGTTACCGCATGCAAAAGGTGAATTTTAACTGCACTTCAGGGGATTACAACTTTCTACGTCCAACACACGTTACCTAGGGCCTCAGACCACTCGGCCATGACACAGGGATGGCAAACCCGGAAATATAAAGTATATAATGTATACCCAGTTAACTTTGTTTGTTTAGTTTTTTTATTTCAAGCGGCTTAGATGAGTATTCCTTTTATAGAGATCGCGCAATAAGGGTCCCCTAATCTCCACAACATATCATGTCTAGCGACTGCATTCCGCAGACGCAAACGCGTTCGCATCTGTAAAGTCATGCTGCTTTCCGCACCTTGGTTTTACATCGCACGATAAAGGATTATGTCGATTTTAACTTCTGATTATCTATGTTAGCTTCGCTGATTCTTCTGACGACTTCAATTTGCTTTTTGGTACTACCGTACCAGTCGAAAGAAGCGTCGCATGTACGCTTGTTTGGAGCGACTTGAACTTAGAGCTTGATAAATTCTACAAACTAACAATCTAAAGGTAACTTCTTCCCAGCACAAATGGGCCGTCGATTAGTTCCACTGACCGAACGAATTTCTACGACCCACCGGCCACCGCCCGGTCAGCTAGTCGTGCAGTAGCGGAGCCAATCCAGGCTATCATGTTTTGACGTCACACGAAACGTCTTTATCCATCGGGAAGGATACTGCAGAGAGAAGGACAGCATTTTCAAAGTGATTTTTCTGCTGAACAAAGTATAGTAAACGCTGCAAGAGTTTTGGAAACATGGCCTTGAAATTCCATTACAATTTGCGCTTGCAATACCGAAATATTTACTAATCACTCAAGTATCGCTTGAACATTTTGTTTGGAAGCTATCGTCTGCTAGGACGGCTTCGAGATTTCACAGCAGGTGGCGAGGTAAAGAAGCCAAACTGTAATTCTACAGGCACAAAAAAGTGTGGACGGCGAGAGCGGACGGCAATACGGCGGAGCATCACAGCAAGCCGGCCTAGTTGGAAACGATTCATGATTGGACTTGCGCAAAACAAACGGGGACGAGGAAGGAACGACAAGGACGAGCGCACTCTAACAACTGGTTTAATTTCTTGGAAGAAAGACATATATACCCCACAGGCCTGCGTACAACATCTCAGTAAAAGCTTTACAGCGCACACACATCACATACGTAGATCAGCGTCTACAAAAAAGGCGTCAGCAGCGTCAATTCCTTATCTAACAAGGCCACAGAAGGGTGGCTGATGCACTTGTCTTTGCACCTTCCTCGTCTTGCACCTTGTCTTGCACCTTCCTCATCCCCGTTTGTTTTGCGCAAGTCCAATCATGAATACGGCGGAGCTTCTTGTAGACGGGGTGGAGCAGGGCCGGGTCGACGAACAGCCGTGAGGTAGGTCATCGCCTGTAGCTCGCGGGGTGCCTCGGATGGCATAGAAGCGCTCAAAGCGTGTTCAACCTCTTCGCGGATGACGTCAGTCACGGAAGCCACTTGAGGTTGCGGCGTCGTCGGAAAAAGCCTCCGAAGCTCCTCCCTGACCATTGCTCGGATGGTCTCGCGCAGTGTGTCGGAGCTTGTAGCCCCGGCACCGATCGTCTCGGAAACCAGCGCGTTGACCGTAAGATCGTACTGCCTCGTTCGAACTTCCAGCGTCTTCTCCATCGCGGCCGCCTCCGACGCGAATTCGTTCACCGTCTTAGGACGGTTGCAGAAAAGGCAAGCAAAAACCTCTGGCTTTACCCCACGCACGAGAAACATTAGTTTCGTTTCTTCTGTCCTCTTCGGATCCATCCGCACGTCAAAACAATTTCTTCATCCCCTCAACAAAAATCACTACCCCTTCGTTGGGGTGTTGCGTGCGCATTTCTAGCAAAAGTGCGGCTCGTTCCTTTGGCACGACGGTAACGAACGTTTTCAGGAACTAGCTCTTGAAGAGAGTCCAGTCAGTCAAAGAGCTTTCACGGTTCGCGAACCAAGTTCGAGCTGCATCCTCCAAATGAAAGAAGACATGCCGAAACGTTTCTCCGTCTTCCCACCTGTTAAAGGTTCGAACACGCTTCACTTTCTCCAACCGGTCCTCAGGGTCTTCCGTGGGTGATCCATAAGTAGGTGGTGGCTCCGGGGTTGCTGCAGAACTACAGGATGGCTCGTGGTCCTCGTGGCTGCGTTGTTCATGGCAACGGCTGTGACGTCTTCCGCCTTCAATTTATCGGGCAGTAGTCCAAAGTCCGGCTCTAGGCCTTCCTGTTGGCGGCTGGCACAAGTTGGGCTTCCTTGGCGACTTAAAGAGGGTTGAGGGGGCATGTACCCAGCACCTCTACCAGATGTCACGTTGCCAAAGACGCCACAGTTGTCTTCAACAAAAACAAGTTTATTGGAGTGAACTTGTGCTCCCCTAACAACTCAAATAATACAAGGCGGTGATTAGCAATCAACAAGGTGATGTGCGTAAACTGGTACCGGTGATTCAAATGCCATGGCATCCGATTTGCAGGTTTTTATCTATTGGCGCGAGTACTTCTGCAACAGTCGATTTACATCCAGAACATTGTAGATCAAAGAAGATCATTCTGGGCTAGTGGCGTTAGGACGAGACAGTGTGCTTATCTGAATGTGATAGCCCGTGCGGCGTAAAAATAAAGAATGGAATACGCGCTTCGCTTGGAACGCAGATAACACAGCCGGGCGTGGCCGGGCAGCAAAAACAAACAATAAACTTATACAAAATTCGAGGCAATATGGTGGATAATTGAATCGCTAGGACACTAGGACAAGCGAGTGGGACATACAAGGAGCTTTTGTGTCCCAGCCGCTTTTCCCAGTGTGCTAGCGCTTCAATCCTTCGACATATTGTTTTGTTTTCTGCGGGAAATTCATCCCAGCCCAGTATTGATTTTTTTGCTCGCATCATTTCGTCCCCTACCGGCGGATTCAGCAGTATGTGCAGTGTGAATGCGAGCCGAGGACTTCTTTTCCTGCTCTTTCTGCGCCACCGACTGGTAGAGAACTGACAATTTTCCTTAAAGTTGCACTTGTAGAATAACTCGCAGCCGTGTCAGCAATAGTGATAGAGGTGAACAGTGCCCGTGCACCTACCATCGACCAGGATTAAGGAGTGCCTGGCGTGCAGCCGGTGTGATCTCTGTTTTGGCCGCTCATTAAATATCTTAACTACATAGTGTGCATCTCATGGTTCATGGCACCTTTCTTTCTGCTACGTAGCAGCATTGTCCACCACAACACTTTATTTGCGCATTTTTCCTCGCCTGAACGTTCCCAATTAATTTTCGAACACTAGTAGTCGTGTCTGTTATGTTTAAGAAATTATTCAGGAGATTGTAGCACAATCTGTGTCATTTTCTTGCAGTGTGTTTTTTTGAGTCACGGTATTTTTTCTGTCCAAATCAAGCCCATGGAGTAGAGACTGCGCTATTTTTGTGAACGAAACTAACCTTTCCACTTCAGAAAGGAGAAAAATTAGAAATGTATTTTGTGAGTGCAGCCTCTTTTTTTCATTTTTCCGTCGTTTCATAACACCCCCCAAAAATATATCGCGCTAAACCAGTGATTTAATGTGCTTCCACGATGGACAACAAAGTAATCGTTTCTCACCACAACGAAGGGTCTTGTAGTACATTCTGTCATGTGTCGTTAATTATTTGCATTTTTATGTCGTAGGGCACCTCAATTAATTAATAAAAATGGAAGCAGCAGTTAAGTATGCACTACGTATGTCACTCAAACGAAATGGAATTCAACATGAGTGCAATCGGATCAGCAGCCTTGGTTTTATATGGTATAGTAAAGTTGTAAGGTCATATTCTCTTTGGTCACCTATAGTATTATTACTCAATGGGGTTGATGGGAAAACAGAACACGGCGGCCACCCGCTCCGGTGGATCAGTGGTCAAGATGTTGTGCTGCTGAGGATGAGGACGGGGGTTCGATATCTGAGTGCTACGCATTGTTTCCTGATGGAGGGGAAAGACAAAACCGCTGTGTGTACAAGATTTCGCCGCACATTAAAGCTCCACAAGTGGTCAAAATTATTCCGGTGCCCTCCACTACGGCGGGCCTCATCGCCTGCATATCGTCCGCGCATTAAAACCCTACAATCAAACAGAACACGCTTCTTGCTGGTACACTGACTGTGAACAAAATTGTGCGGGGAACCATCGGATTCTTATAGTCCTTATTCGACCCTTCCCTTCGGCGTTCGAGAGGATGCGTGCCGTGGTCCTGTACACTGCATTCTTGGTGAAGCTTGCGATCGCCTACCTGGAGTCGCTCAGAATCGTGGTCGTTGTCGGGCAGCTCCTGGCCAAGGCTATGGCCGCCTCTTCCGCCTGTCGAGCCGTTCTGGCCCTCACGCTGCCGGCATTCAGCAATTCTCCAGTGGTGGCTTTCAGCACCACCGCCACGTACGCGTCGGAGCGTCCGCAGTACTTGGCCGCGTCCACGTACACGGCTCCCTCGTCTGCGTTATACGGCTTGGCGAGCGCTTGTGCTCGCGCAGTTCGCCGTTCCGCGTTTCTGTCCGGGTGGATGTTGCGCGGGAGCGGCGGTATTTTGATACTTCGGCGATTTCGTCTCTTAGTGGCACGATCTCGTCCTCCCGTAGTGATCACAAGGGAGGGTTGATTCCCAGTCTTTGCAGAATTTTTCTGCCAGTCTTTGTGGAGCTCAGGCGCTCGAGCTGTGCCACCCTTTGTTCTTCGCTGACCTCTTCTAGGGTATTGTGCACCCCCAGTGCTAGGAGCGCTTCGTTATTCGTGCCATTCAGGAGGCCGAGGGCCGACATGTAGGACTTGCGGATCGCCGCATTTATCTTATCCTTTTCTTGCTTTTTCCAGCGATGAAACGCGCCGACGTAGGCGACGTGACTCATCACGAAAGCCTGTAACAATCGGAGGAGTCTGGCGTCTCACATCCCCTGCTTGCGCGCGGAGATCTTCTTGATGAGTCGCGTGGCTACTCCCATTTTCGTGGTCATCCGGTCGATCGTAATTGAGTTGCTCCAGTTCGCTTCGACGTGCATGCCTAGCACCCTTATGCTCTGTACTTTCGGGATGACGGTGCCGTCTCCCGTTCTCCGCAAAATGTTCTTTTCGGCCTCTCCTGCGGCCCTCTTGCGATACCGACCCGGCGAAGGCAAGATTAGCAACTCGGATTTCTGCGGGGAGCATCTGAGTCCCGTGCCTCGTAGGCTGGCCTCGATGCAGTCCAGCGCTTCCTGTAGCGTTGTTTCAATATGGCCGTCACTGCCCCCGGGTACGCACATGGTATTGTCGTCCGCGTATATTGTGTATTTCACGTGAGGAAGCTCGTCTAGCCTTCTGGCGACCCCGATCATCACCAGGTTGAATAGTAAAGGTGAAATGACCGAGCCCTGCGGGGTACCCATGCTGCCGAGCTCTCTCTCTTCCAGTTGCGTCTCTCCAATCTGAAGCCGGGCGGTGCGCTGCGTCAGAAAGTCTTTGATGTAATTGTACGATCGCTCTCCCAGTCCGAGTCGCGAGACCTGGGCTAGGATCGCGGAGTGCTTCACCTTTTGAAGGCGCTTTGCAGGTCCAGACCGAGGATGGCGGGATTGTCCGCTGTGGAGCTGTTGGCGGCATCCACAACCTCGTGTTGTAGGAGCAACATGGCGTCCTGCGTGCCAAGCCTCTCTCGAAAGCCCAGCATCAAATCGGGATACAGCCCGTTGTCTTCTAAAAACCTTTGCCACCTGTTATTGAGCACGTGTTCCAGGACCTTTCCCACACACGAGGTGAGGGATATAGGCCTCAGTTTCTCGATGCCCGGTGGCTTGTTCGGTTTTGGTATTAATATCGTCCTGGCAGTCTTCCATTGCTTTGGGAGCTTGCCCGACTGCCAGCATATAGTACTTGGTGAGGGCCGTTATTGCCTCGTCACTCAGGTTGCGCAGGGCCTTGTTGCTCACTCGGTCCGGACCTGCGGCCGACTTGCAGTTCAGATCTTGGGCCGCCTTGCGCACTTCCCACTCCTCTATGTCTTTGTCGAGGGCGGGGTTGGGCGGACCGTCCTAATTTTAGTGTGCCTCGCTCGGGGTGTCGGGGAGGTAGCGCTCGTTTAGGCGCTTGTACATCTCCTCGCCGAGCTTTTTGGTGGCCGTGTACATTAATTGCGCCAGCCGGTGGTGCTGATAATCCTTGCTTTTGGTGTCGTCCATCAAGTGCCGGAGCAACTTCCACGTACGGACTTTGTGGAGTTGCCCGTCGGCTTCGTTACAGATTGCGTGCCACTGCTAAGTGCACAGCTGTCTAATGTATTTTTCAATCTCGCGGCCAAGCGCGGCGATCCTCTTTCTGAGGTTTCGATTGTGCCGCTGCCGTTTCCACCGTTTTTGCAGGGCCTGTCTCGCCTCGAGCATGTGCGCAAGGCGAGGATCCATTCGGGAGATCTCTTCGTCCGTCTCAATCTCCGTAGTCGCCTACGAGACAGCCATGATGAGCCTTCTCTATTCCACTTCTCTATTTCGTCGCCTTCGACTTCGCCCTGGTCCGCGTCCCGAAACTGGTGCCAGTCCGTTAGTTTGTGCTTGATTTGTTGTCGACGCCCGATTCCGCAACCGCTCCCGCTGGTTCGGATCGGTATCTTGACCTCGATGATGTTGTGGTCGCTGCCCATGTTCTGACCCGTGTTCCTCCAGTGCGCGGTTCTACCGTCCGGCAGATACACGAACGAGAGGTCCGGGATGGTGTCCCTGGCCGTGGACGTGCCGATGCGGGTCGGGCTCGACGGGTCCGTGAGGTGGACGTACCCGGCTTCGGCGGCGTCTTCTAGTAGGCTTCTGCCCTTGGCCGAGGAGATCGTGTAGCCAAGCTCTTTGTGTTGGGCATTGAAGTGCCCTCAGACGACGATTACGCTGTCTTGATGAGGAGCCATGTTGCGCGCCTTGTCTAGTAGTGACTTGAACTTTTGTGGGCGATGTTTTGGATTTCTGTAGATGTTTACCAAGAGTAGAGTGTCTTTCTTCTGTTTCTTGCCGGTCGTGATCGCCACCTCTGTCGCGCAGTGCTCGATGGAGCTGCCCTTGCGGCCGAGGAAGTGTTCGTGTTTGATGAACGTGATTCCCTTGCGGACGAACGTGCACACACCCTGCGCCGCCCCTTTCCCGCCGGTGCGGGCGCTGGATGGGCTGGCGTGCGCACGGTAGCCAGGCAGGGACATCGCGTTGTTGTCTTCTGCGTGCGTTTCCTGGACCATGATGATGTCGGGGAGGTCCGATTCACCAAGGCCCCGCAGGTATTGTTGTAATACTGCTCTTCGGCACCGGAAGCCGTTGGCGTTCCAGTGCCAACTCCTCAAGGTTTTATCGGTGCGGTTGTTACTTGGCATGTTGGTTGTACTGGCTGTATGGTTCCGGTGTTGAAGTGGCTACCGACGACCCCCAGGATGAAGGCCTTCATCTTCTCAGAGTTCATACTTTGCTCGATTTGTCTGCTCAGGTCGGCGAACTGTTTGTCCAGCCTGTCGGCGAACTGCCTGGTTAGCCTGTCCCCGAGCCTTTTCTCGAGCTCCTCCCAGCGTTTCTCCCACCTGTGTAGTCTGTTTGTAATTTGCCGGAGGCGGATATTCAAGCCCGCAAAGCCGGGGGCCCTCGCTTCGCTCGCTGCGTGCGTGGAGATGGACGAGATGGTAGACTCGTCGCAATCTTTCTCTTCCATTTCCGGCGCTTCTTCTGCTTCTTCTTCTTGTGGTTCCGCTGCTTCCTTCGCTCTTCGCTTCGCGAGAGTCGGAGAGCCCTGCTTGCCCTGTTTCTGTTGGGGTTGTGGTTGTGGTTGCCGTCGCTGCCGTTGTTGTTGGTTGCTCTTTTTTGGCTTCACTTGATTGGCTTGGGTTAGCCGTTGCTGTTGGTGCTGCTGCTGCTGTTGTGATTGCTGCGGCGTCCGGGATTGGGGCCGCGACATTTTAACCAGCTCGGGGGAGGGTGGGCCGGTCTTGGTCGTTGCTGCTGCTGCTGTCTTCTTTTCTCTTGGTCCCGAGATCAGGAGCTCCTCCAGCTGCTTCGATAGCTTGGCGATCACTTCTTGTTGTTCACGCGCCATCTTTCGTAGTTGTTGTATCTCGCTCGTGGCTGAGGTGGCGGTGGGATTTCTGTTGCCGTGCCGCGAGCGGGAGCGGCTCTTGCTTCTTGTAGTCGACTTTGACCTTTGTCGCGTGACGGCAACGGCAGCGGCGGCTCGGTTAGCGCTGCCGCCAGCTACAACGGCGGCCCAGGGTGACGTCACGCCATCGCGAGTCTTGCTCCTCCGCCTATCACGGCTCGCCACGCGGCTCGTCGCTGTTGGGCTCCTGCTTCTGCTGCTCTCGCTGCGGCCATTGGTTCCGCGGGGGATGAGTTCCGGGAATTCGTCTTTTCTAGAAATTCTGACCTTTAGCGCCGATCGTGGCTGGTGCTGCGCTGCCACGTTGGCCCTGGCCTCCCCCTCTTCGAGTTCGCGCTTCCATTGCCGCTTCTTGACTTGAAACGGTGTCTTAAATTTGTTTTTTCAGTTCTTGGTGCCCGTGGTGTGCGGGACCCCGCATAGTTTGCAGCGTGGTTTGCAAACTTCTTGGTGATTCTGGCCCGGGTTCTGCTTGCCGCAGGCGAAGCAGACTCGGGCGGTCGGTGTCGGGCAGACATCTTTGCGGTGGCCCACCTGGCCGCACGTCTTGCATACTTCTCGGTGTTGGCGGTAAAGGTCGCACCTCACCACCACATTTCCATATTTGATGTAGGACGGTATACCTTGTCTCCGTCGAAAAGCACGATCACCGCCTCCGACTTGCCGATGCGGTGGGCGTCCAGTTCTGTCGGGTTGTACTTGTGTACGATGCGGCTGCGTACTTCTTCGGGCGACTCGTCGATCCCAATGTTTCTTATAACTCCCTTGGCCGTGTTCTCCGGCGCCGCCCGGTACGCGAACGCCTCGAATATTTGGTCGCCCATTGCGATGGCCCGAACTCGCTCGTAGCGCTTGGCTCGTTCTTCGTCCGGTGTACTGCCCACCATGATGTTTTGTGCGACGTTGGGGCTCGTCGTGTCCTCCGCCGCCGCGCTTATTCCGATACCCGCCGCTCTTATGATGTCGCTCATCAACTCCATTGGCTTGGTCATCCCGACCATTAGGCCGCCCCGTGGCCTGACTACGACTTTGATTTCGTCTCGGAGAGCAAAGTTGGGCATCTTTGCTGCCTTCGCCATGCTTACGTTGACTTTGCGGGCAAACTGAACTCGCGTCGGTTGTTGGTTGCGGGGTTTCGAAGCAAAATCGAGCGCTTGCTTACCGGTGGCCGAAAGGGCGAGCTGTTGCTGCTGCGAGAGGGGCCCTTCCGTGCTCGCTTGTGCTCTTCTTCCGCGCTTGGACGGGACGTTGACCCACCCGGCGCGGCTTTCCGATGAGGCGGCGATAGAGGAGTCGTCGTGGTCGAGAGGACTCTCGTCTTCGTCTTCTATCTCACCGGGTACTGTGATTGCCGTTCTCCCCGAGCTCCGATCCAGGCTGGGCTGCCGTCTCGAATGTGCTTCCTCGGGTTCCATTGTGCTTATATACATTGCGGACTCCACAGATCCGTCACCGCCGCCGTCTTCGACTTCGGCACACTTGCCGCCGCCGCCCCCGACGACGACGATGTCGGGGGTTGTGCCGGCGCCGACCGCTGACGTGCCCGCCGCCATAATGCGGAGTGGTCGTATTCCTCGTTAGGCTTAGCAGGGCGGCTTCGCCTCACTCAGAAAATTGGTCGTAGAAACCGCAAAAATGGGCGGAATTGCCAAAAAGTAGTTTTGCCAGGTAGCTGACGCTAAACCTAACTCGTACGTACTGTTTTGGACGGGCTGAGGTTGGATGGTCCTCCGACAATTTGCATAATCAACGGAGCCGATGTCAGTGCTGTTAACTTTTTGGGGAGCAAAGTCGCCAGGACCTCGTGCCTAATATCTCGGGCTTAAGTCTCAACTAATCATGTTAGTTTCCATTAATGACCGATAGCCCAACACTTACTTCTTGTTCGTAAACAAAGTTTAATGAAGCGTAAAGCTTTTTGGCATCAAAATTGCATCAAACGGCATCAAAAACTCCCTTAAAACTGTGCCCAACGTTCCCTAAAACTACGCCCACTCGATCGTCAAAACATTAAGGACCCAAACCGCGAAGTAACAGCGCAACCATGCGGTAATTTTTCGCGGACTGCGGAAACGCACCTACGGAAAATCCAAATATATACCGATACATGGCTGATGAGAAAACTGTGTAATATTCTACTTTTTTAGTTATCGATGCGTCATTTGCATTGTCTAGAACAATGGCGTTTACCATTTCGAAGTAACTGTTTTTGCACAAGGGAAGCCCGCTTTCCCGCACGCGCCGTTTTCACAATAGGAACGGGCCACGCTGATGTCAGCACTGGGGATCGAGGCCACCCTCGTCTCCACGACATAACAGGTGGCGGAGGCCCCGTGAGCCCCCTGCGTCTCCTTTCCCCCCACCTAGCTTTGAACAAACAGCTCTCGCTCTCTCTTCTGCCCAGAAAATTTATCGGAGCTTTTCGGTCTACCAACCGGGCAATAGGAAAATGTATGAATTTTTAGGCCCGCCATCGTTTCTTTAACAGAGCTTTCGCTTGAACAGCACAGCTGAGCCACCCTCACTTGACAGACTCAGTGTGTTGAACGTTGCAAGAGTCAAGGTCCAAAGGATGCCTGTCCGTACCCAGAGTTTCTTAGTAACCGCTACTGTATCGCTGGCCCGATCGCCACCGTGGTCAGCTGCTCTCGAGAGGCTGGGGACTGAGACCGAAGATTTCTCTTGGTCGATCATGAATTGGTACCAACTACTACAACCGGCTGGCGAGATCATTTTCGGCCGAGGGAGGGCAGTTTGTGCGCGAAACAGCCTTTCTAGCATCATCTCACTCACCTGTTGTTAGTTCTCAGGTACCAGTGGGTAAAGCTCTTTTCTCGGCGGCATTGTACGGAGTTAGCATGCTCACCTAATCCCAAGCTTTTAAACATGAGTGGGTGTGATTGCTGTAAATTTTAGAAATTATGTGCTTACCAGCTACAACAGAACTCTAGCCGCATAAATTCGCTCCTAAATGGACGGTTGAAAACAATGCGTATACCTGTCCTGTTCCTCTGAGTATATTTCCGGGCACAAAACGAAAAAAATGAAGTTGATTTTCATTCATGTTAACTTTATCATAGTTTAGTCACGCGTTTTTCCCTTGCGCATATCATAATTACCGCCCTTGTAGCAGTTAATCCTGTTCATAGTAATGAGGCACGCTTTGGGACTAAGACACGTAACACAGTGGGATAAACAAAGTGCCGCTCATTCAAGCTTCCCACGAATCTACTTGCGTCGAGAAAGGCTGTGCCGTTAGTTTTTTATATAGTATTGTTCTTCTATTCATCTGCCACTTATAACTTATAAAAAAGTAAAGGCATTGCTTTCACCAAAATTTCGACAACGCTGCTTCGATGCAAGCCCGGTGAGAGATCTCATCGTTAGTGCCAATGACAATACGTCGGAATAGAAATCCCTGCAGCGAACGTATTCTCTCCTGCTATAAGAGGGAATGTATATAAACGGTTCGCAGGGCTTTAAACTTTTCGCTCCACTTTCTGAAAATAATTATCGGAAAAAAAAAGTTCCTGCATTTTTCTAGCTGCCCCTATCCATAGTGTACTGCCCCTATCCATAGCCCCTATCCCGTGCAAGCCGGAAGAACTTCGCAAGTGTTGCAGTCCCACACAAGGGCCGAGCGCCAGGCCGTGGAGTCGTGTACCTATGTTATCATTATGTGCCCAGCGCCACCAAGGCACATGAATGTACTTACATGGTGCCTTCCACAGCCACAGTGGACGTACCACTCGCAAGCGCCTGTGGCAGGACGTGCCGCCAGACTCTTTCACCCCTCTGCGATGGCGCAATGCAACATGATTGGGGGGGGGGGAGGAGGAGCCCGGCCGCGTATTCACAAACCATATCCCGTAGGGGCCCAGGCCGACCACACCTTCTAAACAGGGGCGCAGCCAATGAGGTCACAAAATTGCAATTTTTTAACCTCCATGGACGCAGCACCGTGACGTCTCTACCTATATGTTCGCGACTTCATGCGAGGTGGATTTTTCTTTTTTTCCCCTCCCCTCGTTTCGGCTGCTTTGCGGGCGGCCGATGGTTTCGCTACGCGGGCAACTTGTGTCGTACTATTTATATTTTTATTCCTGCTATTTCTTGTTAATACATTTGTATACTTTTTTGTGTGTGTGTGGCTTACAGTTTTGGCACGAGCTGTGACACAATGCTCTCGAATTAAAAGGCCAGACACTACAGAAATATATATATGTGGCAGCTAAAAATGCGTCGCAAGAAACAGACACAAACTGTTCATCTATACCCATCAGTGGATCTCTAAAAGTGACAATTGTTTGCTGCTCTTTGAACTCCCAGATCACTATCGCAAAAATAGTGCGCCAAAGAGATAACTTTTTTACTGAGTTTTATCTCTGCTGCGATTACCGTGACTTCAAGCTCACGGGCAACTACTCATTAGTCCGACCGAAAAGAATATACGTATCTGAGTGAGTGTAACACTGCATTAAATGAAAGGCCATGGGGCCCTGGGGCCCTGGGGGAGCAAGGATGAGGAGAAATGGGGTAGGTCACAACTCGCACAATGAACACAATTGCAGTCTTGGGGTCCTAATCACAAAATGAACATATTAGAGTCAGTCAGTGGCAGCAAAACGCACAGTTCACACTTAAATGTACAGTTCACACTGTGGACAATGCGCTTCACACTAAAAACAGTGCACGCTTCAGACAGTTAACATTGTATACCGAACGGGGAAGTCGGCCAAGCTGCTACACCAATTTGTAGAGCCTGTTTTCAAGGGCGTACTCAGTAATTGCTTCTAGTGCGCTGGGATCGTCACGGACCCGACTAACATGTTCCTGTTCAGTCGCAGGGGCGGGACCTAGAGTTAAAAGCTGGTGGCGATTACTGTCGAATAATGGACAGAGCTAAATTAAGTGGTAACGATTTGGTGTGCCTTCCCAATTACAGGGGGGGTGTGCCTTCCCAATTACAGGGGGGGTGTCAGCGCCATTCGGATCCTGCTGGAGCTGTCTATTTATAAATAACGTATCTTATGCAGCAAAATCTCTGTGCACATAAAGCACAAATTGTTAAAAATAACTAATCGACATTGCCAACAGCGTGAGTGGGTAGCACGCATGATTACTGATATCAAACTCGGCCTGGTGGCTTCAGTGAAGAGGCTGTGGTCAATAGCCCTGTACGGAAGACATATATCAAACTCCTCGAGTGCTTCAGTTGCTGTACAATCCAACTATTACTTAGCCCTTGGTTGGTATATATTTCGATATTGTTTCCCTAAATTGTTATTACCAGCAGTGCAAATTATGAAGAATTCATGACCGAGTGTAAAACGTACGTTTGAGCTGGTGTCTTTCTTATCAATGTATTACCCTTGCAAGAACGATTCACACCTTCCATTGCTGTTTACAAAGTCAATGCTTTGCATAGTGGCGCTGTTCCTGATAAAGAATAATGCAACGAAGTTAATGTAACGAAATTCAATGTAATAGCGCTTATGAAAGTGCCAAAATGTAGCAGCTCATGCAGCTGTAATATTTCGCAAGAGTAGGACAGTTTGTAAATATAGTCATTGTTAAGTGGCTGCCTATCTTCTGATCCTTACCTGCAGCACCGAATTGCGTTTTGAGGGGTGTATATAGTGAAAGAGCACCAAACTCAATTGTATACCCTTCTGTGTGCTGTAGAATGAGCTTTCAATGAGGGTGTTTGCTTTCCGGACCGTGCATATTTGCCACATGCGCGTGAAAGCGTCCATCCGCGCGCGCGCACTTCGAGCACCGAGCCGAGCGCTTATTTAGGAACACGATCGGAGGTCACCGTCAACTTGAACGCGCGCAAGAAGAGCGCGGAGAGATCAGGGGCTCAGGTACAAAAGGTTAGCTTCTGCCACATGTGCGTCAGCTACCCAGCGCCGCAGGCCAGCCCCGCCCACGGAGCGAAACCATCGGCCGCCTGCCAAGCAGTCGAAACCAGGGGAGGGGGAAAAAAAATCCACCTGGCATGAAGTCGCGCACATATAGGTAGAGACGTCACGGTGCTGCCTCCAAGGAGGTTAAAAAATTGCAATTTTTTTAACCTCTTTTCCTGCGCCCCTGCTTAGGGGGTGTGGTCGGCCTGGGCCCCTACGGAATATGGTTTGGGAATACGCGGCCCGGCCAGATGGACAAAGGTCAAGGCCCCTCGCAAGGGTAGAGGCAGCTTTCCACACGTGTATTCCGCTATCAATAGGCCCGCACTCGACCAGAGACGCCGGTACCCTATAAAGAAACTGGTGGGTGCCCGGCGGTACCCCAAAAACTACTTCTTTCTGAAAAGCGTCTGAATAGCAAGACATACCCAGTCACGACACAAAATACCTTGTTTTGTTGTTCTTACCTATGCGTCTCATTGTCGTCTCTTTTTACGCTCGATACAATATATTCCCACTTTGCGCACCCAGTGTTTCAGCGAAGCCATATTTTTACCGTATTTCCCTGCCATCGTTGTCACCACCAAATTAAAACTTCCCCTCGCTGCAGCTATCAAACATGGACTACAGAAGGGCTCTTAGACGAAAAGGCTCCTTTTTATTGTTTTCTATATATCGATTCCCCCCCCTAGCCGTCTCTCACACTTTGCCCCGATACTTGCTTCCCTAAATATCGCTTTTGTCCGAAAAAGCAAGAGGTACATTGCCAGTGCGGTCAATGAATTGATGCGGTATCCTCTTACCAGCAGTATACCCATGAGAAATACATTGGACATGTAAAAAGCATGATGAGTTGTTTGAGTGAACAAAGTGCTCTGAAACGGCAACAGAATAAGGCAGGGACAGGACGGGCGCAGACTACCAATTAACTTTAGTGAAAAATTCCCCCGCACCTCCTCGAGGGAGATTGTGAGGATGCAGAAATGCATTGGGTTCACCAATCAGTGTGATGCGATTAATGGCGAAGAGAGAGGAGAGAGTGTGAGCCTAATAATTTATTTTTTTCTTTTCCCACACCCGTAATTGCCGCTTCGTTATAGAGAAGCGTCTTCGAGACCGCGTTGAGCGCAACCGCCAACCGCAGAGGATCGTTCACGTCAAAGTCATCGGGAATCGTTTCCAACTCACCGTCAGCATCATCGACGTCGTCTTCCTGCGGTTCCTCTCGTTCGCCGCCGTCATCGAAGTGATCGAGCCGACTCCAATCGACCCGAACGTTGATTGCGCGATACAGCGGGGTGTGTTCCAGGTGCTTGAGCCAAGCCAGGATGTTGCCGCGCTTCACCAACCCGCGCTTGTACGTTGCCGGACTCATCAGCCTCCGCTTGATGTGAACGTCGAACGCAACGTCCTCGGGTACCGTGCGAGGAAGGCACCGCACAACCTTCGATACGTCGATGGGCACGTTCACCGCCTGTCCCTTGATTCCAAACTGCCCGCTACCTCGAGTCAGCCGCCTGATGCTCATGAAGGGGAGTCAAGGCGCGATGAGCCGCTCTTCGACCGGGTTCAGATCGGGAAGATGCGCCGGCCATGGAGGATAACGGTAGCCAAAACTCACGCAGCCCTCCTCTTCGCAGCTTTGTCTTCTTCTCCTTCTTCTTCAGCGGTTCCCCTACGGGAAGATGACGATGGTGGTTGAACGCGAAGCTATCTCGTGATGGATTGTTTGGTTGGCCAATCCCTAGGGGTATCATGCCACAGTCATCATCAGACGCGCTGGGACGCCGGCCAAGGAACGCACGACAACCCCCGATTCTAATGCATTTCTGCATAAAATGAAAATGAGTATACACCAGCAGGGTACATCCATACAAGGCCGCCAGTTGTTTTCTCTTTTCCTAGAATGCACCATCTGGTTCAAAAGCTCAAACTCACTTTTCTAAAGCGTAATAGATTCCTCGTCACACAATTTCTATGGTGATGGGGTGCTCGAACAAAGAATGTAATTTTTTGTATAAGTTCACAGGCGCCGCCTATGCTGATGGCTGCTCAGGTGATGTCTGTAGGAAATGACGTGTATAGCCTGCATCTTCGCATGCACGGCATAGACATACGACCAATTTTTCTCCCTTCGCATTTCTTGACCGCCGATGCTACGCAGAGTGTTTGTGCCCAAACAAGCGCTGTGGCCGTAGGTAACCGTGAGGCGTACGCAGACCGGCCGTGGCCTTGATTGTGCCGTTGGTGATTTATAGCTCGTCCCGAGCCATTCTTTCCTCAACCCGCTTAGAACGCATGGCGAGTACTGTGCATAATATTTCGGCACCGCTTTCGGCAGCGGGGTCGTTGACGGTGACGGGGAGTTCCGTTTATCGTAGAAGTTCTCTACCGATATTGTCAACGTGGACGCTAAACGGCAGATTATAGCATGGCTAAGTATGATTTTAATTGTCTCTGTAATATGGACTTACAACCACACATTATAACGAATTTCTAATATATTCATAAACTTCAAGGGAAGGAATCATAAGGAAAGGGTGTAGGCTTGATGGGTCACTTGTGTGTGTGACTTCTCTAGATGTAACTTCAGTTTGCACTAAACAATGAGAGATATCTTCAAAGTATCAAGCAAATTTTGCGCTAAATTGCAATAAATCTTGGAAGCTAATAAATTTTCACAAGATAACAAAGATTTTATTTAACTATTTGTTTGCAATTGAGACGAGATTGTATATATATGCATATATAAATGTTTACGCTGCTAGTGCAAGTATTAACCAATAAAATAAAGTAACCTATCCTATTACTGTTGCATCATTACCCAACCCACAAAATAATTTTGGCTCACTGTCTAGCTATTGTCACTTTTATTACTTGACAATGGCTGTGAATAATAATTAAGTCGAAGCATTTTGACCTTCTCATAAAAATTTAGAAGACTGCTCCCATCTCGTCACCTAATTTCTCTTAGGAGCGGTGGGAAGGCTTTCGTGAAATCACCTACACTACTCCCTAGGCGGCCGTGATGCAACAGTGACACCTTTGCCGTAATAAAATGTAGACACAGACGAGAAACGGGTTGCAAGCTGGAATTTGTTTGACGTTTTGGCCTATAGAATACGTGCAGATTTTGTGGACTGCTTCCGAAATTGAGTGCCAAATGAAGTTCGCGAATGGAGCGAAAAATGTTCTGGACGGCCTTTCTGGAATTATTACCTCCTCGCGCCAACTCGTTCCTTTCTCGCTTACTAGCTAGCAGCATACACTTTGATTAGAATATAGAAATTTGGAGCGCAGAAGCCAGAGGAACCGTAGGAGGTTCATTAGATAAGACGAGCTCATCGCAATGTACTACCACAATAACACATCAATATTTGCAGTCGCCAACACCATGAAGCCTTAAACGCCAAAAAGGTTAGAGCACCTTCATAAGCCCCTCCCCCCTCTCCTTCTCTCGAACCCCAATTTTTCGTAGCGGTCCCGGCCTTTTGAGCGCTCCCATGCATTCTCCAGTACAGCACTGCGTGGCCATAAAAACGGCTCGCTCGGCCATTTCCTACTATTGCTTTCTAACGGAAGTACCAGAGGTGCAAATGCTGAGATCGCACTACATCAGAAAAGGGGAAACCAGCGAGCAGAACTCAGGACAAGAGGAGGAGGCGCACACGTGTGTGTGCCTCTTCCTCTTGTCCTGCGTTCTGCTCGCTGGTTTCCCCTTTTCTGAACATTATGAACCAACTAGCCCAGCAATTCACTCTACCGCACTACATCTTCGCCGATCCAGTGTCCCTTGCACCGGGAACCGCATGTTCGAACACCTCCCTGCACATAACGCGCCTCCATTCGTACTGCTTATTCTCAGTTTCCTGGCCACGCAGAAGTATAGACATAACCTCACGTCAGTAAACTCCGCCAATTGATGAGGTAACCGGGGTAATGCGAGCGTTGAGAACAAAGGCAGCGCAATGTTACATCGGCAAAGGCGTCCTAGAGCCGACATTGAAGTCGTGGTAGCGTGGTGGAGGAGCGGCCTGTACAGGAGTTGCTTCCTTTCATAACGCCGAAGGGCCCGAGCCAATCTTCTTGTTTAACAAATGGCAAGTACAGAATGTCGACGATACATACACTAGCACACTACCGTGCTTACAATAGGACAACCCCAACGGGCAGAGTGACGTTCTCCAACGGAATCCAGAACACGCTGCACGACGCTAGCAGAAAGCGCCTATTTATAACCACAACTCCTAATGGTCACCTAGTGCTCCGCGTGTGGCGCACAGCAGCGAAGTTCAACCCCAAAAACAAAACCATTCTGGCAGATCTGGAAGAGCGGTGAGCCAGACGCCGCCATTCTGAACGGGCGCTCGAATTGGTTCTGCCACAGCGCATTCTCGAAGCCTTATGAGCACCGCAAATGATTATTCTCTTTTGTCTCTACGGCTACCCGGGAAAATATCACGCACCACGCACCACGCATCACGAAACCGTATCGATACCACGCACCACGTCAGAAAATGCACATGCATACGCCCCCACACCAGACGCACGCATACACACGTACTCACGCAGACGATTCGTAACATCACCGAGAACTCTCACCACCGCTTCGCTTTCACCCCGCATTACCTGTTTCTCATTCAGCGTGTCAGTGACGTGCATTAGCACAAAAACTTCACTGATTTGGAACACGTGCTGGAACAACGACGAGGAAAAGCACCCACCGACTGAGCAACACGCCGTCTTCAGCGGGAATGGTTGGGGATTTTCCTCATCGCTTTGAGCTTCGCCGCAGTGCTCACACTTCAACCTCCAGGGAACGTAGCAGAACCACTATACTGAAGCCACATTTTATCTACTGGTACTATTCCCTCCCGATGTAACAGGGTAAGTAAAGAGATCGCAAAACATTGCTGGGAAATTTCGTGTAGTCATCCTTAAAAAATCGGCGCTCATAGAGCAACGCTGCTTCCGGATCCCGTGGAGGCCAATGGCTGAACTATGGCTACAATATACAGGAACCAACCAGGTTCATTAGATAAGATGAGCTCATCGCAAAATACAACTCCAATACCACATATGTAAATAATTAGTGGTCGTCGCCGTTCTGATTCTTTATATCCCCCAAACATTATTGGCTCCCTTGTAAGCATCCCGCCACACTCGAACGCCAATTTCAAAGCGAATCTTTAGTGTCCTAGTGGATGCTTCGTACAAACATTTTCTGCGATTAATATTGGAAAGAAAAACACGCTCGAAAAACACAATAAGGATTTAAATGAAAAAACACGCTGTGTTATGAAGGCGGCGTCTATCCAATTTCTCTATTTCGACATTGCCTACGCTATTTTCACTTGGAGAGGGTCAAATGAACGGGTGTGAGGAGGCGCTTGTGGCAGCGAATAGAGGGGGGAAGGAAAAAGCGCTCGGCGTTGCGGGCAAGAATCACGCGTGGTAAATGGACGATGAAGAAGACAAGCGGAAGGGAGGTGGCATGTCGGCGGCAGGAAGGGCGGGGAAATCGGCGAGTTTTCTGCTGGTCGCAAACGTCCACGAGACCTCAAGTCCGACCAACGTCCTCCTCCTGTCCTGTCCAGTCCTGTCTTCTGGGAGCACGAAGCAGCGTTGGCAAGCCGCTCGGGGGGCACAAGAAACAAGGTTTTCGGGAGTTACCGGCTGGACGCCAACGCCCAGGGTACCTCAGCTATGAACAACACCTCGTTAATGACCTTCGAGACTGGCATGACCTCGTGCATCTGCAACGTAGAGCTCTTCGGTGACCAACGAGCGAACAGGCCACACCGCCGTGGCATCACTCGAAAGGGCAGCGCCAAATGCAAGGCACCGGGCTGGCACACCGCTCCAGAGCTCCTAAGCCACCGACTCCACAAATTATCAGGAACAATTTCGAGTGGGTCTTTTTCACTGGACATTCAGTGTATTGATTACATTAGTGTGTGTTCGAAAT
Source organism: Haemaphysalis longicornis (assembly GCF_048455015.1). Classification (NCBI taxonomy): domain Eukaryota; kingdom Metazoa; phylum Arthropoda; class Arachnida; order Ixodida; family Ixodidae; genus Haemaphysalis; species Haemaphysalis longicornis. The sequence goes on along the minus strand of NW_027526233.1, from coordinate 37,838,208 downwards.
TTGTGTACTTGTTTACGTACTTGTCTCGACAATACAGTCCGTGCCTAACGTCACTCGCTTCGCTTCCTCTCCTCTGCTAAGCAATAACTTCCTCAACATATAACAACCGGCTCTACAACCCGTAAAATCGGCATGCGGACACCCGTGCCCTTAGGTAAGTTCCGCAGTATAGTTCAGAGCACCGTGTAAAAATGAGGAAAACGAGTCGATTACTGTCAGGTTATTCCCCCTATCGTAATGGGTAGACCGGGTATGCATCAATGAGAAGAAGCGCAGGCTGCCTTTAAGCAACATCAACTGTGGGAAAAGTTTCGCGTTTTGCCGTCGTCGTCATTCGACGGAGGGGTAGCTGGTTTTTTTTTTACAAGGGTCTCGGGTTTTTGAGCACTCCCTTGCATACACCTGCAAAGTACGGGATAGCCACAAAATCAGCTCGGCCTTTTACGTCTCCCAATTTATGTAGCGGAACTACCGCACCCAGGAAGGCTTGTTTTACACCGCAGGTTCAGCGATACTATAGTCCAGTGGTACTCATGCGGGGGGTCCCCGGAAACCAGAGGTCATTCTAGGGGGTTCCCTAAACCCTTTTGGAATATCTCGTCCCACTAGCCACACACCTGGTAATAGAAAATATGGAATAGGCTGCAAGACTGGTGCCCTTATTTTAATCACGTAGCACATGATTTAAGGTTACCCTTTGTCACGACGAGCCAGCAAAGCCAGAGATCTAGTCGCAAAGAAGCACTGTATAGGCATTTGGGTATCTCTTAGCTGTAAGGGCAACTTGTTTGATGACCAGTTTAAGATTAATGATGATGATGATGTTTCGATATTTATGGCGCAAGGACGACTGAGGGCAAAAGAGCGCCAAAGGATGGTTTGTTTATTGCTGTACCGTGAAAGTAGAAGTGAAGCATTTCAGTAAAAATAAACGAATTAAAACACAAGTTTATGAAGGGGACTGGTGTAAAGGGCCAGGTTGTCATGATGCATGATAAGAGATGAGATGTAAAAATTAACATCAGTAATATACCTAAAAACACGCTTGATGGAAAACATGGGCTCATCTCCTAAAGAATATGATGGGTGAAGCGGGATGTGTTATCTGTATAGTTGTAGGAAGTCTTTGTGTCGTGCTGTGTGGAGTGCTTTGCATTGAAGTAGCACATGGATCACGGATAGGCCGTCTCCACACCTGCTACACAGGGGTCTTGGAGATGCCGTGAGCAGATGAAAATGTGTTGCATGCGTGTGGCCTATCCGTAATTGAGCCATGGTACCTTCGTTGTGTCTGTTGTGTGTGTCAGTGGTGTATGCTCCCAAGAGTGGCTTTATAATGTGTAGTTTGTTGTCAGTCTGTTGATTCCAGTGTGCTTGCCATGTTGGGCTTAGGTGTTGTCTGATGTGTGATTTGAGTTCGGTGTAGGGTATTGTTGTTATGTCAACTGTAGTTGTAAGGGCAGCAGCGGCCGCCATTCGGTCTACAGTCTCATTACCTGGAATTCCAGAGTGCCCTAGCACCCAGCACACGGTCATCTCAAGGTTTAACGCATGCACAGACATAATAGTACTAATGCGAGCATTGACCACATAGTTTTTAGACTTCTGTGAGGATATTGTACGAAGAATCAGTATAAATTACGGATTTCGGAATTCGATTTAGAACAATATGTTTAACTACATGAAGTATGCCATAGGCGTCTGCCATAAAGATACTTGTATTGCTATTTTTAGTTCTATAGACATCAAAGGTGCCACCATGCGCAGCACAGGAAACAGTTGTGGCAATTTTTGAAGCGTCCGTGTAAAATTCAGCACACTCATATTTGTGCTGCAGGGACAAGAAATGTTGCACGATCGCGCTTCTAGGCACTCTGTTTTTCTCAACACTTGTGAAAGATACATCACATGATTTCGGGCGAAGCTGCCACGGTACTAGAAGTTCAGTAGCGGAGGTTTTGATGGTGTCTGAAAACATGGCATCAAGTTGTGACGCTTCTTCTCTTAGTCTGACAGCGATGGGAGCAGAGATGAATGGACGATTAGTAAAAATTTTAGATATGTATGTATCATAAAAAACTGATGTAAAACGATGGTGAGGCATTGATGACATTTTAAAAGCTTAAAGCAGGTCTGTGTATGCTCGCTGACGTTCTAGGCTCGATTTGTTGCACTCTACATACAGACTTTCAACTGGACTAGTCCGAAAGGCATCACACGAGAAGCACAGCCTTAGATGAAGCACAGGATCCAGCAGTCTGAGGGATGCTTTAGTGGCTGACCCATAGACAACGCTACCATAGTCCAATCGTGAACCTATCAAGCTGGTGAAAACACGGAAAAGAAGTTGTTTGTTAGCACCAAAAGAGATGTGCGAGAGAACCTTCAGGATATTCATTGTTTTAAAGCATTTATCTTTTGGTTGTTTTTTGTGTGGGATAAATGTGAGCTTTTCTTCAAAGATTATACCTAAAAACTTGTGTTCCTTTTTGACAGGAATCGAAACACCGTGGAGTTAAATGTCTGGATCAGGCCGGATGCCACGCCTCTTGGAAAACAAAGCACAAGTGCACTTCCCTGGATTAAATTTAAAACCGTTGCTATCTGCCCAGCCAGCTAGCTTGTTAACACCAAGCTGGACTTTGCGCTCGCAGAGAGACAAGTTACAATACCTAAAGGATAATTGTACGTCGTCTACATAAATTGAGCAGGAAATCGACGGTGGCGATGCCTTCCTAAGGGAATTCATTTTCACAATAAAAAGAGTGCAACTTAAAACTCCACCCTGTGGCACTCCATTTTTCTGCACATGAACACTAGAGAGTGCAGCTCGAACTCGCATGCGAAACGTTCTTTCGGACATGTAACTGGCAAGCGTTTTCATCATGTTACCCGACATGCCGAAGGACTTCAGGTCGCTTAGGTTGCCATACCGCCACGCGGTATCGTGCGCTTTTTCCAGACCAAAGAATACCGTCATAAAATATTGTTTGTGAAGAAAAGCATCCTTTATATAAGACTTGAGTGCGACGAGTTGATCACTAGTGGACCGCCCTGCCCCTAAGCCTGCCTGCAGCTCTCGAGAAGGCCATTGTACTCAAGAAAGTACACGAGTCTCTTGTTTATCATCTTCTCGAGGAGCTTGCACAGGCAGCTTGTAAGGGCAATAGGCCGATAGCTAGTGGGAGAGGAACGGTCCTTTCATTCCTTCAGGAAAGCCACTACAATGGCCTCCCTCCAAGAGCGAGGAATGTGCCCCGAAAGCCATATAATATTCTATAGATGTATGAGAGTTTCAATAGTGTCTGGGTGTAGGTGTTGTATCATGGTGTATGTAATCTTATCTGCTCCAGGAGCTGAAAATTCGCACGTGCTCAGGGCAGCCCTCAACTCATACAGAGCGAATTCCGAGTTGTAAAAATTTTTTTATTTGTCTTTGTCTTGTAAGGGCTTTCTTACTGCATATAGTTTGTGTTTCATGGAAGTGTTTGTGTAGTGTGCTGAACTGCACACGTGTTCGAAGTGTTGTGCAAGTGTGTTAGCCTGGTCTTCCAGTGTGTCCCCTGTTGCACTAACAAAGGGCAGGCTGTGTGTCTGTTGTCCTTTTAGTTTTCGTATTCGTGTCCAGACTTTGTGTGTGTCTCTGTAAGAGTTTATAGATGCCACGAAGGTGTACCAACTATCTCGTTTTGCCTCAGGGCGCACACGTTTTCCTAACGCCTTGGCCCGTTTGAACAAGAGGAGGTTTCCCGACGTGGGGTACCCACGAAGGATACCCCACGCCTTGTTCTGGGCCTCTCGCGCCCGCCTACAGTCCTCATTCCACCACGGCTTCCACTGGTTGCGCAGGGCACCAGAGGCATGGCGACGTCGAGGATGTGTGGCGGGAGGAATTGGGTAGTTTCGATGTCTCTGTGAATGTGTTCCAGTTAGCTCGTGCCTCATTAAACCTATTATAGGAAGATGAACTGCTTGGGCCTATACCTATATATGTCAGTGAAGTGGGGAAGTGGTCACTGCCATATGGGTCAGTGCCCACACCCCACTCAAGACATGGAAAGAGAATTGCCGAACCAATAGCCAAGTCAAGATTTGAGTATGTGTTGTGTGCTATGTTATTGTATGTAGGCTGTTTCTTGTTGAAAAGGCATGCTCCAGACGATGTTAAAAACATCTCTATCAGGAGACCTCGGGCATCCGTGTGAGAAGAGCCCCAAAGACAATTGTGTGCATTAGAGTCGCCTGTTAGGATGTGTTTGTTCGGGCAGCTGGTCGACCAGCGCCTCAAAGTGAGAGCTCAGAAGTGCAAGATCACGAGAGATGTACATGGAGGATACCGTTATCAACCTATTACATTTTATTGTACGGACGGCTACAGCCTCAAGGACCGTGTTCAAGGTGACAGGGTGGCATGCTAAGGATTGGCGGGCAATTTTGGCCACACCAGCAGAAGAGTGTGTGCAGCCAACCCTGTCCTTTCTGTATACCAGGTAACTATTCAAGAAATTGTGTGCTTGGAATTCAGATGTGTTTCCTGGAAACACATTAAACTTGGCTGATTGGCATGCAGAATCTCATGCACGTCGTCAAGATTATTCAGTTGGCCTCTGCAGTTCCATTGAACTATGTTTTCTCTTCCCATATTTAGTGCGAGAGCTACTGGAGTTTGTATGTTTATGTCTGGTCTTTCGTGGCTGTGACTCTTGGATTGGGCTTCTTGGGAATTCTCTGTAGGATTGGACGTCGGAGGCCGCTCCTTGCTCTGTGTTGCAGGCAAGAACGGCTCGACGTCTATCTCGTCGTCCCATGTCCTGGGTGTGCCCGTCCAAACGGGCCCCCCGGACTTGGCCCCCCTTCGGGCGCCCTTCGTATGAGCCACCACCGCCGCGGGTGTTGGGGGCAACACAAGTGGCACGGGCGGTGCGGTGGGAGCCGCTGCGGGGCCCGTGGTGTCCATCCTTCCGGCACCCTTCAAAGTACTGGAGGACAGGGAGGCAGGGACGGGAGCGGCACGGGTCCCGACGGAAGAGGTTGCCACCACAACCGAGGCTGGCTCAGCAAGCGGAGCGGAGGCGGGTTGGGCTGCCAGAGGCAACCCAGGGGGGGCCGCGGCGGGACCAAGTCCGACTCGCGATACTGGGTCCCCGCCTAAACGAGACGCCGCTCCGCCCCCCGGCGAGCTGCGTCGGCGTACCTCTCCAGAGGGAAAGTGGCGAACCTCTTCTGCGCCTCTGGGAAGGTGTTGTTTTCGGTTACCTTCATGTTAATGATTTTTTTCTGAAGATGAAACTTTTCACAAGCGCGAGAGTATGCTGCATGTGGACCCTGGCAATTAGGGCAGGTGAAGTTGGTTGCAGTGCAGTTGTTAGAGATATGATCATGCTGGGCGCATTTGGCACATGTTGTTCTGCCGCGACAGGAGTTGGTACCATGCCCGAACCTCTGGCACTTGAAACAGCGCCGCGGGTTCGGGATGTATGGCCAGAAAGAACAATGGATGAAACTGGCGTTGACACACTTGGGCAGTGTGCAGCGGTCGAAAGTCAGAATCAGATGTTTCGTGGCTATTTCTTTGTTGTCTCTCCTAATGACGATGTGCCTTACTGCTGTCACGCCTTGGTCTTTTAGGCCTTCGAGCAGATCGGTCTCTGTCTCGGTTAGGAGTTCTGACTCAGATATGACACCCTGGGAGCTTTTAAGGCTGCGGTGGGGTGTGACTCTGATATCAAGGTCTGCCATGCGGGTTTGGCTGATGAGAGTTGTGGCTTGCTGCTGCGTGTTGACCTCAACTAAGACCTCACCGGTTCTGAGTTTTTTAGCATTGTTCCTCTTGCCAAGGATGGCTTCAAGAAACTTCGATACAAGGAATACGGATTGCGAAGAAAGAGGCTTGGATTTGTTAACAGATTCAACTATCAAAAAGCGGGGGTAGTTGTCTTGTTTCGGGGAGTTGATGGCAGAAAGAGGTGGGAAAGATGCTTCGGTGCGGACCCTTTTCAGGGTCCGATCATGTTTGGAGGGGTTTTTTAATTACAAATGGTATAGGAAAAAGCAGGGGACGGGGGTACTTCCTTCGCTCGGGTTACCCTGATAACGAGAGAGGTCCCGGATCTCCCTGCCTGGTAAACAGACAGGGAGCCCATACGCCGGAGCTTCACCTGGGCTACGACGGCCACCGTTTGAGGTTTCTACCCTTCACCTTACAAACACATCACCAGGGTAGGTCACAGCTTATGTTGGGGGCCTCGGGGTCTACGGTATCGCCAGTACCGTCGCCAAGATTACTGAAGGTGCCCCGTGCGGGGAGTTTAAGATTAAACACCGACACAAGAGACATGAACAGTGAAAGCTCGTTAACTCGAACTCGTTTAATTTGAACTTACAGAGAACCGAACTCCATCCCTGGTCCGTGAAAGGCCTTTATATTTCAAGCGGGAAAAATTCCAGATAATTCGATTGCGTCTATTCCACAACGGTCAATTCGATCTGTGATCCCATGATTTTTAGTGCAATGCACTTCTTACGCGACCGTGAACCTGCGTCCACCGGCGATGTCCGCGCACGTGGAGATGGGCGCGCGCAGCCTGTCCGCTGACATGGCACATACCCAAGTGGGGGATTGGCCAGGAATCTCCTCGTCTTCCTTGGCAACGGGGGGAGATGGGCGCGCGCTGCCTGGCCGCTGACATGGCACATACCCACGTGGGGGATTGGCCAAGAATCGGGCGTGAGAAGGGCTAATGCACCTGCTTAAAGGAGTACTGACACGAAATTTCAAAGCTGAGATCCGCTCTAGCAATCAAGTACAACGACAACACAAATAGGTGTCTGTGAATAAATGCATCTTTCTTTCTTTGTAGTTGTGTGTGTGTGTGTCTGATCTCTCTTTCGCGAACATTACCGAACCGCGCAAATTCAACTCGTGCATTCGCACTTTCACATTCTTCCCCTCGGGGAAATGCGGGGAATTTTTTCATCGCTCCTCCCAGAAGAAGTCGGCCCAGAGTGTTAACAATGTGAGCAAATTCTAACCTAACCAAATTTACAAGAGATGCAAGCCAACGTAAACAACAATTCAAAAACAGCGTAGCGCGCACCCTTCGTTGTTGCCACAGCTGATTTTGCTTCCGCATGCCTTGCAGCCGACGCCAGTGTTATGGCGCATACAGCTGCAGGTTTTCTTAGTACCGCTGTCCCTGGTGAACGCACATTTGTCAGCGCCAAATTCGCGATAACGAGTCCAGATTGGCTTCTTTGTGTTCCGTATGCGTTGTGTGGCACCATGTCTGTTCATTCTAGCGGACGCCCGCTAATTCGAACTCCGACTAATTCAAACAATTTTATGGTCGGTCGACTTCGAGTTCGAATTAGCACCCGCCGCGGTGGCTCAGTGGCTAAGGCGTTGCGCCGCTGAGCACGAGGTCGCGGGTTCGATTCCCAACCGCGGCGGCCGCTTTTCTGATGGCGGCGAACAGCAAAAACAGCCGTGTCTACGGGATTTCGGCGCACGTTAAAGATCCTCAGGTGGTAAAAATTAATCCGGAGCCCTCCACTACGGCGCGCCTCATCGCCTGCGTTGAGTCGGCGCGTTAAGCCCTACAATCAATCAATCAATCAGTTGGAATTAGCGAGCCTTTATTGTGAAAGTATGATGGCGAATTAGATCCAATTTCTAATTGTTGCGCATTATGAAACGGACCAACTTTGTCGTCCTGGGTACCCCCGTCGCTTTTGCAAGCCTAAAGTAGCCAAAGACAAAATACAAGCTTGTTTTCTCCGATAGATTTCGCGTTTTGTAGTTCCCCCAGCGCTTGTCCGGATACAAACGATACTTTATTCAGGGAGAAATAATCAATTTTTGGTAAAATTTTGATTTTCCCACTAAACATTGTGTTTTGGTGGTCTGCAATGACATCACAGGAACCGATCGCTGTGCAGCCTAGGGTACCTTTATTCATTTGACCGCCGTACAGGGTGGTGATTCGTATACGCTGGCGACGCAATTTTGGGTCGCTTGCTCGCCGCCGAAGCAAGTCATTACATCAAAACCGCACTTAAATTATTGCTGCAACGTGGTTTATTAGTGACGTTTGAGTGATCTTATCTGCTTCGTGTTGCTGGGTCTCGCGAAGAACAGAACCACGAAAAGAACAACGCTTTGAGCTCGTTGACCCAATTGTAGCGGCACGGGAACGTTCAAAGAATATCTGCACCATGTGAGCGGGGTTGAAATCAAGGTTCTCTACTGCAACCTAGATAGCGCCACCACACGGTGGCTAGCCGTTCTCTGCCTTTGGTGTGTTTTTGACCGTATTTAAGTCTGGCTTGTTTTTGTTCTGGAAGAACATATTCGTTTCATGAAACAGTGCTCGCTCGACAAATATGGTCACGTAAGACACCGTTACTTGCGTCAATCGGCCAGTGTCGTCTAAGAGAACCCCAAAGCCCCGCCGTGCACCGCAGCTAAACCAAGCATAGGGCGCGCAGTTACAACAGCAGAACGCATCAGTAGTTGTGTGTTTATATGTGCTTTCGCAAATTCCACGGTTCCTACCATTCCTATTGCTTTAAAAATAATGTGCCATCAATTTAAGCACAAATAGCTCGCTCAGCAAGCTTAAAGGCTCAGCCTAATTTGCACCTACTTTTGCCGGCTACGCCAACTGCAGAGCAGCTGGTATGACATCATGGGTTCAGTTGCGGGAAATGAGAGAGTGGGTCAAACGGCCATTCCCTTTTTTCATAATTATTTAGCTCATTTGAGCAAAGTTTACGTTAAAACTGGTGTCACTGTTATTCTAACGAGGCCGTCTTCTGAATGAGCCAAAGTTGTGTTTTGTTTTCATGGCTCCTTTCAGGGCTCCCGGATACTCGCGGGGTTGGCAAACGCTGCTATTGCTTGTGAGATGTTTGAGTGGCGCCCCCTGGCTCTGACGTCGGCTTAAGGACTCGCGCCGCTGTCGTCTGCTACACTCCGCGTAATTGTGTAGCAGCTTCTGTGCTAGAAATCGCCCGCTTTGTGGCGTAGTGCATGAAAATCATAATTCTAGTAAATCAGTTATTTTTACCAGTTCATGACACACCTAAATAATTTAAGATGCATCTCCCAAAAGTTTGCAACACACGAGGAGATAGAGAAAAACTTTCTAACGAGCATCGGTCAGAAGATCGTTTGTGACTCGTCCTCCCTAGCTTATTCGCGCGGTTCAGTGCTCAGAGTTCTTTATAAGCATTCAAAATGCGCAGGCTTCCCTACAGTATTTTTGAGATGCTCTTATACGGACTCAACCAAGCAGCGGCCATCACACAGCAGAAAACCGAGCAGTTATTTTCTATTTCTTTAGTTGTTGTTGACTTGTATCAGATGGATGTTTTTTTTTTTTTGCGCCCAACGCAGTTTTTTGTGCACCATCAGACACGTCTTATTGGGAGGTTTGGCTATGTGAAAGCTCACAACGATTGTGTGGATATTTTTTTCAGTCTGTATGGCACACATTCCTTCTCCACGAATTTTCTTTTGTTATAGCTGCGTGCAAGAAAGTGCATATCCAAAGCGTGCGTTGTTTATTCACATACAAATACAATGAGAATATTTGTGCTACGCCACCGAGACCGCATCACAGACAACGTTGTCCAGAGTACTCGAAGACGGTTTCTGTGGTTCGGATTTCTATCGTGACCATCGTTATCATAACAAACTGACTCTGAACCCGAACAATGATGACATGATTACTGTGTTGAAGGCAAACTAACTAACTAACAACGCAGTAAATAGTCTACGTTCATATATTACAAGAATCGAAACTGATGAATATTTCCAAGCAACTCTTTATTGGTTTCCAACCATTCGAGGCGCAAAGAATAAATCCTATTCTACTCAGGATGACGTTCTATGAATTGAAGAAAATTGCTCGTGCTGTCTTGTCCTCCACTGAGGACCCGGCCCACTAAGCAGTTCGATTTCATTCTGAAATAAACTTTCTCCTCCGCCTCATATTCCCCCTCCTCTTCAGTGCAGCGTTCCTATAACGCATATCCGAATATTGGGAAGATATAGCGGCGGCAAATGTACCGCAATATCCGTCCGGGTCTGAAAAAACGTATTGTTACTTTATCTTTACCGTAGACGTGACTCGCTTTGCTCAATAAACCTCCATACTGGTTAGAATCCTGGTATAAAACCAGCCTATACACACACTGGGTTGTTTGGAATTCAGCGTACAGGTTTTGCAGTCCATAGTGCATATCGGCATGCTGTCATACCATGACAACATAAGGAGATGTCATACAATACTTTCGAGCGCTCGGAAAAGTTGGAAGAACTATTATACCTTATATATGATTACCAGAAATCGTAATTCCTTCTGTCCAAGCTGACAGCCCTGAAGGCGTACAATTTGTTTTGGCCTTGTATTTTCGCGGTTGTCGCTTACTAGCAGCTGACTATTCGCTTTGTTCGAAAGATTACTTAATACAAAAGCTGACGCCTAGCTACGAATCTTCGCTCTCCGCACAGGAGAGGCTTCGTAAGGAATGGGGCGACGCAGGCAATGTTTCTTCTAAAGCAATATCGAAAACTAATACTTTAACTCACACCTTTACTAGTATGCGATTTCAGGCCTATTATTAGGACAAAAAGTTACGCACACGCAAATTCTGGTGAGGACAAGTAACAGACGTCGACCGAGGGCAAAGCAAAAAAGGGACAGCGAGCCTGAGAAAAGCAGACGACAAATGCGAGAATCCCTAATCCGACGTCACGAAGCGCGCTTCGCAGTGCCTCCGCTGTTCGCGCTCACCGCCAATAGTTTTTACACTAGGCTCCGCAAGTACGAACTCCACCTTTCCCCCCCCCCCCCATACCCCCCCTCCGTACACAAACCTCCTCCGCGCGATCCGCTCCCTCACCGTTTTCTTGGCCATTCAGGGGCACATACATGCCATGACGGCAATAACCAATCTACGCGGTAAACGGGGTTAATGCGAGCGTTGCTAACAAAGGCAGCGCTCTTTTACATCGGCGAAGGCGTCCAAGAGGCGACATTATTGAAGTTGTGATAGTGTGGTGTACGAGCAGCCTTCAAAGGAGTTGCCTCCGTTCCTCATGACAAAAAACCCAGTGCCAAAAGTAGCTTCTTTAATTTTTTTGGAGTAGAGAACAGCGAAAGCAGAGACTCCAGCACACTGCTGTGCTTACAATAGTTGAACACGAAAGCGCAAAAAACGTTCGACGGGAAAACCGGAAAGCGCTGTACGATTCTCCACAAAAGCGCCTATTTATACCCATAACTTACAATTGTCAAAAAGCAGTCCGCGTGCTGCGCATGCACCAAACATCAAACACACACACAACAGCACTCTCAGTGCCGGAGAGCCGACGAGTCAGATGCCAGCACCGTGAACTTCTGCTAAGGTGTTTTCTGGTCGCACTGTGTTCTCTAACCGACCTGACCGCGGCCGTGAATTTCTTCATCCGTCTCCATAGATATGTGCAAAATTTTGATGGAGCAGTTGCGTACAACACGCTGTCAATGCTCGTTGTGCGACACACACACATACAAACACACACACACAACTGCACGCATGAACACTCACACTGGCGCACGCACACACACACTCTCTCACACACACACACACACACACGGCAACACGGACACACACGCATGCTCGCACGGACGCTTGCACGCACGTACACGCATGAAAACGCACGAATGCATGCAAACTCATAACCGAAACCGTAGATCCAGTGTCCACTAAAGAGCTTACGGGAATTTCATCAATTATAGCTTACACTTTGTTGTTTACCATTAAGGCAGGCAGAGGAATTTCCGAAGAGGACTATCCGTTACGTCATCCCTATCGGCCACGCCAGCTACTTTCCCTGCGTGAGGCGAGCGACGTCGTGGAGAGGGAGACTACCGTACGCGCTGAGTCGGGTGTGACACAGAGTTGTTGCGACGAGCTCGCAGGAATACGTCCTGTCTAGGTGGAAGTGCTGACTGCGGATGTCCGTCGCCTCCTGGAATTTGGCCTGCAGAACACATATTTTGTTCTCAACGGACAATGTTACAGGCAGCGGTTTGGAACAGCGATGGGAGCTTCCGTTTCAGTAGTCTGGGCGAATACTGCCTTAGAGGCTCTAGAACCTTTTGCGCTATGCTAGTACAAGATGGCCCCAAGATTTTAGTTTGACACGTAGACGGCTGTTCTTGTGTGATCCACCGCCGAGATGTAATGACTTTTCTTGAACATCTAAACTCTTGTGTTACAAGCACCTAATTCACCATAAAACAAGAAAATAATGCACAGATCGCCTTCCTCGACATACTTGGACACGGTCGGCCAAAGGATTTACAACCAGTGTGTATCGAAAGCCGACTCACTGAGGTTCGACTCTGCCCATTCTATAGGCCAAAAACACTCCGTCGACACTGCACTCTTCTCACGCGCATCAAGAATTTGCTCTGAGCCTAGTCTGCGCAAGCAAGAGCTAGCCGTGGTAAGGAAGGACCTTCGCAGCAACGGTTACCCTTCAAAGTTTCTGAGGACGCAACAATTGCGGGCTTCAGTTGCCTCCTCCGAAAGGGTTCCTGAAGAAGAGAGGCAAAACCGCGCTGCCATCCCCTACACGCAAGGCATCAGGGAAGCTCTTGCAAGGGTGTTTGGCACATATGGTGTTAAAATTGCACACGTGCCAACGAACAGGCCTAAGCAGAAGCTGGTACGCTCGAAGGACCGTTTAGAAAAATCAAGATTCCCGGGAGTTCTCTACCAAGTTCTATGCAGGGATTCCGACATATCCTACATAGGTGAAACTGGAAATTTTATAAGAAGAATTCAAAAACACCAGAACGATGTCAAAAAAGGCAATGCAAGCGGAAATGCCTTGGCGGATTATCACCTGGCTACTGACGACGTCATCAATTGGGATTCCGCAACCATAATCGCATCCGAGAAACGCCTGTCGACACAACTACATTTAGAATCAGTGCATATTCAACCAACTAAAAACACGACTAACTGGTGGCGGGGGAATTCTCTGCTCCACCGAACCTATATATAGTCGCGACCTTTCATTGTGAAAAAGGGACCCGTAGGGGCCCCAAGGCGTGTTTTTTGTTTATTTGTTTTCCGCCGAGACGAGTGCCTGATTGTGTTTCATCACTGAATCACCCTCCCCTGACGAGTTTTGGTCGAACCTTAGACTCTGTTAGGTGTCAGTGGGTTTATACAGCAAACTTGTGGGGATGCACATCCCAGAAAACCAATACAATCTCTGCGACCTCCGAAATAGATCCAAATGTCTACGTCCCAGCAGAATCTCTATTAGACATCCGTACAACGTGCCATATTTTTATGAAAATTTCTGGATGTTGAGATAACGTTGCTAGTACCTTAATATCGGACGTCCTTTCAACTATGCTAAAGACGCACTCTCGATGTTGCTGCTGCTTCATCTGTGGGCGGTATTGAGACATAATTTGCTTACGTTGTTCAGCTGTTGCTGGTATGTCCTTTTTTTTATTTATTACATTACTATCGCAGTTACATTTATTTTAGCTATATCTGCTATACCTTATTTTCAAACTCTCTGCAGCCGTACTGTTTTGAAGTTAGCGAGGGGTTTTTATTTGTTTTGTATTGGTTTTGTACTTAGGGCTTTTGTGCAAGTTTTGTAATCTACCAATATTGCTTTTACGAAAATATAAATGCGGAGGACACAATAACTAAATTACTCAACATATGCCTGAACCAAGTTTGAGGCTCATAGGGAGTATTTATTCACTGAAACCGCAATTTTACTTGGTCGTTCTACCTTTGTAATGAAAATACAAATGCTCACCTGACAAATCGCTGGCGACATTTTTCAGCCACATATGTTAACAAATTTACGCAGCTTGTACTGATGGTGCAAGGCTGGACGAACAGGAGAGCTTGCAGGCTCTCCTCCGGTAACTTTCCTCACCCTACGGACATTTTACCCCACAACGGCGAAAGAGGCGGCAATAGCCCCGGCCCGCATCACCAGGCTGCCACCAAACATTATAATCACTTCCTCAAAGAACGAGATTCGAAACTTCATTTGTGGTAGAGTTTCGGCTACAGTCCCCAATATTCTCCGAAATCCCCATACTCAACCACTCGACATCGTCTGGACCCTGGCCCCTCTCTGGTGGGAGGCAACGAGGCGGCCCACAAAGAAGCACGAGAACTAAACAGCCGTGCTGGGCTCGCTCCTGCTCTCTAACACAGTGCTCCGTCGGCACGCGATCGTCTACTCTTGTATCAAACCGCCTTTCCCCCCACCGTTTCCCACTGCCCATACATCCCTCACCAACGCTCAGAAGCTTTGTCAGTTATGAAACGAAAGCTAACGAAGGCTGTGTTGCTGACGTTCTCGGGCTTCAGCAGGCCATTCTAACTTGCGAAGGACGCCTCCAATTTCGCGACATGGGCGGTGGTACCGCAGAATTTCGACGGCAAAGAACACCCGTGACGTACGCGCGGAGGCAGGTGAACTCCTCGAAACTGAAATACGGCGCTACCGAGCAGTACCGCCTTGATTTAGTTTGGTCGGTGCGTCAGTTTCTGTGTTTCCTATATGGGCGGCATGTGAAGATCGTAATGGATTACCAGCAGCTGAAATGGGCCAAGAATGCTCGTGACCCCAGCCCTAGGCTGGCCAGGTGGAACCTGCTTCTTCAGGAGTACGACCTTGAAGTCATTCACAATGCGGGCAAAATGAATCTGAACTCTCACACCTTGAGCAGGTCACCTGTACAGGCACTTGATATATTTGTGCCATCTGCGGTGGACTCCCGCATGAAGAGCGATAAGCTCGACTATCCCGACAACCAGAATATTGTCAACTCACTCAGAGCAAATGACAGCAACGAACAATACTATATGCGCTTCGGTGTTCTTTGCGGTACAGGGACAGGGTAGGTAGCAGTACGGGGCGTGTAGTAGTGCGTGCAACAATGAAAAGTGAGCTCCTGCGTGTACATAACGATGCTCCGTACGATGGCCACTAAGGGGAACGTAAAACTTGCCAGAGGATAGGCAAAGCGTACGTTTGCCCGGCAATTTGGAGAGACGTGCAAGATTACTGTCGAAAGTACCGCTCTTTCGCTCTCCATAAAAGCACCAAGAACCAGAAGCGCGCTCCTTTGCAGTTCGAGGAACTTCGCGCAGCTTTTCTGCGTACCACTATATATATAGAGGGACCCCTAACGATTAGCACTGCCGGAAGCAAGTAAATACCTGCTTTTGTAGACCCCCTGTGCTTTTACATGGAAGGCTTCACACTGGCACACCAGAAGGCGCAAAGCATAGCGCGCGTTTTCGTCGAAGGAGTGATACTTAGACACAGCGTGCACGAGCAGCTTCTCACCGACCAGCGCACGAACGTTGTCTCACGGGTGATGAAGGAGGCGCACGACTTTTTGGGTATGCAGAAGTTGCAGACTACCTCGTATTACCTGGAGTCTAAAAACGCACTAGAAAGGCGGAATCCAACACATGTGACCATGATGTCTCATTACGCAGCACACGACCAGCGAGATTTGTACAGGTGGCTTCCTTTCGCTGCTTTCAACCCGGCAGTAAAGAAATTCACAAACAAAACCCGTATTTTCTTCTTCATGGCCGCGACGCGGCAATCCCGAGCATTGTTGGCGACAACCCTAGAATGCACTATAACAACATGGAGGACTACTGCGCACAGCTCCCTCAACGCCTTTCGATCTCGCCCAAGCTGGCGGCTGAGGCACGGAACGAAGCGAAGGTGAAAAGTCGCGCATTGATAAACAGATCCAATACTCCAGCTTTCAGGCAGACGACCAGGTCTACGTTGAAGTAGAATGCCAGGTCCGCGGTTTGACAAAGAAGCTCGCGCCGAAATGGAAAGGCCTGTTTTAGATAGTCGAAAAGTTGTCCAGTGCCGAATCGGGGGGACTAGGATGAAACCCAAAAAAATTGTAAACGTCAACAAGATGACAATTGCTTTGGGTGCAGTAGAGGGCGAGCCAGGACTTCCTAGGGGGAGTGGTGGGGTAAACAGGCGCCGTCCTTCATTCCGTGACGCCGAAGCCCAGCTTCGAACCCGTTCGAGTACGCTTTACGTGGAGCTGTGCTCAAGGATATAATTCAACCTTTCCAAACACCAGCGGTGAACAGCCTCCCTCAGCCGACGCGCAGATACGCCCTACTATGCCGGGGGGCCGTATTGTGTCATCGCTAACCAGCGTTGACCTGTGTACATGAGTGGAAAGTTTTACATTCCAGTGTTCATATCTTGTTCCCCTTAACATGTATGCTGAAATCTGCTTTGGTCATGTAACTAAGGTACAAAACGCAAATTGCGTTTGGTCAGGACGTAAAAACAGTGCCTACGCAGTACTGTGCTTGGTGAAGAAACTACATATGTGTCCAGGGTGTGGCACGCCGTGTTCTGCTAGACTGACCAACCGCGTAATGTGCCAAAACTCGTGCGCATCAATACTTTTGCAGGAACAAAAGTCTTTTCTGGGGATAAGCGCGCGTGGCTTTCACACGTTGTCCCCAGCTCAACCGCCCGTACTATTTCAAATGCGTACTTCGCAGGGACGAGTGTTTTTAGAACGCGTTACAAAGCGCTCCAGCCCGAGGCATAGGCGAGTGTCCGGGTGTCTTTTTAGTACGCGTTATTTTTTTGCGCCCAGAGCAAACGAGTTTCCTGGTATTTTAGTGCCGTGACAACAAGAAACGACGATTACTACGACGACAATGACAGGAGGCGCCAACCGCGCCAAGCCCCAAGTGACTGGCGCCTGAAAAAGAACGTTATCTTTCTAGCGTCCGTGCCAGAGAGCCTAAATACTTCATCGTACTAAGACAGCCAAGCCATCATATGTAGGTAATCTTACTGGCTGTTTTCTCATGGGCGCCTTTTGGCTTGCTTTCTCCATTGTCCCGAGGAATATTTAGGCGAACCTCCAAGGGTTAGGGTTCCCTGCGTTTGTCATTTCTGCTAATGAACATTTCCGAGGCTCCAGCTGTCTGAAACACCAAGCGTTTACACCACGAGGCCTCACGAAATGAACTGCGTGGTGAGCATGCCACCAGCTCGTGGTGACCACGAAGGTAGTACGCAGTACTAAACAAGCTTCTACCTCAGTCCTAACTGTAATATTCTAAAGATATGCATGTTCACTATATTTTTATTTACACCTCTCAAGTTTGAAATACGGCCCGTCACTCTGGCTTATTCAGCTCCCCCTCCAGGTAGGCATATTCCGAGCAATGGTTTACTTTCAAAAGGTGTGTGGTAAAGAATTCGGGGCTGTTGCATGAAAAGCCCACGTATTTTTTTCAGGAGTGGCCATCGTAGACGCTCAGCATAAACATTAAATGTACTGACATGTTTAATAAATCTTGCTATAGTTTGTAATGTGTGTCACGTTGTTTAACTTTGCAAGCCTGAGCGGCTAACTATTTTATTTCAACTTTTGAGATACACTTTTGCCCAGCAAATCGATAAATTATTTTAAACTCCTTCCAGTTAACATTTCACAGAAACAACCTGCACTTTTTGTCATAATACAAAATTTTAGGGGAAATCTCGGAAAACATTTCATTGTGCTGAAGGGTGTCACAAACATTTTCTGTCAGTCAATTCCGAGGCGGCCATGGACACCGCGGGAAAGACATATCTGGGACCACTTCGGCTGCACACTAATAAATAAGGTTCATTTTCTGGCTTCATGTATTTTTTTAAATGGGGCAGTAAATTTCTACTGCTATTTCCTGAACTAATAATCGGTGAGAAATCGATGTTTTTGTTAACCCAATTTGAGATTCGCATTTTTTGGCGTAAATCTTCAGATGTACAAATTACCACAGTCGGCTCATCATCATCACGAGGTATCACGAGCTTCTGAACTCTCACGCGCTAAAATTGGTGTTTGTTCCAGCTGGTAGTAAAGAAACAACAGCGGTTAGTTTCAAGCACTCTCCAAAGTTCGGTTCTTTTTTGGAAATAAATCGGTAATAATGATAGTAAGGAGTTTTGATAACTTCTAAGAAAGCAAGCATTTTATTCAAGAAAAGCTGGTCATTCCTATTTTTACACCTCCTTATTTGCGTACATTAAAATTTGCACGCTCAACAAGTCGGCCTCCATTGCGACCTATCCTATTGATGAAAGTATCTCAGTTGGGAGAAAGTTCTCTCGACACCACACTTTTGTTAGATAGGCACACGATTGCCAGCGCACCATTTTCCATCCCGGGATAGCCACCGGTATCGTTGTAGCAATATTTAATGTGTTCGAAAGCTGCGCTTGTAGGCGCTTGCTTCCAGAAAGTGTTGGGTGATATCAGTGCACCGTCAGCGCCAAATTGTGTACTATAGATCGATACTTTGAAAAGGTCCATTCGGGGATACATGGGGTTTAACACGTTTCGCGTGACTCGTCTTCAGGTTGTATTTCCCCAATATTAACAACCCTACATATAGTATAAGGCTGTAACCACCCAATAGAGACAATAAGTTGTCCATCTTATGAGCAGTGCGAGAGTTCTGACAAGTTTCAGCACGCACGACCACCTTTGGTTGATGGCAAGGGCTGTAGCAGCTGGCAGGGGCGTAAAACCACTACGCAAATGTCGGAGAATAAAATATAAGTGTCTCGCTCACCATCTACTCTATTTTCATTTCATTCTGCGTAAATGTCAAATAATTGAGAGCACCAGTCAATACCAGAAGTTCTGCTTCGTAAAGG